>NC_133769.1:201069442-201168765 GCF_003597395.2 Chelonoidis abingdonii | reverse complement strand
AAGTTAATTTACAGTATTTTATGGCAAAATTCTCAGAGGGCCACCAGCAAGAGTTGGTGGTAGGACTCTGAGGCCACAGGACCACCAAAAGATATGTTGAGAAGTCGTGTGGATAGATACATCGCGGATCATTCAGTGAAAAAAGAGTGAATTGGTGACCCTGCTAGCGCATATATACAGGCAGGTTGTTGCATACTAATCTTCAACTGCTAGGAGCAAACAGGTAGCCTTTATGCTATCATGACGGGTACAGTTCACAACACTTTATCTTTAGTGATAAGAATAGGGATGATAGAAGAACTGTAATGATATTTTGGCCACATCTGAATTCAAAAACCAGTTGCACAATGCAAGAATTCATTTTTAAACGTTCGTGTCACTGTAATCAGGGAAGTAGTTTTTTACAGGATTATTCTTTCTGACCGAACACCTTCAAATTGCCTTTAAAATTTTCCCTTCTCCAAGCTAAGCAAATAAGAGAAAGCCTCGAGGTTGAACATAAGAATGGAAATGTATTGATGAACTGTGATTCTATAAGAAGTCTTTCAAGGTACCCAAAAATACTTTAAATGCGTCAAAACTTTGTGGGGCAAGATATCATTCCGAAGTACCTGTTGAATTAATTACACTTTCACACCAAAGTCCATTTCTCTTATTCTTACTTCCCAGAAACTTTCAATGTCCCCACGTGTATATTGCAAAACACAACCACAGTGTGTTCAGTCACACAGTTGGTGGTATTCAGACAGAACCTTTAACAAAAAACTTTTCAGTTAGAAAAAGCTTACTTGATTCTTATTTATTATTCAAAACACGGATCATTAAATATGTGCTGAATTTTTGATCAGGTCTACCAGTTATCTTCAACCATTACACAACATAGATATGGTCTAAACTTCAGAAGTGTAGAGGCGAAACGTGTCTTCGACACTCACCATCCCCTCCTCCGCCCAGTGGCTCCACCTACACGGCCTGCTCCACCACAGAGACCACCCACCATCGTAATGCAGTGATGTATACCACACAATGGGCAATCTTTTGATGACAGTTTTTTATCTTTAAATCTTGTGATTTTATTATCCATCGAAAGCCATTCATTAGTTCAGTTTTGACTTATACTGACTCTTTTCTTTACAAAATGTAATTTAAATCTCATTTATACTAATTTTATTAAAACCTGGAATTTACAGCCGATTTTACAGATCACCAGCTTTTTATGATTACTTTTTAAGGGTAGCACGGATTAGCAATCATTTTTGAGTTAGGAAAATGCTATCCTATGGATGTTTGTATTTAACATTTTTAATCTATCCTTACGGAGCACTTATCAATGTTTCCTTAAAAACTTAGATATCATAATCCTTGATTATCACTCTATTTAATTCAAATGTTCATTATGATAGACCTGTTACACTTTTGAGTAAGTCACAGATTCAATGTAGTTTAATATAGTAAAGTTAATCACTTTAGGGAAAAGTATAGTATAGATAAATAAAAGTGCTATTGACAACAGAGGAGAAGTTAGGCTAATAGAAAATCTTAACAGACTTAATTATACACACCGCCCCAACGGGCTAGGATTGTGAGACGAGAGACATTAAAGAGCCATTGTATAACAATGCCAAAGTGACATCTGGATGTTGAATCTTCTCAATTCTTTTTACTTTAATACTACATACATATCTATAATTTTAATCAGGGGGAGTAGGGCCCTGCACGCTGCTAGAAAAGATTTGGAGGTAATAATTTGGTAAATATATGTGTATTTCAAAACAAGTGACTATAAATTAAGCAAAACTTCTATGGCTATAATCTAATACCATTATATATCCTGAGAATATTTAATCTGATGCTTTCCCAAAGGCAGAAAGGTGGTATTGTGTTAGTGGCAATAGATTCAGGGCATTACTTTATTATAATAATCATTTAACCTTTAAAAGCAGTATCTCGTTCTGCCCCTTAAACCACTATCCTCTCTCTAGAATTACAAGTTGTTCTTAAGGGGTCAGTAAAGTCCTGGACAGCAACTACTACTACTTGATTGAGTAAATAAAGGAGCATGACAATATTTTTCAACAGTTATTTACATGCTATACGACATGTAGTTAAAACTGGTCCTGCTTCATAATTTAAACTTGAGTCAATATGCACAACACAGTGCTTAAAAAATATAAAGCTGTCTTAACTTCAGAGTAGCTGTGGTTTCTCCATGAAGAGCATTGTCAAAAAGGAGGATTTGTGGTTAACTGGTAAGTCATGCAGTAGGACTAACATGTTCATACAGGATTAGACTATTCATCCACAATACCTTCTCTTGTGGTTTCAAAGTAAGAAAACAAATCAGTTAGAAAAAGAACAATTGTTTCGTTTATGTATTATTATATTTTTTAAAAATAGTTACATGAGTAAAAAAAGACAGTAGATGGAAACAAAAGGACGTCCAAGATGAAATGCATGCATATTTGCGCATGAAAACTTTTTAAAAGCACTTATAAAAGCTCAAACTATAAAGAAAAAAAAGTACAAGGGACAACAGAAAGGCACGATCAGATAAATATATCAAGACTGAAAGAGGCAGAGCGAGAGAAGAAAAAAACTTTTAAAAAATTGGAATCAGATCTTACTAGAGAAAATAAAAGGAGAGTATAAACTCTATGCAAGCCAGTGTCACAAAAAAGGATATTAGGCAGGCCCAAAAAAAATTTGAAGAGCAACTAGCAATAAGACACAAAAACTAAACAGCAAAATATTATTAAAAATATATCAACACAGGAAGCCTGCCCAAGCAATCAGTGGAGTTTCTACTGGATGATCAAAGTGCTAAAGGAGCACCTTAAGGTACGCAACCTTTGCGGAGAAACTATATGAATTACTTTGCATCGTCTTCTCACTGCAGAGGAATTGAGGACGATTCCCACACCTGAGCCATTCTTTTTTGGTAAGAAAAAAGGAACTGGTCTCCAGATTTAGTGTCATATGAGGAAGTATTTGAGTACAAAATGGATTAAATTAAACAGTAATAAGTCCACCAGGTTACCGATAGGTATTTACCCCAAGAGAGTTTCTGAAGGAACTAAATATATGAAATTCCGCAGTGCTACTAACTGTGTTATGTCAACCTGTTGCTTTAAATCAGTCTCTGTGCCGATGATTGGACATAGCTATGTAATCGGCAATTTTTAAAAAAGGCTCCACTAAGCGTGAATCCTGGCAGTGAACAAGTCAATAAGCCTAACTCAGTACCCCAGTAAAATGGTGGAAAACGTTGGTAAAGACCAATATCAGACGATTTCAATAAATGAAACATATATTGGGGAGGAAAGTCAACAGGCTGTTGTAATGGATAAATCACAGCCTCACCAATCGATTAAAATTTCACTGAGGGTGTCCAAAGGCGTGTGATAAGGATGAGCCAGTGCATTAGTATACTTGAACTTTCTGAATCTCTCTGACAAGGTCCTCATCTAAGGATCTCTTAAGCAAGTAAAGTCAATTCTGGATTACAAAGGGAGTCTCTCACTCGGAATCTGTAACTGGTTATATTCACGATAGGAAACAAGAGCAGCGAATAAATGGTCAACTTTCACAGTGCAGAGAGGTACATAGCGGCGTCCCCCTCTGTACTGGGACAAATGCTATTCAATATATTTATGAGGAATATCTGGAAAATGGGTAAAGGACGAATTAGAAGGTAGCCAGAGATTGCACAGATTGATGCAAAATTATGCATACTAGATAGTTACAACCTCTAAAGCAGACTGTGAAAAATTTGAAGGGATCTCACGAACCAGCATCACTTGGCAACAAAAGGGTAGAAAGAAAGTTCAGTATTGATAAATGCAAAAGTAATGCCCAGGATGGAAAAGATCAATCCCAACCATCATTATAAAACGGATGAGACGCTAAATGCTTTACCCACTAAAAAACAGATCCTTGGAATTCATTTTGGATAGTCTCTCTGAGATAACTGCCAATGTGCAGCAGCAGTCAAAAAGCAAGCAATCTGGGAATCATTAGAAGGAGATCATATAAAAACATGAAAAAATCATAAGCCATGGCTACATAAATCCAGTGGTACTTATACGGGGGATTTTTGAATGCATCGCCACAACCCATGGAATAACTGTGTGGTAGTTTAGGTCAACCAGCTAAAAAAAAGATGTATTAGAAGTTGGAATTGAGTACAGAGGGGGATCCATTAGAGAGAAAGTAAGACAGAACAGTTCAAACTCAGAAAAAGAGACGACAAATAGAGGGGAGAGGATAAGGGATCTAAAATAAGTTCCATCACAGTGTGGAGAAAGCAAAAAAAAGGGGAGGTTCTTCCTTCGAGTGGTGCTCATACACTCATTTAGGTGTGTGCGCGCCGCGTGCAAGCCTCCGGAGAAAACTTTTTACGCACTACGCAACCACTCGGCGGAATCGGAATCTGGCATGCTCCGCCATGGAGTGCGCACACAGAACGGCGCGCATAAGTTCCCCGTTATTATGTGCAAGGTCAAACTCCTTAGTGCCGAGCCGACCCGGCCACCGCTTCAGTTCCTCCTACCAGCCGTGTCCAGTCCGTTGGAACAGTGGAGTGGCCAGTTGCCGTGACCTCGACACATTTTCCTCCTAGCTACTCGCTTATCGCTGTCTTAGTTAGTCTAAATGCGTATTGTTTCCATCAGTTAATATAGTTAATAGTTAGGAGTTAAATAGTGTTCAGTGATTTGTTCACCCAATGAAATGAATAGGCAGCAGGTTTAAAACAAAAGGAAGTACTTCTTCACACAATGCACATTCAACCTGTGGAACTCATTGCAAGGGAATGTTGTGAAGGCCAAAAATATAACTGGTTTCAGAAAAGAATTAGCTATGATGGATCTATCCCCCATGAACTTATAGGCAGGATGGTCAGGGACGCAACCCCGTGCTCTGCGTGTCGCTAGCCTCTGACTACCAGAAGTTGAGAATCAGCGACAGGGACGAATCACTTGATAAATGCTCTGTTCTGTTAATTCCCTCTGAAGCATCTGACACTGGCCACTGTTGGAAGATAGGATACTGGGCTAGATGGACTATTGGTCTGACACATGATGACCATTCTTACGTTTTATGAAGATGGCTGTGTATACATAAACTTGATTTCAGAATGTCAGGTATAAAATAGATGAATTGGAAGATAATTCTGGGTATTCATATATGCGTGAACATACTATGTGTGTCATTCGTTTTCAAATTTCCCGTTACTTCCACAAGAGATTCTTGAGTGAGAGTTAAAGTTGACATGTACTTGCTTGCAAGAAAGCACGTTCCAGAAAAATAAAACTGCAGACTTTTGGTGAGCCTTACAAAACAGGATAAATGTTGTACACAGTACATAAGTTAACAACTCGTATTTTTATTGTATTGAGCCATAGATGTACGTAGCAGTTAAATACATTTGAGTGAGGAGGACTAGGAAACATTTCTGTGGCAGTTTGATTTATTTTATTTTTTTTAAATGGCAGCTGTTTGAAACTTTTCCTGAATTTGGAATGTTAGAATAAATAATAAGGCAATGGATTATTGAACAGATAGAGGTGGCTAAAGGCATGTTAAAATTGCACGTGGCTGTGCAATTCAGCACATGGCTATAATTTATATATGCACACAATTACTTCTGTGTGTGTTTACACATCTATTATTCACAGTTATCTCTAAATGTATATTTTAAGTTAGAACATTGTAGAATACAAACCCTTTCACTCAATTTCTCAAGTTTAGATAGATATAAGAAAGTATGTTTGTTGTGCATCAGTCAAACTGTCAAAATCCAGTTTTGCCAGCATTTAGTAATCCGTAGTTTTAAGATGAATCATTCTGGTTTTGGTTAAAATAATTAACAGTTTTAGAAAGCAGCTAATACATGTTGCACTTTCTGCATATTATTATATGGTTAGTTTGCATCATATGTCCTTGCCAAGTATTTTTCTGTACAATGACAGAATCCTGTCTGTCCTACCTTCAGCCTAAGCTGTGAAAAAACTAGTGTCACTCAATGAGCATTGCAAATTATTATTTCATTCTTATATAACTAGTAAATAAAATTGTCATGCTATCTTTCATTTCCTGTCCTGGCCGTACATTCATCCCATTCTTTCTACCTTACTCGTTCCTTCTCTACTTCCCACGCGCAGCTTCATGCCTTCTGCCTTGCTGCTCCATATACTTGGAATAGGCATTCTCTGTATCTTCTTTCCAATCCTTCATAAAGCCATCTCTTTGAGCAATTCCTCCTTTCTTCCATCAAGCCTGTGACACCTCTCCTTGAACTGTTGTCCTGTGCCTCATTTTGTTTCTTTCATCTTGTTTAGAGTGTAAGCTGTTTGGACCTGATCTCTATTTATAATGCATGGTGTAGGTGGTACTGCATACTGTAAAAAATGTTGCAACACGTGGTATACAATAAATATCAAATGCTGTTCATAGACCCATGCAACACATACTGACACGAGTTAAGGATAGCTTTCATGTCCTCTTTAATTATAAATCGATATACTGGTATGCATGTAAGTTGAACCCTTCAGATCATTTTAAACATAAACACCTTATGTGATAGTTTTTCGCATAATTTTTTTTTCACCTTTTATCTCAGGCACTTTACATCTTCAGGGTCTCCTTGTACTGCTGTATGCTTTGAAGACTCCTAGTGGGACTCTAAGCTTTCCCACAGTGTAATTATGTCTTGCATCTGTATTAGGAGTAGGCTAGAACTCAAGGGTTTTTTTTGTCTTCAGCTTTTAGATATTACAAATGAATAATGCTTTTGCCTGATCATTCAAGCTATGATTGTCATTGGGCACCTTATAATAATAATAATGTAATAAATAAGATTAGCTTTCAGCTGTTTGGATTTCAGGATTCAGTTAGCTTATTTTGTAGTGCCTTACATATTTATGATTTAGAAACACATTAAGTAATTTCTTACAGAATATGAAGAAAGTTAATGATTGTGACTTGTCACCATTATATAATATTTTTTTCCTTTAGCAATAACAGGTTCTATACAGAGAATATTTCTGTTTAACTGTACAAAGGGCTAAAATTTGTCTTTGTCAGTTTAAAAACTATTGTTAAGATGGAGTTTAGTTTGAGGGTATATACAAGTCATGTAGAGTGAATATGTTACAGGGACATTGTCATTATCCCAAAAACAAATATTCTAAAACCAGGAAATTCATAATTAAGGTTTACCTTAAAAGAAATACAAACACATTAAGGTATGGAGATATTTTATATACCCACACAACCTTTACGCCACCTTGTGGTGATGTCATGAAATAACCAGACCGTTAAGGATCAGTGCATAATGTTTTTGTACTCCCAGATTAGGTTAAACCGATTTCAAAGACCTATTCCATTTCCCCCGACCCTTTTTTTTCTGGTATGTCTATGGGGCAGAATTAAGGTTGTCTGGATGCATTAGGACCTGGCAACCATTTTGAAAATGGGTAATTCTTTGTGGAATTCTGTTTAAAACAAAAATCTACATCTTTACTGAAGAAATTTTCAGTAATGAAGAAAAATTTTTAAAAAATTAATGGTCTTTTTTTGCCAAAGTTTTTTAACATAGGGTTCTAAATTTCTGAAAGGAACACTTGTAAAAAATTTTTCACTCTAATTAACAGATTTACTTGTTAAGTTTCAGAAAATTCATTCAGTACTCAAGAGTAAGTGCTGTAATTTAAGTATAAAACGCAATTCAGCCTTAACTATAGAACAGGGACTGGCGCTTCCATAATTTTGGCTGTATCTGCTGTTACTGTGCTAGGGTAGTAGTGCTCTCAATGTTATTTCCAGAGTGTTGGGACTGCTACTGTGCCAGTAGGCTTACACTGGGGGCAAGTATATAATGAAGGAATTGTGGGGGCAGCCAGTCTGGTAACTGGAAGACAGAAAGATGGGGAAAGTAATGTTCACACTGGACAAAATAAATTTTTAAAATGTTAGGAAACAAACTTAAACAAGCTTAAAGAAACTTAAAAAACCCCTCTTCTAAGGACTAGTGGAAAGTGGACATTGACTAAAGTGGCACCAGAATACTGTCATTAATCAAAACAGTAATTTGTTTGTTGTGAAAAATACACACACAACAAATTTCAACATTCTATGAGTAATAATTCATCCAGTATACACAAACAATGGATTACACCTGTCAGTTTCACTCCTTAAACGGTTGTTCCTTGAAAACATGGTTGTGAAGGAAATGGGAGACACTAGAAGAATTTCAGTCACAAGGCTCTTTTTAAGACAGACAAAGCAAATGTCAAATGGTATTTTCCTCCACACACTGCTATTTTAAAAAAAAATCAAGAGGTACACAAACTACAATAAAAGTGAAAAGTGATACTGTAACCCGAAAGACAGAATTTTAGTAGAGCTTTTTCACTACTGTTAAAATAGAAATCCTGGTGTAACCTTAACTATTAACATCAAGAGCCAGCAAACAGAGCTGCTAACAGGGGAGTTTCAGTGGGAGTTTCCAGGGGGAGGTTGCAGGGGAGACTAAGGCAGAGAAACCAACAAGCCAGATAAGGGAGGGGGCAGGGGTCCGCCCACAGCCCAGTGCTTTTTGGGGGCCTGTGGTGCGGTGTGTGGGATGGACTGCCAGGCACAGAGTTGGAAGGCCATGAGTGAGACAGAGGCAGCAGTGAGAGAGACACTGAGGATGACCGGATGTGGATGCTGTGGCATGTACATGGTCCTGGAGGGGACACTTGAAAGGAGTTTTGTCTGCATGAAGTGCCGCCTGATAGAGCTGCTGGAAGAAAAGATAAGAGGACTGGAGATGCAGGTGGAAACTCTGGCTGAGTTTAGAAGGGGGTTTGAGCAGATGATGGAACACAGACATGATGAGGCACAGGGGATAAGCTCAGACGACGTGCAGATGGAAGCAGGACCAAAGAATTCTGAGGAGACTGCTGGGTGAGGAAAGTGGACGGTGGAAGCATGTGACTAGGAGAACCAGGCAGAGGAAAAGACGGGCCAGCGACGGAGAAATAGAACTCAGGAACAGGTTTGCTGGGTTGGAAAATGAAGATGGAGCACAGCAGGTGCTCGCTGAAGGAGAGAGGCAAGGAAAAAGAGACGAGCAGCTAGTCCTGCAGAAGGAGGGGAGGAGTCATGGAGGCAACACCAAGTATGAGCCCCAGGAGGATTGCAAGGGCGAATACGAATCGAGAGGACTTGCGGCCAGCAGATGGGGGATAGACCGGAATCACACTGTCACCAGAAAAGGCAAGTCTACGTGATTGGAGACTCCTTACTGAGAAGAATAGACAGGCCTGTAACTAGAGCTGATCGGGAGAACAGAAGGGTGTGCTGTCTGCCGGGTGCTAAGATACAGGATGTGGACCTGAGGCTGAAAAGGATCCTAGCGGGAGCGGGAAAGAATCCGTTGATTGTCCTTCATGTGGGAACGAATGATACGGCTAGTTACTCGCTGGACTGTATCAAGGAGGACTATGCCAGACTGGGGAGAGCGCTCAAGGAAATCGAGGCTCAGGTGATCTTCAGTGGGATTCTGCCGGTTCCTAGAGAGGGCGACGAAGGAGAGTGTGACAAGATTATGACGATTAACAGATGGCTCAGGCAGTGGTGCTATAAGGAGGGCTTTGGATGTACGGTCATTGGGAAGCATTTACGGACAGACGACTGTTCTCTCGGGATGGACTTCACCTAAGTAAGGAGGGAAATAGACTTCTAGGATGGAGGCTCGCCGACCTCATTAAGAGAGCTTTAAACTAGGAAGTTGGGGAGATGGTTGGGAGATGTCCAGGAGATCTCCACGCCGGAATTTAACCTGGAGGGAAGTAAACAAAGTGAGAGGGGATACGCTTGTGGATGGACCGAAGAATTGACCCAAGAGAGGAAAAGCGGTGTAGAAACTAGACTAACAGGTGATGCTGGTGGTAGAATGTCTGTGCACAACGGGGTAAAGAATGTCACTGACGCCAAACGCAAAATTAAAATGTCTGTACACTAATGCGAGGAGCCTAGGTAACAAGATGGAGGAACTGGAGCTACTGGTGCAGGAAGTGAAACCGGATATATTATAGGGATAACAGAAACCTGGTGGATAGTACTCATGACTGGAGTACAGGTATTGAAGGCTATGTGCTGTTTAGAAAGACAGGAAGAAAGGCAAAGGTGGTGGAGTAGCATTGTACATCAATGATGAGGTTAACTGTAATGAAATAAGAAGTGATGGAATGGATAAGACAGAGTCTGTCTGGGCAAAAATCACACTGGGTAAAAAGCTACTAGAGCCTCCCCTGAGATAGTGCTTGGGGTGTGCTACAGACCGCCGGGATCTGATTTGGATATGGATAGAGACCTCTTTAATGTCTTTAATGAAGTAAACACTAAGGGGAAATGTGTGATCATGGGAGACTTCAACTTCCCAGATATAGACTGGAGGACAAGTGCTTGCAAGAATAATAGGGGTCAGATTTTTCTGGATGTGATAGCGGATGGATTTCTTCACCAAGTAGTTGAAGTACCGACAAGAGGGGATGCCATTTTAGATTTGGTTTTGGTGAGCAGTGAGGACCTCGTAGAAAGAAATGGTGGTAGGGGACAACCTTGGTTCGAGTGATCATGAGCTGATTCAGTTCAAACTAGATGGAAGGATAAACAAACGTAGATCTGGGATTAGGGTTTTTGACTTCTCAAGGGCTAATTTTAAAGAGTTAAGGAATTAGTTAGGGAAGTGGATTGGACGGAGGAACTTGTGGATTAAATGCGGAGGAGGCCTGGAATTACTTTAAGTCGAAGCTGCAGAAACTGTCGGAAGCCTGCATCCCAAGAAAGGGGAAAAAAACCATGGGCAGGAGTTGTAGGCCAAGCTGGATGAGCAAGCATCTCAGAGAGGGGATTAGGAAAAAGCAGAAAGCTTACAGGGAGTGGAAGAAAGGCGGGATTAGCAAGGGAAGCTACCTTAGTGAGGTCAGAACATGTAGGGATAAAGTGAGGAAGGCTAAAAGCCATGTAGAACTGGACCTTGCAAAGGGAATTAAAACCAATAGTAAAAGGTTCTACAGCCACATAAATAAGAAGAAAACAAAGAAAGAAGAAGTGGGCCGCTATAACACTGAGGATGGAATGGAGGTTAAGGATAACCTAGGCATGGCCCAATATCTAAATAAGTACTTTGCCTCAGTCTTTAATAAGACTAGTGAGGAGTTTAGGGATGATGGAGGGATGATAAACGGGAATGAGGATATGGAGGTGGATATTACCGCATCTGAGGTAGAGGCCAAACTTGAACAGCTTAATGGGACAAAATCGGAGGGCCCGGACAATCTCCATCCAAGGATATTAAAGGAACTGGCGCATGAAATTGCGAGCCCGTTAGCGAGAATTTTTAATCAATCGGTAAACTCAGGGGTTGTACCGTACGACTGGAGAATTGCTAACGTAGTTCCTATTTTAAGAAAGGGAAAAAAAGTGATCCGGGTAACTATAGGCCTGTTAGCTTGACGTCTGTAGTATGTAAGGTCTTGGAAAAAATTTTAAAGGAGAAAGTAGTTAAGGACATTGAGGTCAATGGTAATTGGGACGAATTGCAACATGGATTTACTAAAGGTAGATCGTGCCAAACCAACCTGATCTCCTTCTTTGAGAAGGTGACGGATTACTTAGACAAAGGAAATGCGGTAGATCTAATTTACCTCGATTTCAGTAAGGCATTTGACACGGTTCCACATGGGGGAACTGTTAGTTAAATTGGAAAAGATGGGATGAATATGAAAGTTGTAAGGTGGATAAGGAACTGGTTAAAGGGGAGACTCCAGCGGGTCGTACTGAAGGGTGAACTGTCAGGCTGGAAGGAGGTTACTAGTGGAGTCCCTCAAGGATCGGTTTTGGGACCAATCTTATTTAACCTTTTATTACTGACCTTGGCACAAAGAGCGGGAATGTGCTAATAAAGTTTGCGGATGACACACAAAGCTGGGGGTATTGCTAACACAGAGAAGGACCGGGATACTATACAGGAAGATCTGGACCACTTGTAAACTGGAGTAATAGTAATAGGATGAAATATAATAGTGAAAAGTGCAAGGTCATGCACTTAGGGATTAATAATAAGAATTTTAGATATACATTGGGGACGCATCAGTTGGAAGCAACAGAGGAGGAGAAGGACCTTGGGGTATTGGTTGATAGCAGGATGTCTATGAGCCGCCAATGCGATATGGCCGTTAAAAAAGCAAATGCGGTTTTAGGGTGCATCAGGCGAGGTATTTCCAGCAAGGATAAGGAGGTGTTAGTACCGTTATATAAGGCGCTGGTGAGACCCCACCTGGAATATTGTGTGCAGTTCTGGTGTCCCATGTTTAAGAAGGATGAATTCAAACTGGAACAGGTTCAGAGACGGGCTACTAGGATGATCCGAGGAATGGAAAACCTGCCTTATGAAAGGAGACTCAAAGAGCTTGGCTTGTTTAGCCTGGCCAAAAGAAGGCTGCGGGGGGATATGCTTGCTCTATATAAATATATCAGGGGGATTAACGTTAGGGAGGGAGAGGAATTATTTAAGCTTAGTACTAATGTAGGCACAAGGACAAATGGGTACAAACTGGATATTAGGAAGTTTAGACTTGAAATTAGACGAAGGTTTCTAACCATTAGGGGAGTGAAGTTCTGGAACAGCCTTCCGAGGGAAGTAGTGGGGGCAAAAGACTTATCTGGCTTTAAGACTAAGCTTGATAAGTATATGGAGGGGATGATATGATGGATAGTTTAATTTGGGCAATTGATCTTGGATTATCAGCAGATAAGTCTGCTCAATGGTCTGTGAGGGGATGTTGGATGGGATGGGATCTGAGTTACTGCAGAGAATTCTTTCCTGGGTGCTGGCTGGTGAGTCTTGCCCACATGCTCAGGGTTTAGCTGATCGCCATATTTGGGTCGGGGGAAGGAATTTTCCTCCAGGGCGGATTGGCAGGGCCCTGGAGGTTTTCGCCTTCCTCTGCAGCGTGGGGCATGGGTCACTTGCTGGTGGATTCTCTGCAGCTTGAGGTCTTCAAACCACAATTTTGAGGACTTCAATAACTCAGTCATGGGTTAGGGGTTGTTATAAAAGTGTATGGGTAGGGTTCTGTGGCCTGCTTTGTGCAGGAGGTCAAACTAGATGATCATGTTGGTCCCTTCTGACCTACGAGTCTATGAGTCTATTAGTGGTGGACGTTGGGTTCATTTGATCCAGGGGTTCCCAATATATGGTTCCCCACATTATGATCTTTTAATTTTCAGTGTTTTAAAATCCATGTGTCTATTGGTATGCCACAACAGAGTCAGAGGTATACTTGCTGTAAATTTAGTGTCATTTAGTCCAAAATTTCTCAAATAAAATCTCCCATAGGGAGCTGATTTTAATTCAAATTGCTCTAAAACTCGCTTGCACAGTGAGAGTTTTTTGAAAACTTGTATTCCACACTGGGAGCTGAGGTAAACATTGGGAGAGGGGGTCGGAGAACACTCGAGTAGATGAACGAGTCAGTTCACACCTCTGCAGTGAGGAAGATTGTGCAAAGTCCCTTCCTCCTACACTAGCCCCTGAGTTAGAGTCTGGGGCTTCCCGCCAACTGGTAGATGTATTCAGAGCCCATCAGTTACTGCTTTCCTCACTCCCTTGCTGAAGGCTTGGAGGGGATACAGGAAGAACAGAACTGGTAGCTTAGTGGCAGTGAGATGTTCCCAGGAAGCCTTCTTTTGCTCCCCAATCATGCCCTCCTCTCAACCACACCTTCCTCAAAAAAATAAAGGAAATTCACTTCTTTAACACAGAGTTATGGTTGGTAGCAGTGCCTTGTCCCCTTCCAGAATACTAAGTGCACCGATACTTAAACCTCTGAAAACCAGGAAATACAGAATTAACTTACACACCAGTCCCACTCACAGCATTAACAATGCCCACTTTGAGTGAGTCTCCATCCTGCTCCTGGCAAATTTTTGTAGCACTCTGTCCTTCCACATGCTGTGGAACACTCTGGGAATACAGCATACGGGTATGGAGGAGAAATCATCAATATGTGGCTTCACTAAGGCAAAAGTTGCATTTAAGGCAGTCTTAGTGAAGACTAGCTGACTCTGCCTGGCCTCTACTTGACCACCAAGATCTACTAATGAAAAGGACTATATAAGAGCTAGGTAATAATAATATAATATTTACTCTGCACAAATCACTCTATAGGTCCCAGATGTTACTGTCCCTTTATCCATATCCTAAGGATTGCCTCTGGAACATCCCCTGCTCTTGGGTCTGTCTTGTAGTGCGGTGTTGTGTGCCACCAGACTACTGTTTTCACAACCCAAATAACTCGGAACAGAAACAAGAGTCCCTCATGCCTTTGGGCACAGCCATACTTCTCTTCATATTTTAGTGTGAACTGTGGGAACCTACTGCAAGATATAGCTGCCGCTAATACAGTGAAGGGCTGTTGGTGTGCATACAAATGAATGAAAGAATACAGTTTTGAAGAACGCCATATACCTGGTAAAATATCACATGTACTTATTCATTCCTCATGTCTGCTTAGTATAGGGCAGCCCAGGCTGAAACACTGGGCTCATCTACATGGAGAAATTGATGGGCAGAACTAAACCCCTGTGTGGACACATTATTTCAGAGTAAAAGTGACTTTTTTATGGTATAATTACTCCCACATAACTACAGCAGTATAATATAATTAAGATATTTTGAAAGAGTGCAAGGCTCTGCCAGTCAACTTTAATTGTGCCTTAACAAAATTTTTAGGCAGTGAATATAGCAGACATTTAAATTCTCTTTAACAAAAATGTAAAACTGAAACCACATAATATTTCTAAACATTAACTCAATTGTTGAGTTATTTCCAGTTAGTGTGACTTTCTTGTGCTGCTGCAGTTGGTAAGAGTGCAATATGGTTAGGCCAGTTAAAAATACCTTAAATATGAAAGCTCTTTTGTATGTTATGTCCTGTATGTTTCTGCCTCTTTTCAGTCTTCTGCTTTCCTTATGCAATATACAGCTTCTCTTCTTTCTCTGAAAAGGTCTTGGAGCTCCTCCCAGTCCCGGGGTAGCTAGGAGAGAAATAGAAGGTAACATAATGATTTTTGCATGGTAGAAGTGAATCTTTAAATTAATATCTGAATGACATTAGTGTCCTCGCTGCTTAAAGACATTCTTGCTGTTTAAATCCAACAATTTGTTGTGTAACTCCTAAACTTTTTTCTCCTTCTATAGTATATTTTTTCCAGACTGTTTTTCTGTTTAATTACTTGCATTTATTGGTTGCTTGCAACTTTATATTGTGAGTCAAAATTCACTCATGAAAGATTAAGTGAAAAAATTAAACCATGGTAATGAGAACTTTCAAGATTTAATCTCAGAATTGTTTAAAATAATTCAGAAGGGTGTATGTATGTGTGCAGGGGTGGGTTAAGGTGAAATCTTTTAAATAGGTGCTTATAGGTATCTGGCAGAAGACTTAGGAATAAAGAATATTTAATTTGTGACTAAAGCAGGGCTCTAGCAAGTTCTTTTTTTCTCTTAAAGAACTGAATGTCGTGTACTTTCAAGGGAGTAATTTTCATTAAAATAATTTAGCACACTGAAAATAAAGTATTGCCACAGTGGGAGAGGCTACCTACCCTGCATACATGCCTGTTTCGAACGGGATCATACTCAGGACAGCTAGACCCTCCCCTCTACTGCCGTGGCTATGCTCAATCTTTAGCATGCTAGCTTAATTGGAGTTAGCATGGGTATGTCTACTCCAACTGGAAATTACACCTTCTAGCTCTAATGTAGACATACCCTAAGGCCATCTCTATGTTAGAGAGCTTACAGCCGCATAGCTGTTCCGCTACAGCTGTGCTACTGTCAATCTCCTGTATAGCCGCTCCGTGCCGATGGGAGAGAGCTTCCTGTCCACATAATTCAGCCCACCCCCAATGAGTGGCGGTAACATGTCTCCCACCAACATAGTGCTGTCCACACTAGCGCCTCTGTTGGTGTCACTTATGTTGTTCAGAGGGAGGTTTTTCAAACCCTCTGAGCAGCATAAGTTTTACCAACAAAAGTGCTAGTGTAGACATAGCCTTTGAGAGCAGAATTATCTGCCAATTGGAGCAAATTTAACCTATTAAGAGCTTCCTGTCTTGAGATTAGACAGACCCATTATTCGGCCTCCTTCAAGTTACCATATCTGACATTCTACCTGGGACCTTCATGATTAGTAGGCAGTAGATCTGTCACTAGTGAGCCTCTCTCCCTTCCTGAGGCATTCAGAGGTGTGTTTGTGTCAGTTGGAAATTATTATTATTATTATTATTATTATTTTACATATTTTTCACTTCATAATTCGAATGTTGCATTCAAGGCTGATCATCAGAATCATCATTCAGATGTTGACCTCACTGTCAAAATGTTGTGTTCAATAACATGAGGAAGTTAGAGCCAGGAATCTGTACATAAATTCTTTAACTCACTGAACAATATACAGTTAGACAGACTTTATTGAGACTGTTTTTGAATCAGCTCCTCTTCCTGAAACTTACTCTTTTTGAAGACATTGCTGCCAGAGTTGCTGCAGAATATGCTATACAGTACAGCAACTTCCCTCTAACAGAGGCAGTCTTAACCCTAATATCAATGACATAGGCAATATCTGCAGAAAGATCTCACACAAAGGTTTTTCCATCACTAATGCAATCCTATTGTTCCCATTTCTGTTAGTGATAACATACCATTATTGCGTAATATCAGTTTGCACCTGATCTGTCAATGAAAATCTCATTTGTGACTGATTTTTCTTCATGCTTCAAAGTTCAAAAAAGCCCCGGAACACAAAGAAAAGATAACTTAGGTAATACAGATAATGTTTGTTTTGTATTAATTATATTACAGAAAATTTCAACTTACAAATATGTCCTAAACCAATGGTCTCTAATGGCTTTGTTACAGTTCGTAGTCAGCCTCCGCCTCCAGCTGGATTCACAAGCACAGGAACTGCTGGATATAGTGCAGCCAGACCGGTAGGCATTCAAACTTTAAACCTCCTTTTAAAGTTTTTACACTGTATTAGTTAGTTGAGAGGTTTTCTTAGGAATGGTGTTATGGATGAGAGATATGTAAAATTGAGTGGATATCTTACAAGTTGTGTGAGGAGACACAATTTTAAATCACATTCCTGCTGTGTTCAGACGGTAAATACACCAATAAAGATTTTGAGCTGACTCTTTATTGCCTTAGACCTTTATATAGTAATTTACACATGCATAGTATATATAAAACTTTATCAAATCAGAGTGATTGTGCTTTATGTCCACTTTTAAATAATTACACGATGTGTGAAGCAGAATCAGACACTTTATAGTTATTTTGTATGTTTTATAATCTTGTTTAAAATGAGATGATTTGGAAGGATAGGATTTATCATCAGTGCTTATGTGCGTTCTGAAGTCTACAATTAATTGATATATAATAGTGGGTGTACCTTGATTTTAATCAACCTTAACACATTGCCTGGGATCTTTGTATAACAGTGAAGGACTCGGTTGAATGTACAGTGGCCTTTAGTTCCTCTTTGTGCAGTGTTAGTGTGACCAAATTGAAATACTGTGTACAGTTTTCAGTAGTTTGGGTACTTCTCTACAAGTAAGAAATCAAAAAATAGAGAGAGGGTCAAGAAAAGGGCAACTCATATTATCAAAATTGGATGCAATGACCTATGAGCAGGCAAGCTTGACAGCTACTGGTCAAAGGACTAAACTTGCTAACCAAAGGCTGACATGAAAAATTGTTGTTGGAGCAACAACTGACATTCAGGGGTGAAGGTCAGCTCATAGCTGGTGGTCTTCAGGGCTCCACTATTTATATCACTGCTTGGTAGTAAGTTTCAGATAAATTTGAAGCCACCCACATCTCTGGCTCCTAGAAGGGAAAATGAACACTTGCAAACTCTTGATTTCTTCCCACCTGCCCCAGAAGCCTCCTAATTGTGAGAGGGACTTGACTGCTCTGTCTCATTCACCAGCAGTGAGTTGGCAAATACTTTTTTCCAAGAGTTGCCTCTGGGGAAAAATTAAAAGGTGTTAGATGTTGTGGCAAACTCAGACTGCACAGCTGTAAGAGAGTGGTGGAATCCATACTAGAATAGTAAAGACCCTTTTCTCCATGAGCTGAAAAGAGGCTACCTCAAGTCAGCTAGCGATGCCTGAGTCTAATTAAGGGCTTCCTGTGACCTTTAAAAACCCCTCTTCTGGTGAGAGAGAGAGGTGGAGAGATGAGAGAGAACCTGCAGCAGGGAGAAGAGACTTCTCCTGGGTGGAAAGCTTCTCTCCTCCCAGCAACCAAGCTAATTGCCAGTTTGGGGAAGAACTGGCATCCAGCATCACAAGGCAACATCCCAGAGAGGTGACAGGGAAAGGTATTCCTTTGTTCTGTTGTGAATTTGTTTCTTTGGTTTGGCTAAAGAGTACTACTCCCTGGGCCTTGTAAATATTGGGGAGGGAGGTGGGTGGGAAATACCCAAGTGAAGAATAAAACCTTCCTTAGTGGAACTGATTTACTCCAGTCGTTCTTCCACAACCCCCCACCCCTGACAAAGGGGGAAAATGCTGAGCCCAAGAGGGCAAAGGAGGTGCCGTGCCACAACATATACATTTTGTTAAAAAGACTGCTAAGATGTGATAACTGTCTACAGATATCGGAGATAATTGTTTAAAGTATTTACTGGGTTGTGAAAGGCTTGTATTTATTATGACATTTGCATGAAAAACAGGAGCTCCTTCTGTTTGTTCCTCACTGCAATCACAATAGCCATTTCAGAAGAAAAGAAACTGCAGTAGCATATTCTAGATAGAATATTTTTGTGTGCATTTGAGGCATTAAGTGCCCATCAATTTATGAAAGAGAGCAGCTATGGAATAAACTTGTTAAAGGGAATTTAGGCTAAATATAAGGAAATATTTTTGAAAACACGTAGGCTGTATTTTGATCTTCTAAAGGAAGTTGTAGGGAATTCCATCAAAAGAGACATTTACAAAATGCTTGGAGCTATACGGGGTTAAGGTGATGATGGTTTTTTTGTATTGGTGTCTGCCGATACATTCTGTTTCCTAGTGAACTGACAGGAGAGAGGCAGATCCAGATCAATCACTTTTTGGCTTTGGAGTTAAGCTCTGTCGCCTTAATTTCTTGGATATTCATAGCACTTTTTTTCAAGTTTGCTGCTTTTTGTTTTGTTTAGATAATTTACTTAAATTTCTAAATTGACTCCTTGGGCTTTCGTTGGCTATTAGAGAATGTTGTCTTCCTTCTCTAAGGCACCTCAGCAGTGCTCCTCTTTGGATAGGCTCGCAAAATGACTGACAAGACAGAGGCCAAGGCTAACAGTCCTGAGAGACTGCTTAGGGCATGTCTGCATGGTAGGACAATGCACACTGTGGGAGTGTGACTTCTAAAGCACTCTCATATATTGTGCATTAATTGGTCTGCCTAGACTCTGCTGGTGTGCACCAGGGAATTTTTAGATAGTATTGTTTTAAACAGCACTATGTTAAAGAGCACTAGAGAACTATTAGTGCATATCTGCAGAGTTTACATGGACCAATTAAGGTTCAATGTGTTAGTGCCCTTTAGAGATCACACCCCTGTAGTGCGCATTACCGTACTGTGTAGACATGACCTTAGCCTGCATAGATCTCCTCTTAGGAGGTTCTGAAGGGAATTTTTGCCTCTCCTGCAAATAGCACCAAAGTTTTCTTCCATTATCAATACAACACAAGAACTCAATAGGCTACCACCAAGTCAATACTTAGGTTAGATCACCAAGTTCTAGGCAGGAGATAATCAGTTCTGAGATCTCTTCAATCCACATGGCTTGATGACATAGCTGCTGACCAGGAGGAAGATGTGTTTGGAAAGAAACCATTGAGGAAAACTCCTTGCTAGCCATAAAGTTGAATCTGAGTCATCTATCCTCCACAAGACCAGAAATGTAGATATCTCATTGTGGGCGCACTTCATACCACCTTAGCTAGTGAGAGAGCAAAGATCCTGCCAAGAGAAAGCAGAGGTTATTTTCAATCTTCAGTTGTTGTTCCTGGACAACTACTACTGAATCAACTTTCCTGCTGCCTCAGACCTGACTAGTGCAAGGATCTTGAGGTAATTTTCAACAATCTGGCCTTCATTGTTGCACCAGAAGTGTTAAACTGGCTGTTTTCATTTCTGAGGAAACCAAGACACAGTTTGAGCCATGGGAGAAATCTTTTCCTGTCCCTTTTCTGGAGCTGACATGAGACTGTTGATTACTAACCAAAAAGGGATACTCCAAAGAAGTTGTTAAAACGGGCTGGCATCTAGCAAAGATTCCACCAATAGTTCCTATTCCAGGAAATAGCTTTAATTCAACCATTGCTGTTTAGATGAATAAATGAGATCAAAATCAACATTTTGTACCACTTTTTTCAAAAATAATTAAATTTGAGGCTAAAAGCCAGTTCCTGGAAGGTCCACATCTTGGCAATTGCCAGCATGATTCAGTAAAACAAACCAAATCTCATCCCTTCCTATCTGTATGTAAAGGATTTCTTAAAGCCCTAACCCCACCACTCATTCAACTCTCAGAGCTCAATTTCCTTATTTTCTTTGCCTTACACAGCCTTTCTGGCAGCAGTTATTTCTGCTAGAAGACTTTAAGAATTAGAGACAGCCACGGTGTCCTATTATTGCTTATTTCATGAACACTGAGTGGTTTTAAGGACTGCTTCAGCCTTTATTTCTATTCTGTTCTGATTAGGAGGAGCCTGTATAGGTTTCCTAAGGAAAACAACTTCTTTTATAGATCTTGGAATATAATCCTATAGTCCTAAATATCCATTTCCTAAACATCCAAAGGAACAGAAGTGAACTTGTTTCTTGGGATGGATTTTATTCTAACAAAACTTGTTTCTTAAAAACTACCTTGGTTGGTTGGGTTTTTTTGTTTGTGGTGGTGGTGTGTGGTGGTGTTTGCCGCTTGGCAGTCAAAAGGAAGAAAGCGATATATTTTTTGATGCTTGATAGCTTAAAGCATTTAGAAGTCACTGGATGGATTTAACCCAGGTATACTGGACAACGGCCATTGTCTTCTAAACATTGTCTTCTAAATCTAGTAAATGTATTAGGCCAGATTAAGGGTGATTTCTTCTTCTTCTTTTTTTAAGACACAGTTGTACGAGGAATTGTGTATAAGTTTTTTGTTCCAAAAAAATCCCTGGGACATTCTCACTGCTGTTAAATCTCACAGTAGAATTGGCAACAATGGATAAACTGGGGACAGAAAACATTTGCTTTACGTGATCATTCGTTTTCTTCTGGTATCCATTCTTGGCAGCATGACTCACACCACATGCAGTTTATAGGCATGTGTGTTCTTTCAAATTATATTCCTCTTTGTAATAGTTTCATATTTCTCCTTTAATGCTCTGCTCTATAAGTTCATCAAAAAAGGATATCCAATAGCCAACATATTTACTGGCGCTCTTTGGTTAGGCAGAATGTCTCCATCCTGCCTGGAGACAGTGTACCCACATGAAAGATTTGCAGACATGGGTTCTAAAGAATAAGTCTCATGTCATGCATAACATTTTCTGTACTGCACATCACAAAACCTATATTTCTTGAGACCACAGAACAAAAGTTTGAAGCCACCTATGTGACTCCCACTTCTCTGGGTAAATGACTGTCTTTTTATTATGTGTTTGTACAGTTCTGAGAACAGTAGGGCTTCTAGTCTATGACTGGGGGCCCTTGGCACTGCTGCAATACAAAAAAAAAAAAAAATAAATCAGTCATTCAGCAGGAGATCACTTCAATTCCAGAAGTATAGCTTAAGTTTTTATTTTTACCAATTATTATTTCAGACGGTTCCACCCCGAGCCGGAGTTATTAGTGCACCACAAAGCCATGTCCGACCATCTGTGGGGAGGCCAACACCTGAAACCCAAACCAAGCCAGCTGAACCACCAAGAGGTAATACTATACTTTAGAAGAAAAAGAAATGTAATGTACTGTTTAATGGAAAATCTAGACTGGCTGCCTTATTACCCTATCCAAACCTACCCCACTCTTACCTTTGACTTGCTTCCAACTGAAAAAGTCATCCATTTCCTTTTGAAAATGAAGATTCTTGCATGTAATAATGTATGGCCATTCCTCATAATTAAGGCTGCAAGTTTGTCATGAAAGTCACGAAAGTCACGGATTCCATGGCTTTCCGTGACTTCCGGGATTTCTGCAGCTACTGGTGCACCTGGCTCAGAGGCAGCTCAGGCAGCCCCTGCGCCAATCACACTGGCTGCTGCTGGAGCAGTCTTGGGCCACTGTGCCCCCCTCGCCCCCAGCGGAAGAGTTGGGGGTGGGGCACAGGATGGGATGAGGTGGGCTCTGGGCGTCGCTTACCTGGGGGGCTCCCTGCAAGTGATGACATTCCCCTCCCTCAGCTCCATCCTAGGTGGAGGCATGGCCAGGCAACTCTGTGCGCTGCCTCCACCCAGAGCACTGGCTTCACAGCTCCCATTGGCTGGGAACTGCGGCCAATGGGAGTGGCGGGGGCGGTGCCTGCAGCCATGACATTTACTAAAAATATCTGTGACTAAAACTTAGCCTTATTCATTATTCCATAATGCGTGAAATAATCTAAGTCAGGAGCTAATGCCTTAAACTGCACTTAGAAATAAACTAGCAGCCAGTGTAGAGCCTCAAGAGTAATATGCTTTTAGAGGGAAACTACAGTAACTCCTCACTTAACGTTGTAGTTATATTCCTGAAAAATGCAACTTTAAGTGAAATGATGTTAAGGGAATCGAATTTCCCCATAAGAATTAATGTAAATCGGGGTGTTAGGTTCCAGGGAATTTTTTTTCACCAGACAAAAGACACACACACACACACACACACACACACACACACGTTTAAAACAAGCTGTTTAATACTGGTACGCAGTGATGATCATTGTGAAGCTTGATTGAGGTGGAGGAGTCAGAGGGTGGGATATTTCCCAGGGAATGCCTTACTGCTAAATGATGAGTTAGCAGTTGGCTGAGTCCTCAAGGGTTAACTCTCATACTCTACAAGGCAGCAGGAATGGAGGGAGGGGAGACAGCATCGCAGACAGAGAGACACACCCTGTGAGAGAGAGAGATGCGCATTTCCACCACTGCCTTGTTAATTAGATCAGCTTGCTGAGACTGCAGCTGCTGCCAGAAGCTCCCTCCATCCTAAGCCCTGTCATGTGTCCCCCCTACTCTATGGAAGATGGGGTAAGTGGGGTGCAGGAGCAGGGGGAGGGACACACTGACATTAGCCCTCCTCTTCCTCTCCTCCCTTCGCCCCCCAGCAAGCAGGAGTCTTAGGGAGCAGCTCCAAGGCAGAGGGCAGGAGCAGCACATGGCAGTGGGGGGAGGGACAGCTGCAACTGTTAGCCTGCTGGGCAGCTGCTGCACAGGGAATTTAAGGAAGTGGGGAGCTAATGGGGGGCTGCCAATCCACCCTGGTTCCAAGCCCCCACAAACTAGCTGCAACAGGCTGCTCTTCCTGCAAGCAGTGGACAAAGAAGGCGGCTGCCAAATGACGTTAGAAGGGAGCTTTGCACAACTTTAAATGAGCATGTTCCCTAATTGTTCAGCAACGTAACAACAAAACAACATTAACCGGGACAACTTTAAGTGAGGAGTTACTGTACTTAAGAAGTAACAGGTTTCAGAGTGGTAGCCATGTTAGTTTGTATCAGCAAAACAATGAGGAGTCTTTCTGGCATCTTAGAGACTAACGAATTTATTTGGGCGTAAGCTTTTGTGAGCTAGAACCCACTTCATCAGATGCGTGGAGTAGAAAATACAGGAGTGGGCTGCCTCGTAGTTGTATTTCAGAAGTAACTTTTAATGTACCAAGAGGAATATGTAACAAATTGTGTGTGGTGGTGGCCTGGTATTCATGATGGCTGCACCTCTAGTGTTACCTTGGGATTTTCAAAAGCACCTAAGTGATTTAGGAGAACACAACCAATTGACTTTCAAAGGGACCACCTTCAGCTTCCATCCTAAACTGACTGATAAAACTGTCTTAAATAAGTATTGCTCAGTGTATGCATCTGTACAACAGTGATTTTCAAAATATATTTTGTTTGACCTGAGTTATCTAGATGCCTATTTTAATAATCATTTTTATGGAGAAAATATCCAGAATATATTTCTAATAAAATACATTGTAAATGTATTTGTAGGGTCGCCTTTGCTTCCTGAACCGCTAAAACCTCAGGCCGTAGTTCCTCTTCAACCCACCATTCAGCCACCATCTGTTCAAAAAATGCAAGAGCCTCTTATACCTATGATGATGCATATATCTCAGACAACTCCTCCACAGACTCTGGAAGCACCACCGCAACCACCTCCCCGGAGCAGGTCATCCCACAGCTTGCCTTCAGAATCGGTTCCTTCACAACAGCAAGTAAGTGTACAACTGAATATTTTAGTTTGTGCCTTAACACAGCCTACCTTGACTTATCACAGATCATGGGAAAGCCCCAGAACAAAAAGAAGTACCATTAATGATTAAACTTAGGATATATTTCTTGAGAATTTTTAATTTTGATAGTTACCTAAAATATAAATTACATGTTCTTACATCGTGTCATGTAACAATAGAATTATAATCTTGTACCTTATATGAAAAATGTGTTTTCTAAAATTGAATACATTTCACAATAACACAAATCCATAACTTACAGACTGAGCAACTTGAGAGAGATCTCTTAAGAAAAAGTATCTATTTAAATCTTGCACAGAAATACTTGGAGCTTCGTACTGGAGCTAATTCATTTCAAGGGTGGAATACTGAGTCCTAATTTTAACAAACGTACATTTATTCTGTTTATTTCCTGGTGTTCATTAAAATATACAATACTCTAAAATAATTTGACATTTTAATTCAGTAATACTGAATGCTCTGTTCTGTGAACTAGCTAAAGTATTTATTTAAAAACAAGCCTTTTGTTTAAGAAAAGCAATAGTTCTTCGGGGAGTGTCCCCGTGGGTGCTCCACTTTAGGTGGTTTGGCACCCTGTGCTTCTTGTCGGAGACTTTTGGTAGCAGTGTGCTGGTTGGCTGTGCACACGCAGCCACCGTCTTGCGCCACACCAAAGGCTACCCCAGGCACACAGGCAACTGCCACCTAGTTCCTTCTCTACCACCCTTGATTTCGGTTGGAATGACAGCAGTGCCCTTATCTACTTTCATATTCCTTTATTCTCTGCCCTTTTCTCAGTTTAATTTCCCTTATTGCTAATCTCCCTTCATTTTTCTTTCATTTCCCATTTAAAAAAAACAACTGTCGTTTTTCTCCCCACCATCAGGCGGAGTCCCTGAAGAGGCATTAGGCTGGGGCTATTCCTATTATTTATTCAGCTAGGCTTGGACATGCCTGGCTTGCCAGGTTTCAAGCACTGTCTGACCTGCAGATGCTCAGTGCCAGTGACAGACAGCCACTCACAGTGTGGCCGTTGCGTGGGGGGGAACACGTTACTCATAAGTGTCCCCACTGCAAGAAACTCACAGCATGGACAAGAAAGGCCAAGGACCTCCAATTAAAACTTTGAATGATATAGAGATCCCTGCGACCTGCCTCCGACCCTCAGTCCAGGACATCTTACCAGGCCTCACCTGCAGCTGCCTCAGATATAGGGTCCTCTTCAAAAATGGCTGCTAAGGACCATGGTCCTAGCAAAGCCACAAACAAGCGGTCTCACTCCTCACCAGACCGGGATTCACCTAAAAAGAAAGCCATCCCTGAATGCACTCAGAGCACCGGGCCGCGAGGCAGCGGGACTGTCCAGTACCAAGAAGCAAAAGATCCTGTGCAGTCTCACTCTCTCACAGCAGCAAAACTAAACCTTATAGCTCGGTACCGAGGGAACAGAAAGCTCAGCCACAGAGCAGCGCTAAGATGCCACCTGCTGCACCAATACAGTATGACAGGTCTGCAGCACCAACAACACTGGTTCCTCCTAGCCTGAGCTTGCCTGCACTGCCGACACTGAGTATCCCGGTACTGCAGCAGTTTGTCAGTCATGCAGACCTCCTCATTGCTTCCACCCTAGGAACTCCACTCTTTGGCAGCGATGGCACCCCAGCCAGGTCAGGGCCAAGTGTTATCAATACACCTGCTGGCTTGGCCCCTCCTCTCTCCAGTGATGATGAGGAGGATGTGGAGACAGGAGTGGGCACATCTCACCACCCCATTCCTAAACCCACTCAGCAACAGAGCTTGGGTTGGCAACCCTCACAATGGGTGTCCCCTCCCATGGCCTTCCTGCTGCAGTGGGCATACTGGGACCTCTGAGCATTATATAGAGCCCAGAAAACCCAGCCATCCAATCCATCCAGATTCAGGACACAGCAGTTGCCTCCACCATCTGGTCTGGCTTCCCTAGAACTGCTGTAGGAGGAAGCTGAAGAATCTGCAGATAGGCCGGAGGATGACACCTTCTGACCTACTCACATCCTGACTTCATCTCCGGACGACACAGTAATGCCACCTCCCCCCACATTGGGAGATGACTTTGAATCCTTTAATGATTTGTTAAAAAAAAGTAGCGGATTCATTAGACATCCCACTGGCTGAGTTACCAGAGACACAACACAAGGTGACAGATATATTGTAAGCTTCTCCGTCAGCCAAGACAGCACTGCCCATTAATGCTACCATCATGGACACAGCAAAAACCATAGGGCATACTCCAGCCATGCCCCACCTTCTTGTAAGTGATCTGACAAGAAGTACTACATGCCAGCTAGAGGAGCTGAGTTCTTCTTTACCCACCCTACTCCAAACTCATTGGTAGCAGAGACAGTTAATCAAAGGGGGAAGCAACATCCACCCAAAACCACCCCTTATGATAAAGATTGGAAAGGCCTAGACCTCTTTGGCAAGAAAGCCTATTCATCAGCGACCTTCCAGTTTCGCATAGTAAACTACTCTGCATTACTGGCCAAGTACACACGCAACTTTTTTTTTTTCCCTCAGGTGTCAACTTTTATTGAACACATCCCAGCTGACAAAAAAGAACAATATAAAGCCGATATAGCAGAAGGCTTCCTCATCGCCAAAACTGCTCTGCAGGCTTCTCTGGATTCTGCTGACACAGCGGCTCACTCCATCGCCGCATCCATTGTCATGTGGAGGACTTCATGCTCCATCTCTCTGGCTTCCCCAGAGAGGTCCAGGCGACAGTAGAGGACTTACCTTTTAAGGGGCAAAAATTGTTTGCAGAGAACACAGACATCTCCTTACACACCCTGAAGGACTCCCGTGCAACATTAAAGATGCTTGGTGTTTATATCCCTGCAAACAAAAAGAAACAGGGCAGATTCTACAACCAATGATTCCGTCCTGCCCCCATACACACACTCAGCTTCAACAACATTATGATCAACTCTGCAAGCAGCTCCAGATAACACGCTGTCAGGCGCAGGATCAGTCGTCTACATCTCAGTCATCCACTTCTAGGCAAACGTTTTGAAGTGTTGGTTGAGGACACGAGAGCCCCACATTCTCCAATCTCAAGAGACACCTCTAATTTCCAGCCCATTTGGGGACCCTTTTACCGAGTCTGAAGAACCAACACCGCAGACAAATGGTTTCTGGAGATTATGCAGAAGGCCTATTCCATCCCCTTTCTTTCCATTCTACTTACCCATCCCCTTTTCCCGTCCCTCTTCAGGGACCCATCTCACAAGCACCTGTTACAGCAGGAAATACACCATCTCCTGCAATTAGGTGCTGTGGAACCAGTACTGGTTCAGCACAAGGGTTGGGGGTTCTACTCGCATTACTTTCTCAGTCCAAAGAAAACAGGTGGATGGAGGCCCATTCTGGACCTACGCAAACTGAACAAGTTTGTGAGAACACAGCGCTTCAAGATGGTAACCCGAGCAACCATAATTCCAGCACTGGAGAAGGGAAATTGGCTGTCAGCCCTTGACCTACAGGATGCTTCCTTTCATGTCAGTATACACCTGGTGCGCAGGAGATTCTTATGATTCACTCTTGGCAACCTACACTATCAATACAAAGTACTTCCCTTTGTCCTCTCTATGGCTCCAAAGGTTTTTTCCAAAGTACTGACTGTGGCAGCTGCACATCTTCGCAATCAGGGTGTGACCATATTCTCCTATCTAGACCACTGTCTGTTAAAAGCACCAACATACGACGAGGCAGTTCACGCCACTCTAATCCTGTTTACAAACCTAGGATTACAAATCAACCTACAGAAATCCACCCTGACCCCAACCCAACAACTGGACTTTATAGGGCCACACCTCAACTGTGTCACGGCATCAGCATGGCTATCCCAACAACGGTTTCTTGCTTAACAAAGCTAATCACAACATTAAGACACAGTGCACAAACATCTGCCAGAACGTGCCTACAACTTCTAGGACCCATGTTGGCTACAACATTCTAGGTGCATATGAGATGTCTACAACCTGCATATGAGATGTCTACAACCTGGCTATGCACTGTATATAGACGGCTTACAATTCCCAGCAGAGTGAAAGACTCACTGATATGGTGGACAAAACAAACAAAGGTCCACTCAGGCGTTCCCTTCTAAAGGGAAACCCCGTCAGTCACTATCACCACAGATGCCTCTCTGGTAGGATGCGGGGGACGCTTGGTTGACAACACCATCCAGGGCCACTGGTCCCTACAGAAGCTCCAAGCAGTTTGAAACACCTGAGATCACTTTCTCCCCCGATCTACAACGAAACTGTCCAGATTTTCATGGACAACTTGGCGACTGTCTTATATATATCGTCAAGGAGGGGCCCTATCTTACCTGCTCTGCATAGAAGCAGTCCACCTCTGGCAATGGTGCATTTTCAACAAAGTAGACATCACGGCATCCTAACTACCTGGAAACCAGAATGCCACAACAGACAACCTGAGCAGGAACTTCTCGCAGATGCATGAGTGGGAACTGGACCGACAAATTCTGCAAACTATATTCTGATAATGGGGATTCCCCTCAATCGACCTCTTTGCCACGACCCACAATGCCAAATGCACACAATACTGCTCCCAAGCGGGACCAGGACACAAATCTCTTGGAGATATCTTCCTCATCAAATGGGAGGTCCCACTCCTCTATCCTTCTCCCCGATCCCCCCGTTGGGTAATGTCCTACACAAGATCAGACAAGACAAAGCCAGGGTTATCTTGATTATACCAACATGGCCCAGACATACATGGTTCTCATACCTGACCCAGATGTCTGTCAGAGCATGAACCCTTCCCCTCCTGCCTCACCTACTGACACAGGATGTAGGATGCCTCCATCACCCCAACGTTCCAACACTTTGTCTCAAAACATGGCTAATCCAGGGATGACAGAACTCGAAACATGCTGCTCCAAGGAGGTCCAAGACATTCTACTTAACAGCCTATGTCTCTTCACATGAAAAACATACACACACAAGTGGCAAAGATTCTCCATTTGGTGCCGAGACAAGCAGATCATTCCACAGTTGGTCCCGTTGCCCACTGTCCTTGAGTACATATTGACACTCAAAATCGGGCCTCTTCACTAGCTCACTCATAGTGCACTTATCAGCCATCACTGCCTTTCACAACAAGGTGGGCAGACTCATGGTCTCCACCCATCCACTGACTTAAGCATTTTCTCAAGGGTACTGAGAACACTTATCCCACATTGAGGGACACGACCCCTATGTGCCTCCCTCTTCCAGCTCAATGAACCCATTTACTTCCCCAAGCCACACACCGACAACAGGGAGGCATCCTTTCACATGCTAGACATCCACAGAGCACTTGTCCTATATGTAGTGAGAACAAAAACATTCAGAAAATCATCCAGGCTATAGTCATATCCACAGCAGAACAATCAAGAGGCCAAACCATTTCCAAACAGACACTTTCTAAATGGATCTATAATTGTATCAAGCTATGTTACCAATATTACAATTTGCAAGCTTCTTCTGGACTTCGCACACACTCCACTAGAGCTATGTCCACATTCATAGTCTTTCTCAAACACATATATCCATCATTGATATTTGTAAAGCAGCTGCCTGGGCATCATCCCATACTTTAACCAAACATTATGCCTTGGAACAGCAGTCAGCTGCAGACGCTCACTTCAGTCTATCGGTGCTCTCCACCATACATAAATCAACTCTGAAGCCCCTCCTCTCCACTGAGGGGCACTGCTCTTCAGTCACCTAAAGTGGAGCACCCACAGGGACACTCTTCGAAGAAGAGAAGGTTACTCATCTTGTGCAGTAACTGGGGTTCTTCGAGATGGTTGTCCCTGTGGGTACTCCACTACCCACCCTCCTCCCCTCTGCTTCGGAGTTTCGACTTGATCCTCTGGGGGTAGAAGAGGAACTGGGTGGCATTGGCTGCATGCCTGGGGTAGCCGCTGGGAGCAGCGTGAGCGCAGCCAACCAGGGCACTGCTACCCAAAGTCTCCGACTAGAAGTGCAGGGCCCTAAGACACCTAAAATTGAGCACCCAGAGGGACAACCATCTCAAAGGACCTCAGTTTATTGCACAAGGTGAGTAACCGTCTCTTTTTAGATATTTCTTAAAAAAAAAAAAAAATTAAAAGCACATTTGCAGTATGTTATGTATGCACAAAAGGCTGGAATTCTTCCCTAAGCTATAACATACTAAAGATCAATGTTAGCAATTAGGGACTTTGCTTCCAGGTAACCAGATATTGAACCAAATTCTCCACTGCCTTAAAGTATCAGTGTACTTGTGCCCACTTACACCAGCAGTGAATTTGGTGTACAGTACTTCTCAGCTGCTGGACTGCTTACTTGGACTGAAAATCAACAAGTAGGCATTGAAACATTTTTTAGAAGACATTTTCGATGGAACAAGAAATTGATGCTTTATGTTTATGTCAACATGCTAGTTATTTTTTCACATCAAAGAATGTGTCAGCCTTAAAAGCATTTAAGCATGTGCTTAAATTGATCCCTATTCATGGTTAAGATGAGGGCTGAATGGGTCTTTGATGGGTTAAAAGATTTTAAATTCTAGTTGAAAGCCTATAAATACCATCTTCCTTCTCCTGCACTTCTCCCTGCCTCTGAGTCACTCCCTGCATTGTGCACCTTTGGCTGCTAATTTTTTTTCTTCTGATGGAAACTTATAACAAAAAAATAGTTTTAAAAATAACCAAAACTTGATTCTCACACTTTGGAGGGTTTTTTTAAACATAATAGTTATGACAGTTTATCTCCATTTTCACAACATGTATAGACTCTACAAATATACTTAAATGGTTAAATAAATGTATCAGAACATCAGAGCTTCTGCAATTCTGTATTCAGAAGTAGATGTGAAATTGTGATAGAGGCACCTGAGCTGCCACAAGAAGTACTGCAGAATGTATTAAATGTTCTGATTTAAATATCGATTCTGAAATGTCATTTTCAAAAGCCTTATTTTTAACCTTTCTGATGTAATTTAAAACTTGAAATTCTTTGTGAAATATGTGCAAGGAATGTCCTTACCGAATCTTATTCTGAAGTTATCTGTATTAATCACAAGGAAAAATTCAGATGTCTTAAGTTATTGTTCTCATCTTTCATTTTTCTTCTCTTCATAGAATTTAATTATAGAATGGAAACTATGGCTATCCCATTTATTTAGTATTTATCAACATTATAGTCTTTTGAAAGGAGTTCTGGATTGAAAATATTAAGTTGACATTCAAGTCTTGAAAGTTTATGGGTCCAGATCCCACTCTCTGATTAAAGATTACTGAATTTTTGTGCATTTGAAAACCTTGAAACTCCTGCTGTCTTTATAAAATAAACTATTGTATGAATTGCATGGGTTCTATAACTATAAGGGTAATCAAAATGTTGCAATATAAAAAAGTACCTTTCAAACTAAGGTAAAACTGATCATTTTAAACGTAAAATGACGTTTTCTGATAGAATGTGAGATTTAAATGCTATAGGGCCTCTCTTGCAAAATGAACTACGTGGACTAAGTGCTTGGAAAAAGTCTTTTAAAATAATCCTAGACTGCTCAAAGTAATATCTGACTTAAATTAACCAGGAAGTATGTTCTTCATGATCAAATTTATAAAATCTTATGCTCCAGTTGCAGTTCTACTTAACAAAATTTTAAAATTCAATAGACAGAGTATTAAGTCCACTGATACACTCATCTTTTATCTGTTGTATACATAACATCAGAGATATTTTTCTTCACACGTAACTATAGTATTTAAAACATTTTGGATAATAAAGGATTATTGAGGTTGGTGAGGTACCTTGGATTTTTCCTCTAATTTTTTTCCTTTGATGTCTTTTTTTTTTTTCTTTCACAAGCAGGAGCAACCATCAGGGTAACAGGTACCTGACTACTTACCAATCTTGTATGTGATCTCCATCTCTTCTAGCAGAAAAGATGTATGAGTCTTTTTTTGCTTCATACATCTGCAGTCTCATTCACATTAAAAACCACTTGTCCACATACTAAAACAACTGTCATCCCATAAAGTTTGCTTTTTCCTTTCTTAATAGATGAATATTGACAGAAGGAGTCTCTTAGCTGTATTTGCTAGCATTATAGTGAAAATTTGACTTCATCATCTTTTATGAACTAATTAAAGTCTTAACACAGCTTGTTTATTTTGTAGAGCAAAATATATCTTCGAAGTAACATGTACCATTACCTCAAATTTAGTCCTGATGAAGCTTTCAGAAAGTGTTTTTTCATGAGAAACAGATTTTACCTTTTCAAAGTCTAAACAGCAGAATAGCTGCTATCCTGGGAAGTAAAATATACACCTCTGCCTTGATATAATGCTGTCCTTGAGAGCCAAAAAATCTTACTGTGTTATAGGTGAAACCGTGTTATTTTGAACTTGTTTTGATCCACCGGAGTGCACAGCCCCACCCCCCGGAGCACTGCTTTACCGGTTATATCCAAATTTGTGTTATATCAGGTGGCGTTATATCAAGGTAGCGGGCTACTCCTTGCCTCAGTATAAAAAATGCGGTCCTTATATGTGAATCCATGAAAGACAAGAATTTGTTTTGAAGACCTCTGACCAACATTACTTAAATATGTCTAGTTAAAATTAGAGTAATTGTGTTGTAGTTGATTTTGGACATCATAAAATTAAATTACTTGCCTGATCAACATGAGATTCAAGCAGACTATATTGAACTGTATCTGACTACTTACATTCGTCTTATAGTTAGCTTTATCTTTTTTCTACATTCCCCATGAAAATTATTAAATGTATATAGTCTAATGCTATTTTTTCCCAAATTACTCCTGCAATTTATGTAGTGTAGTTAAAGATGCATTATTTTTTAATTACAGATTGATATCTGTATTAGGCCAGATCTACACTAGAGACATTTGCAGGCAGAGCACTGTCAGCTGAGGTGTGATTTGTCTGCAAAATTTGTATGCTGGCAAAAGCTCTAGGCTAAAAGTGCTTTTGCTGGTATAGCTCCTTTTGCTTGCCTAAATGGGATAAGCTATCCTGGCAGAAGCTGCTGGTGCTGGTAAAAGTTTTAATAGTAGAGTAGGCTTTAGACTTATAAAGCACATGATGCCATAATTGTGCATTGCTGCCTACTGAGTGTGTTGTTTTATAAAACAATTCTCAGGAGTCAGAACAGCCTGAAAGTAATTATAATAAATAAATAACACTCCGATTGTGAGATAAACAAATGTAGATTCTTTGTAAGCTCAATTTTAGTTGATGGTTGCAGTTAGTGTCCTAGTTCAACAAAACTTTCACTAACAAAAGAATGTTCAGGTTGAAAATTCCAAATTAAGGCTGACACAGCTATGTTAAAAGTTTGAGTTGCTTATGAACTTGAGAATCTCAACAAATATTTTACCTTGAACATAATTCCTTCACTTTAGTTAATTATGGAGCATAAAACTATCCATCATAAGCAATATGATTAATTTAACAAATCTCAGATTTGAGCTTTTTTTAAGATATTGTTAGAGAATGTGAAGGTTATACTGTACACACTTGGTCACCCAAGGAAATTATAAAAGCCGGAATGTTTTTTCATAAGTTTTTAAAAGATGAGGAAGTTGCATGGAGAAAATTTCTATTATTCTCATGTGGTTATATTCTAAACAATGATAACTTGGTATTTAAAATAAATTTTCTGATTGTTTTTTTTAAAAAGCCTGGTGATCAACACTTCATGTGCGGAGAAATGAGTGCCTTAATTTAGGCTTTTTAAAAGTAAAATATATACTACTAACACTAATTTTCCATTCATTATGATACTTAAATATTAATAACATCACCCTTTTTATAAATTGTGACTAAACAATGACCCCACAGCACTTAAAACCTTTTCTGTGCTGTGTTATCAGTTGTTTAGAATATACTATATTTGCCCCAGTTCTTCAAATGGTAAAGTATAGTTTTTATAATTTATTAAATATGGTGTACAGTAGTGCTTTGTCTGATTCAGATGGTTGCATGAGATGTATTCAAGTTGCATCAGGAAATAAGAGTACAAGTTTTATATTTACAAGAACTAAGGAGTTATTTGTCTTTGTGTACTTAGCAAATGGGATTTTTAAAAGAACGTTGCCTAGAAAACAAATAATCATTACTATGTGTACATTGCATATATTATAACTAAACTGCATTGAAGCTTCTGTTTAAGCCCCAAAGCTTCTGCTCTTGCCATAGGAATAATTAGAAATGGGAGATAGTAAGGATTTTAAAAGCAAACTGAAATGCTACTTCTGAACACCTTGTTTTCTTTACAGATTAACACAAATGGAGTCTGTGGCATTAAACTTGAAACAAAGTTAAACAATGACCCTTTTGAAGATCTGTCATTTAATCTGCTTGCTGTGTCAAAGGTTCAGACATCTGTTCGCATATCACCTGTTCCAACTTTAAACCAAAAGGAGTTGACTTGGTTGCCTTCTGCAACACAAAGCAATGTTAAGACTTTGGATACTGTAAATTGCGTGCCAGCAATGCCTCCTAATCCAGCCTATAGCAGATCCCAGGACCATGTATGCAGCTTTCCAAATTCATTGGCTACCAGACTGAACAGCACAAATCCTTTCACTGAAAGAACTGTTAATGCTGGAAACCCATTTAGAACTGAAACCCAAGAACCTGACGTAACTTCACAGCTTTTAATAGAAGGACCTGCTGCTTGTAACCCTTTCCCGTCTCTAAATCCTCCAAATCCTAGTAAAGGCAAGCCTGTGTTCTCTGTCAGTGCTTTTGAAGACAAGTTTTGTTTGCAAAGTAAATCTTCAATAGTGAAAAATGCAAAACCAAAAGGATGGGTAACATTTGAGGAAGAGGAGGATTCCAGTGTAAAACTAAAGACGTCCTCTGAATGTGTTACAGAATTCAAGAGAGCCAGTTCCAGGAAACCTACTGGTTTTCCAGATTTAGTAGGCACTGAACCAAATATATTTCCTGGCTCAGACTTTACCTTTGATAATGACTGGAATTCTACTGATTCCTTCTATACGCTGACAGCAGGAAGACCACCTGCACCTCCTGTACCATCAAGAATAACCCAGACCATATCCCCTGCAGATCCTTTTGCTTTGTTGGCACCTAAAGTGTCACCAACACAAGATTTTACAGAAAGATAGACATTCTAAAATACAAGAGATCTTAAGTTTGTTGCTAGGTGTATCCAAAAGAATAATTGTGCATTGAGGTTATTCTATGTGCAATATTCACTGTCAAATGCACTGAACCTTAACTTTATTCATAGCAACCACTGTTTGTGTACAAATTTTGAATATGTATATATGGTAGTGCACAAAAGAATTGTCCACAATTACTATAAATTTAGATGTAGTCATACTGAAAGGATTAGTTAATCCTAATAGAATGTATAATGCTCTTGGAAATTAGTTTTTGTTTATGAAGCACTTTCATTTCTGTTCTCCTCAGAGGAATTTCAAAATGCTCGAGAGACTTCCAGCTGTTAGACCCCTTCAATCCCTTTTTACTATTTGGTAACTGATATTTATAAATATTTACCAAAGACCAGCCAAAGTTTAATCAAAATATTGAATGTGGACAGGTACTATTTAGAAAGTAATTTATAACAGAGGTTATGGAGATTAGTAAGGCTTAATTATATTTAAGTTTGAGGCACAAATTAAAATAGTTACTTTCAAAATACAGACAAGACCTCATGTACTAATATAATAAATAATAAATTTATTGACTTTTGTGTCTAGTAATTTCCACCATTTGTTGATGTAAACTTAGAGTAGCTATTTAGTATTCAATTTCATTCATTTATTCATCACTCTCTTAAAGGCTTTTTTTTCCCCCAGAAATTGGAAACTTCTGATATTACGAAAGTCTTTCTCTTCATCCTTGAAAAATAAATCACATTTTTCATCTTTTGCTTAGATTTTTAAAAACAGGCTCCCTCAACAGAGAGTGATGTATTTCAATTAGTTTATCTTTGGCTATCTCATTTTTGTGTCCCAGTCATTCTAGAAGAGTTTCTCCCCTCTGTAAAGAGCTGGATGAGGAAATAAGCAATTATGCTGTGACTTCAGGAGTGTGTGTTGAGCACCATTTTGCCCAGTTTCGTCCCTCTCTACTAACTGCTATATTTTCAATACCTTGCTTTCAGCAGAGAAAGCAAGAGAGCAGCAACCCTCTGAGCTGAAGGGTACTGTTCTATCCGCCTTCTTGCTAAATCAGCATTCTTCCCTCCCTCAGAGGTTATAAACACTACATTTGTTGTGCTGCTTTGAAGTCAGTGGAGGCTACATCTTTTTGCATAGGATACTGTAAACATGCAACTGGTCCTGTTTCTATGGTTGCCTGAAGTTCACAGTATTTACATAAAATATGGGTATTTTGGTATCTTGAAGGAATTTAAAATAACAGATTTCTTTAGCAACACTTACGTATGCTAAAGAAATGGTAATGTTCCTTACCATCACAGTGTCCTTTATAACATGACTTTTATATAAAAAAGTTGTGTACATTAATCAAAATTGGAATGCATCAAAATTTGATTGAAATGTATCGGGGGTGAGGCACCATACACACCTGCACTTACTGGCTTATTAGCAAACAAATCATGCTATTTTTGTAACATTTATAAGTGAATCATAGTTTACTAGCATTACATTTATAGCAGCAAAAGAATATGACAATACTACTTCTAAATTCTCCAATACAATCAAAATTCCATTCAGAAATAATCCACTCTTCCTTTAACAGTAAAATTAGGAGATGCTGTTGGATAGAAGTTACAGTTGTGAGTTTTATATTGTGCTTTTCTTCTGTTCAGGCATTAAAAAGTTCTTGTAAATTTTAAACACAGTACCTGTGATAAACTTTGTGCTTCAATATGTGAATTAACTGTGGCTATTAACATCTATGTGATTGGTGGTTTTGGTATACAGGCTTACATTAGAAAAACAATTTTATTTTGGAAACTTTGCTTGTGCAAATTGCAGTTTTGTGATGAATATGTTCCTTGATGAATATTTAATTACAGTGCTTACAAACTGCTGTCTAAAATGTACTTAATATGCAGCACCTCAACACTTGTATGGGATTAAGGAGTTTGACAAAATACTGCACAAAAAGATGCTAAAATATATAGTACAAATAGCTAACCACTGTAATGTGTATTACTGGAAATAATTACTACCAAAAGGACTAAAATACTGAGAAGTAAAGTTAGAAATGCTAAACATATTTTCATGAATTGTTCCCTGTAGTAAATTGCTCTGTTAATGTGTAACAATTTTATTGCTTGTGGCACACAATATTTATGACTGCATACTTTACAAAACTGCAGTATTAAAACTCAGTGGCATACTACATTCTGTATCTATCCTGTGAAATGCAGTGATGTATTATTGAAGTAAATACACCTGTCTTTAAGGAGTTTCTTTATTCTCTTTTATTTTAGGTACTTACATGGCCCCTATTATCACGATATGTGAGTGTCTCATGATCTGTAATGCATTTATTCTCACAATATCCCTGTGAGGTAGGAAAGAACTATTATCTCCATGTCACAATTGGAGAACAGAGGCACAGAGAGTAAGTGACTGAACCAAGATCACAGGCAAAGCAGTGTGTTGGATCTCAGACCAGGTCTACACTGACTTATAACTACGTTGCTCAGAGGTGCGAACATTCCACACCCCAAGCGTCGTCGTTATCTCAGCCTAACCCTCTGTGTAGACAGCAGTATGTTGACAAGAGAGCTTCTCCTGTCGACATAACTACCATCTCTCAGGAAGGTGGATTAACTACCCCAGTGGGAGAAGCTCTCCCATTGGCATAGTAGCATCTTCACTAAAGCACTATTGTGGCGCAGCTGTACTGCGGTAGTGCTGTACATTAAGACCAGTCTCTGAAGTCCCGGGTTAAAACCCTAACCACAGGACTGTCCTTCCTCTCCTAAATTAAAGGATAATGTCAACCACAAATAGAGACCCACACAGCAATCCATCCTGTTGCTGCTTTTTAGCTGGGCCAGAGGAAAAGCAGGTTCCATTGCTGCTGTTGCCTCTACTTCTGAATGAGGAGGAACTGCCACTGCCCTCACTAAACGACCCCTTCACCATCAAATCATTCTTCCATTCTCTTACATTTCTGCTTCAGATTGAATTTATAATTTTAAAATCTACTTTTCTGAATTAGTAGGGTCCTTTTAAAACATATAGTAACTTTCTGAGAATCTTAGTCAGAAGACTTTTTACCCGTGGATAATCAATTTTCACAGTAACGTGGTGGAACTGCTTGACATTACGTATATTAACAGATCTGGAAGTATAAAATAAGTACCCAAATTTGCAATGATTTTGGATCAGATAGGCACCCTCTCTCAGGTTTGAAAATTATGTTAGAGGTGCAGCTATTTTAGTGTGGAGTGTATTAGGAGTAGATATTTTTTCCACCAGGATCCAATGTCTATTCACAGTGAACGGGCATTGATCCCTGTCGTAGCTGGACTGAGACTAGCTGCCGTGCAATTACTTTGGATGGCTGCAGCCATGACTGGTATGTTGAGGGCACTAGGAGATGTGCTATTTCTTTAGAGTTATATTCCTTTCTATGTTTTGAGGCAACTCCCCATCCGTGCCCACCTGCTGTAGGCAGGGTAACTCATCTTATAATACATGCCTGGAAAAAGAGAAACTCCTGAAATTACGCTCTTGACTATTACCAGTACCGTGTTGTCTGGGCTTCCTTCTGCTATTTAAAAATGTATTGACATCTTTTATTAAAAATCAAGAAAAAATATCACAAAAGGCTTTATATTCACACTTGTCTTGTACAAGTAAAAGTGCTACTGTAGCCAAGACACTAGTGTTTCTTCACCACCATGCTATCACATGCTGCACAGAGAAATAAAATGTCAGTGGTCTGGTCTACATCAATCATTCCACTATTGGTAGTAGTGCTATTAAACTAGCAGCGGCCAAAACGCTGACAATTCCCAGGGTAGTAGGTGCACCCAACCTCTCATCAACTCTGCTGCTTCAACCTTTGCTGTGGTCCTTGGGCCTTTAAGCTAAACACCAGCTATCCCAAGACCCATGATAAAATCCTGAGAGTTGGTAATGCAACCAAGGTTACCAACAGAGGCAACTTCTAGACAATGTGTCTGTTCTAGCCTGGGCTGCTAGGACCCCTGTCCTGTTGGGGCAGTTTGTAGTTGGGGTGTTTGGGGCATCACACCCCTCAAAGTATGCAAGAACATACATATATATCTACACACACTAAATACCAATCGTGAACACGGTAGCTCCATGTGGATTTGCTGTGCTGCTTTTGGGTGGTATTTAGCAGTAGGGTGGTGCCTCCTGCACTGCCCCTGTAATACCTGCCTAGGCTGTGGCTTGAGCAGTGGCCATGAACACAGCACCCCAAACCCTACTGACAATCACCATGGCTTGGCTACCTCTTAGGCAAATCTGCACAGGTGCCACAGGGCAGTGGTTCTGAACCAGGGGTGTGTAACCTGGGGGTATGCAGAGGTCTGCCAGGGGTACAGCAACTGATTTAGATACAGTATTTGCCTCGTTTTACAACAGGCTAAATGCAGTGGTTCTCAAACTTTTGTGTTGGTGACCCCTTTCACGCAGCAAGCCTGTGAGTACAACCCCCTTTCTAAATTAAAAACTTTTTAATATTTAACACTATTATAAATGCTAGAGGTGAATTGGGGCTTGGGGGCTGAGACAGACAGCTCGTGCCCCCCAGTTTGAGAATCGCTGGGCTACAGGAATAGACTCAATGTGGAGAAAAACTTAGTTGCTCTTGCATCACTGCCTCCCAGAACAACCAGGCTCACAAGTGAAAAACAAGCTCAAGTATCACACTGAAATGGAAGTACAATATTTTTATTCCAGTTAATGTATTTTATAATTTATATGGTAAAAATGAAGAAGTAACCAGTTTTTCAGTAAGGGAGCTGTGACTTTTGTGTGTTTGTCTGATTCTGTAAGCGAGTAGTTAAGTGAGGTGAAACTTGGGGGTAGCCAACACCAATCACTCTGGAAGGAGAACAGTCCGGTAGCCTAGAAAGGGTGAGACCCACTTCCCACGGGGCGTGGGGCAAGAGCTCGGCTACCGCACGCAAGGCAGGGCCGGCGTGGGACGGCCGGGCGGGCGCTGCGCAGCTCAGTGCTGCAATAAACGCAGCGCAGTTGCCGGAGGCGGCCTGCTGGCTTTCGGGTACATCGGAGAGCCGGGTTCGGGGGCGGGGTCTTTAGGGCAGCGTCCCTGGGGTGCGCTGGGGCAAGTCCCCTGGAGCGAGGGCAGCAGAGTTTGGGGCTAGGGGAGCCCCCAGGGCAGGACAGGCTGCAGGGCACAGCAGGGACCTGGGCTGGGGGAGCAGATCCCCCCGCGTGGGGTCGCTGTGCCGGACCTGGGCCGGAGAATTTCGGGGGCCCGAAGGGCCTGTCCTAGGCCTGGCCTCCGCTTCGCCCCGCCGGTTCCAGCTGCTGTCGACTTCTGCCAGGCCGGGACTGGCCCTTTAAGAACAGACTCTGCTCGGCCTCGCGACGCGGCCCCGCCTCTTAACCCGGTGATTCCGGGGCGGGCGCGCTCCCCTGGCGCATGCGCTGAGGTGCGGAGCCGGCCTGGCCTGACCATTTGCGGAGGCTTCAGAGCTGCGCCGCCACCCACCCCCGGGTCAAAGCACCCCCCGCCCCTCCTCCTTCCCGGCGGTTGGTTTCTAGGGACGCGGCGGTTGCTGCTGTTGAGAGGAGGCTCCGGCTCGTGCCGCTGCGGAGCGAATCCCGGGCCCTGGGTCGGGTGAGAGGCTGAGGAGGAGCCAGGCCGGGGCAACCCGCCGCCGCTGCACTGCAAAGTGCGCACCCCTCCCCCCCACTCACCCCCTCACCCCAATGGACCCCCGGCTGCGCGCACGCGTACACCGCACGGGGCCCCATAGAGCCCTGAATACTGCACACAGCGCCCCTCCCCACCCGCATCTAGGCTTCTTGACCTGCTAAACCCAGGTTGTGAGCTCAGTCCTTGAGGGGGCCGTTTAGCGATCTGGGGCAAAAATCTGTCTGGGGATTAGTCCTGCTTTGAGCAGGGTCCCTTCCAACCCTGATAGTCTGTGATTCCCGCTCCTGGCTGCAGCTAACAGGGAAGTTGCTTGTCCCTTGTTAAAATATTGGTAGCACACCATTGCCTGGTTCTCAGTGCTTTTGCCCTAATTTCTCTCTCTCTCTCTGTTTGATCTGACAGGTAATTGGAGCCAAGAACTCCTATTTCTTTTCTGTCTCTGCAGAAATGGTTCAGCTCCATGTGAAGCGTGGTGACGAGAGCCAATTCCTGCTGGAAACAACATGCAGCATCTCCATGGAAGACTTAACGCAACAAGTCACCAGGATCTACAATAGCAGGCTCAAAGTGCAGCGTATTTGCTCAGGTACTAGCCAAATTCATACATCACACAGGCAACCACTAATTCTATCTCTTGTACTTATGTGGCCCCATTACCACAGTATCTAAAAGCCTTATAGCTATTAATGTGCAGTAGGCAAGTACTGCTCATGTCACAGTTGGGGAACTGAGGCACAGAGAGAATTAACTAAGCTGGCAAAGGTCATACAGGAAGCCAGTGGCAGAACTGGGAACAGAGTAGAGCTGATCAAAAACTTTTGTCGGAATGATTTTCAAACAAAAAAATACACTTTTGTAAAACTGAAATTTTTGGCAGGAAAATGTCGGTTTTGCTGAAAATCAAAATGAGAGGCTCTGTTTCTCTTTCCCCTCCCCCCAGCTTTGAGAACTGGAGAAGCAGCTTCTTTAACTCCAGAGCATATGGGGAGGCCTGAACTCCCTGGCTCTCCTGAAATGAAATTTTTGTCAAAAAACCCATCCTGGACATTTTTTTGTGTTTTTGATGTTTCATCCTGGTTCAGAGCAGTTTTGTTTGTTTTGCTTTTTCAATTAACCACAGAAAGGGACCCTCATGGTAGTTGCTGATGATCATACTTTGGCCAGACCAGAGGAACAAGCAGCTCTCATTTATCTTTGCTATCCATGCTCCTGAATGAGTAGGGAACAGCAGCCATGTGCTGTCCTCACTTCTAGCTTCTGGATCAGTGCTCGTACCCATTTGTATGCATTTCTCTTAGCTGACATAATTCTGTTGTCAGTCATAGGTTCTGTGTTGCTTTTTGGTATTTCAAAGTAGGGTTAAAACCCATTTCTTTATTTCAATGTATACTATTTTAATGCCTCATTATTTTACAGTCATGAAAAGAGTTCTCAAAATTTCTCAGGCCTGACTTAAGGTAGAGACAGCATTTCAGTATAAAAATCAGGATATCATAATGCAACTACATTTTCTAGAAGCATGAAGTCTAAAAGTTGTCAAAACCAAATTTCAATACTTTGGTGTTTTAGGTTCTCTTCCCACATCAGATTTAAAAAAAAATATTATTAAACTGTATATCATAATAAAGTATAGTTGTGCCATTTTTCAAATTTGTTCCTTTAACTACTCAAAAAAAATGTGAAATTAAGCAAAGGAGATTTAGGAATTGTCATTAGAAAAAGGTGGTGGCAGCAAAACAGCAGGTGGCACTACTATATATGTGCTTACAAAAGTTCCTCTTTGCAGCTCTTTAAAAGCTGAAACTCAGCCTCTTGTTCAAATAAGTGCCTTTGTAACATTGTTTTCTGCTTCTAAATTCTGACCTTGTTTTTTAAGAAATGCAGGAACTGGCAGAACATGGTGTCTTCTTGCCTCCTAATATGCAAGGACTGACGGATGAACAGATTGAAGATTTGAAATTAAAGGATGAATGGGCAGATAAATGTTTACCAAGTGGTGGAAGTATCTTTAAAAAGGATGAAATTGGACGAAGGAATGGACACGGTAAATGCATCTTAAACATGCATATCTCTGTGTGAGCATAGCTAAGACATAGTTTCATGAGGAACTTAAAATTATTTGATATTTTGACTAAATACTGTTGAATTTCATAACAGTGAACCTCTAATTTAATCTCAAAACTCTTAAATGGGAGAAAAACAAGTAGATGTTAGTGTATAGTTAAAATTATACCAATTGGAATATCTGTCAGCCAGTCCATTTCCTGTAAAGTACATAATTATAAAGTTATTTGTAAAGGCAGTTCAAGTAGTATTGGACAGCAATTAAACCCATAGAAACTACTTGTTTGGCTGAAATCTCACAAGAAATGGGACTTGCCACATCAAGTCTTGGATTTAGACTTGACTTAATGCTGATATTAATCAAGAATAAATAACACATATTTTAGATAACATCCACAAAAAAATTGTTAAAAGAACAATAAGGTTGCAAAGTCAAGTACTCAAAAATTAGGAAATTTCAGAATTAAGGTTGCCCGTGCAGCCATTATTCAGCCCCTAGATACAGTTATTAATAACTTGATCGCATACTATTTTTTCCGCAGGACCCCAGCCTCATTTAGTGAATGGATAGTTATTTAAGATTTCTTTTTCTCCTCATTCATTCGATGGCCTCAGGCCTTATTTAATGAAGATTTCCTCCTCCCTTTCTTTTCTCTCCTTTTACCACATCTACCTTACTTGAAATCAGGCAGCTTCCTCCTTGTTCTCACTGCCAGTGTGTCAGCCGTGTAATCATTCAGATCACAGAAGAGACAGTTTCCTTGTTCTCAGTTTCTGTGCCCAATACCATAATGACCTTTAACAGAAGGAAGGAGCAATGGCCCTTTTTTGTTTTTGTTTTTATTTTGTTTCTTTTTCTATTTTTTTAAAGTTACATTCATGTAACTACATTTAACATTAAAAGTCAAGAAGTTCAAAGCTCTAGTTCCCATAAAAGTGTAGCTCAGAATTTTACACAGTATAGAATGACAGAAAATAATACATACAATATGAGCCAGAGCTAATACAGGAGAGTCAAGCTTTACATGATGTTTCAGTATAACAAGACCATTTAAAAGGCAAAGCCCTATCAAAGTGACCTTCTGGGTGCATGTCATAAATCTTACCCTCAGTTGTAAAATAATGTTTTTGTTCCTTGTTTAGAGTGCAGTCAAGAAACTTGATTATGAATTTGTAGAGTGAAACTAAGTAGGATGCCTTCTGGGTTTGTGATTTAGTAGTTTTTAAATTAACTTGCTTACAGTAGATATATATGGCACATTTAGGCAGATTTTTATAGCAAGAAATGTTCATGTATTGTATTAAAGAAGCATCTATTGTTTTTAAGCTCCAAATGAAAAAATGAAAGAAGTTTTAAAAAAGACAATAGAGGAAGCTAAAGCACAAATATCTAAGGTAAGATTTTAAAGTGACATTGAATCTTTCAAAAATGTTACGGATGCTACATAGCTCTTCTGTTTTTCAAAAATAGCTGATTGATTTTTCATTTGAGTGCAAGGGACAGTAATTTCCAGTTGCAATGTGAAATAATTTGAATAGTCTGATAAAAACTGTGGAACTCCTATTAATCATTTTCTTAATGACTTGTGGCAAGATTTTTTCAGTGAGTTACAGGATCAGATATTAAACTCTGAGTGAATGCTGGCATCACAAAGTTTGCATTAAATGATTAAACCACATTTCATTCAACCCACATGCTCTTCATTTTTTTATTTGTTGTTGACCCATTCTCTGAGTGAATGCTTGTCAGGTTTTCTAGTGAAAAATTAACTACATTCAGAAATTTGTAGATTAAAATACATTGTTGCTCATTAATGTAGTGTGCTTCAGTTTTACATATAATTGAGTAAATATTAAAGTAATTGAAATGAGGTGGTCTGCAATAACAGGGGATTGGACTCGATGACCCAGGGGTTCCTTCCAGTCCTATGTTATCACTTTTTCATACAGTGACGAACTGGGACTGTTCCTAATGTTTGCTCTGAATACTGTGTTGGTGCCTCAGTGTCCCCTAGGCAGTTCTTAAGTATCTTGGTGGTGGGATAAGGGTGTGTGATTGCTACAGAGGAAGGGGCCAGTGCACCTAAATGCCGGGCACTCTGTCTCCTAGCAACTGATGGCCTGGGCCCCTCCTCTGCAAAGGTGCCAGCTGAAGGTGTTGGAGACAAAGGGATCAGGTGACCTCCTGGCCCGGGAAAGGAGCTGAGCAGAGAGGAGGGGCTGGAGGGGTTGGTTAGTCTGGAGCTACCTGGGGATAAGGAGTGAAGTGCAGACCTAGGGGTCTGGCTCACTGCCCCCCAGAATGGACCCGGCCGAGGGGTCTGGTTCGCTGTATCTACAAGCTCTGTTTTAGACCCTGTTCCTGTCATCGAATAAACCTCTGTTTTACTGGCTGGTTGAGAGTCACGTCTGACTGCGAGGTGGGGGTGCAGAACCCTGTGGCTTCCCCAGGACCCCGCCTGGGTGGGCTCGCTGTGGGAAGCCCACGGAGGGGCAGAGGATGCTGAATGCTCCAAGGAGAGACCCAGGAGGTGAAGACGTGTGAGCTTCTTGCCCTGAACAAGTCTGCTCCAAGGGAGAAGAGGCTCCCCAAAGTCCTGACTGGCTTTGTGGGGAGCAGTTCCAGAGCATCGCCCGGGGACTCCGTGACACATACCATAGATGATTTAAGCCCCAATCCTTCCAAAGCTTATCCACATGCTTAAATTTAATTACGTGTAGTCACATTGAGTTCAATGGAACTAGGCATGCACCTATGTCTTTGCAGGATTGAAGCCTAAATTATTCAATTCCACTTTAAGAATAGCTGCATATTTTAAGTTGACACACTACTTGTTTATGACATAGAAGCACAAATGCAATAATGACTTTTTATTCATATACTTTTCCTTGTAAACTGTGGCTCTTTGAAATTCTTCTAAAATACGTAAGCTGACTGAGAAATGTTGCAAACAATAGGGATTTATATTACTGGTTTTTAGTCCCCTTAAGTTTAAAATGAACATGCCAATTGCTACTTTAGGTTGGGGGCTAATCTACATCTGTAGTGGTATTAGTGCTGCATTATTTGTTCAGACCTGGGTGTCAGTTAATCCTGTGGATTTTTTTGGTCTCTGGTGCAAAGTTGTATCTGATAGCACCCCCTTGGTAGCCACAGGTATTGATCAGCTTCCCAACTGTTGCTAGCTGCTAGAGCAATAGTCTCCAACCTTTTTATGCCCAAAATCACTGTTTTGAATCTAAGGGCAACCCAGGATCTGCCCCGCCCCTTCCCCAAAGCCATGCCCTGCTCATTCCATCCCCCCTCTCTCCATCGCTCACTCTCCCCAACCCTCACTTACTTCCACCGGCCTGGGGTAGGGGATTGGGATTCAGGAGGGGGTGCAGGCTCTGGGCTGGGGCCAAGGGGTTCGCAGCGTGGGAGGGGGCTCTGGGCTGAGCCTGGGACAGGGGGTTAGGGTGCAGGAGGGGCTGAGGGCTGCAAGCTCTGGGAGGGAGTTTAAGTGCAAGAGGAGGCTCTGGGCTGCAGCAGAGTGTTGGGGAACAGGAAGGGGTGCAGGGTGCGGACTCTGGGAGGGAGTTTGGGTGCAGGAGGAGGCTCTGGGCTGGGGCAGAGTGTTGGAGTGCAGGAGGGCGTACAGGGATGCTGTCCGGGTTGGGGTGCGGCCTTCCACTGCGCAGCACTTACCTCCTCTCTGGCGGCTCCCGGTTCGGGGGCACATGGCTCCGCACACTGCCCTTCTCTGCAAGCACTGCCCCCACAGCTCTCCAGGCCAATGAGAGCTGTGGGGGCAGTGCTTGCAGGCAGGAGCAGCACTTGAAGGGAGATCGCTGGCGGCTTCCAGGAGCGGCGTGGGACCAGGTAGGCAGGGACTCTACTTTAGCGGTAGCCACACTGTGCCATCAGAGACTGCGACTGACCAGGAGAGCCTCTAGGATCAACTGATTAGTTACCACCATGCCGGGGAATGCTTGCAACTTGCTTACTGTATACTCTTTGCATCGTGTTCCCAGATGTCATAATGATTTCTCAGGAACCTATAGGATTTGGGGCACAGATTGGAGAGAAGATGACTGGAGAGCCATCTGTAACCTGATTGTCTTTTGTGCAATGATTTTATGATGGCACACTATTGCACTGACTGAGGCGGAGATATAACTTGTCCTTGTCCATGGACATTGCAAAGAACCTTCCAGCTGAAATATTTGTTAGTGAGCCGTTTGATTAATCATGATTGACTCTTCATCCATCCGTCTCCATGTTTGTTCTTTCAACTAGTTGATGTGATTTTTTTTTTTTTTGTTAGTAGTAGTATTAAACTAGAACTCAGAATTGGTCTCTGAGTCTATGACTAAGAGTGTCAGGAGTTCCTGAATTCCTGTCACGTTCAGTTTGGTTTCTTATTTTGATGTGTCTGATGTTTTGGGTTTCCCACCTGCATCACTTGACTTTGATCCATCTTGATTGTTTAAAACAGGTGATGTAACTATAATATCATCGCTGATAGGGATTTATCGGTGTTCCACTTAGCAAGGATGTTGACCATTTTGCAAATATGCAGTGCTTGTCCTCAAGAAATTGCTACTTGATGATAGATTGTTTTCAAATGTTGTCCAGTCTCCTACCTCCCCATTTTCTGTAATGTGATTTGGAAAACAGTGACCATTCCATTCAAGGTTTAGGCACTGCTGACATCTTACATGCATTCCAGTTTAGGTTCAGCAATCCCCTTGTAGTGACCTTGCTTACGAGAGCCATGAATGACGATCTGGTTTTAGATTACTGCCATTTGGTCATGCTGGACATCTCAGCAGCTCATATATATGAGGCCTCTTGGCAATATCATTTCTAAAAATGAGGTAGATTATTAGAATAGTGCTGAGATGCAATTTTGTGTCCCTTGCTAAACTGAATCCTGCAAATTTGGTCTCTGCTCTAGAGGAAAGCCTGCATGAAATTTGCAGCTAGATACTGTATTTTCATTTCCTGACCATAACTGTTAAATAGCATTGCCGTGTTTCACCCTGGAAGATGCTGCATGTAAGTAGTGGGTTGAAATTGTTTATATTGTATTTTTGTGAAGTGTTTTGGGTTGCTTTTGGATGAAAGGTGAAAACCATGTTTTTTTTATTTACATATACATTATTTATAGCTAAGTGCCTAAAAATATGGTCAATTTACTTGGGTTTGGAGATTAATTTGTTTTCAAATTATCAGTCCATAATGATGAAAATGAACACATACAGTACTTTTCTTCCCAAGTTTGGTCTTACAGATTGGGGAGCAATGTATTGTACTTACCAGCAAATGACTCTAGGAACATCCACAAGGAGGCATCATTCTTTGTCTCCTTTTTATAACTCCCTGTATTGGAAAACTTTGGTGAGGCAAAATTCATTAGTGAACTATAAAAGTTTCTTTCAGCTGCTTCCTGTTTCTTCTCATCTGTGCAATGATTATTCCAATCATATGTTGTATGCAGTGTTGGAGCTGCGTCAGTCCCAGGATATTAGAGAGACAAGGTGAGTGAAGTAATATCTTTTACTGAACCAACTTCTGTTGGTGAGAGAGAGACGCTTACACAGAGCTCTTCTTCAGGTCACCAACAGAAGTTGGTCCAATAGAAGATACTACCTCATCTACCTTGTCTCTCTTCCAATCACATGGCAATTAAGTGTCTATGCTGCTACAAATCTCTGTATGAGCTGGACAGAGTGCTAAGCATTGCCTTAAGCAGGGCCGGCTCTGGCCACAGCGCGCCAAGCACGTGCTTGGGGTGGCATGCCGTGGGGGGTGCTCTGCCGGTTGCCAGGAGGACGGCAGGCAGCTCCGGTGGACTTCCCGCAGGCATGCCTGCGGAGGGTCCACCGGAGCCGTGGGACCACTGGACTCCCCGCAGGGAAGCCTGCGGGAGGTCCACCGGAGCTGCGGGACCGGCGAGCGGCAGAGCGCCCCCCCGCAGCGTGCCGCCATGCATGGGGCGGCGAAATTGCTAGAGCCGGCCCTGGCCTTAAGAGCAGATCCCATTTGTGTTTTGCTGATTCGTGTCTTTCATTTGCAGGTGCTCTTTTACCTGAAGTATCAGGTCTGTAGGACTCCCTTTCTAGCCGTCACTTGACTTTTACTACTTTTTAACTTTTGTCCATGAATCACAAATAGTCAAAATAAGAGATTTCCCCCTCCAGTTTCTACAGTCATCGGCATGCTTATTGGAATGCCTGTGTTCAATAGACACCTACAGCGGAAACTTTGTTATTAAGTTGCATAGCAGGCATTTAATGGATATTTGAGATTTCATTTCTTTGCCAATTAAAGCAAATAGAATAACAAGACAAAAGTTTACTGCTATGTGCAGCTGTTTTATGAATCAGGATAAAGAGAACGAAGAGTGATTTGCTCTGACATAAGTTTCTGTTTAGCCAGTTGGCTTCATTTAAATATCACACTGTTTATCATTATGAACTGACTGTAGAACAGATGCTTTCCTCCTAACTTAATTAGTTTGTTTAAATTTTAACAATGGCTCCTGTCTGTATCTCAGAAACAAGTTCAAGCTAACATATATGTTAATATGGAGATGGTGAAAGATGCACTGGACCAGCTCCGAGGAGCTGTAATGATTGTTTATCCGATGGGATTGCCTCCACATGATCCGATTAGAATGGAGTTTGAAGATAAAGAAGACTTGTCGGGAACTCATGTAGGTAGTAACGTTTTTGGGTTATATACAGTGTCTGGGTTTAATTTATGTTCTCCAAAGAAAGGAAAGAGAAATTCTTCATTTTTATGTGACAGTGATTATTTGATTTCTTGTTGATTTCTAAATATTTTTGTCTCTAATGGTTTTTAAAAGTCATGAAATGTCAATAAATTAATTAAAAATAAGATGAACAAACATATATTCAGTTAAAATTCCCCATACTAATGTGAGTTCATGTGGTTTTGTTTGGTTGACCATTTTAAATAGCTGGTATCTTTATAACACCACCTGTGAGAATTAAACATTTTGAGCGATAAAACTGGAGTCAGACTTGAGGAGGACAGTATTGTATTGGAGGTACCAAGACACTACAGATTGAGATCAGAGGAAGAAAGATATAGCAGTAACCTTTTTTTAATAATGATAGAATGTAAAACCAAGGAAATTTTAAATATTAACTGAGCTTTTTGTTGTTAATCCCAGAGGGATCATTTTATAAACTGACTATGGAAGGTTGCTGCAAGAGTCTCTGTTTATGCAAAAATTACTATTGTCATTTTTTCTTTCAAATTATAATTGTCACAGGCTGGACTTGAGGTTATTGAAGAGTCTGAAGCACAACTGTGGTGGGCAGCAAAGGAGTTAAAAAGAACAAACAAACTTTCAGACTTTGTGGGCAAAAATGAAAAAACTAAAATCATTGTCAAGATACAGAAAGTGAGTATTACTGTCAGTCTCTACTTATGATTCAGCACTGACTTTTTTACAAAAGAGAATTTCTAATAGATTTAGAAAATGGATCTGGTTAATTTCAGCTTGGGTCTCTTAAGGTTATAAAACCAAAACTGACTTAAAGGCTTCAAATACCATAAGTCTTCTGTTTTTATTAATTCCTTTAGTCAGCAGTGAAATCCTGCCCATAGAATATACTTTTGAAAGAACAACCAAAAATTGCAGATATTAAGGTTTGCATTAGGCTAAAAATGAAATAAAAATGTCATTTGATGGAAGTTGAGATTGTCCTCATGGATTCTCTTTCTGATACATGTGCATCACATGTGCAATATCAGATTATTTTGGCCACCATGTCCGTTAGGGTTGCATCTGCACCTTGGATGCCCTCGCCCATCCCCTCACACCTGAAGTCATAAAGGGTGGAGTGTGCCCAACCATCTCTCCATTCCTTCTTACTGACTGTGGCTGCTAGACAGAACCCCTGCAGTGTCTGCTTCCTTGTGTATTTTGTGACTTTGTGTGTGTGTGAGAAGATAGGTAATTTTTCCTCTTTTTATACCCATTGGCCCTCTCACTTTAAAAACAAAAAAAACCCCACTTTATTTGTGCTAGGAACTTCCCCAGTACCAGGATGTATCTAGGATTATGGCTGAAACAAAGCCCGGAGGGTTCAAAACTTACCTTGCCTTTGAGGCCTTTCTGTTCAATGACAGTCACTCAAGCGGCCTTTTTTGTCTTGACGAGGGGCACATCATCCTTAATAAATGCTCAGTGTGTTGCTCCTTCACCAAGAGGACACACAAGGTGAGAGAGGCCTGTCTTAAACTCTTCCAGAGTACTCAGTGAGAGCTTCCTTGGAAACAGAGAAAAAAGGGCTTGAACATTCTTCCTCAGATAATGCTCCTCTGAGCTGTGGCTCAGCTCCAACCTCGCTTCAAAGAGATCAAACCCTTCAGTGCCCAAGACTGTCAGATAAGTCCTCCACCACCACCACCCAGTCATGTGAAAGGCACAGGCAGGAACGTTGTTCCCACAGTGAGCACAGGCCTAGGTCACCTTTCTCAGGGCCTAGTAAAATAAGGCAAAGATCTTTTCAGGTCGCTCACCAAAAAGGCAATTTACAGCCCAGATTGGGTCCTTGGCTGTTTTAGCAAAATCTGGTCACCAAGTCCACATGGTGCCCTCTGATATAGCAGTTCACTTGGTCCCAACTTCTCAGTACTAAACTGTATTACTGTTAGCACATGGGGTCCCGGTACCATGACTGAGGATCTGACCCATGTAGTGCTATGCTTCTGGCACCAGCTTCCTTGATACTGACATTCTTCTCAGTACCAAGTGAGCTTGCAGTGACTACACAACATGAATCACCATTGCTCTTCTCAGCCAATGGAACATGTTTTGCTTCATTGTTTAGTAGTACTGCTCAGTACTAGGCAGCTCCTCAGCTCCAGTGGTGGGGGTACTCAAGATCACCAGATACAGTAGCTCAAGTCCCCTCTGAGAGATCTAAATGACTTTTACATATACCCTATCCTGGTCACTGGTAGTGACATCAGCAGACAGCAGAGGCCCACAAAGATGATACTGCAAAACAAAGACCCCAAAAAGCTAGATTTATTTGGCAAAAAGATGCATTTGTTATCAAGTCTGTAGATGTGTATCTCAAATTACTAGGAGCCTCTGTCAAAATCTGATTACCTTAATTTGGACAAGTTAACACGATTTATAGAGAAACTCCCTCGAGAACATAGGGAGGAACTGAAATTTATTGTCTTTAAGGACTGTTCGTAGCTTGAACATCGGTATAGGTTGCATTAAGTGCTTAGGATCTGGCAGCACTCTCAGTAGCCGCTTCCATTGCCAAGGCTTCATGGCTCCAGTCTTCAGGATTACCAATAGAGGTCCAAATGAAGATAAAGAATCTTCCTTGTGAAGACTGTGATCTGTTTAGTGTGCATACAGCAGTCACGTTCCTGGCCCTGGGGCAGTCTGCATAATGGAGCTGCCTGCCCCAGAGCTGCAGATCCCTAGGAACAGCAGCACAATGAAACTGACTAGAATGTCAATTTTATATATGTTTGGTTTTGGAAACACCATGTTTTGGTTTGCTAAATGAAATTTTCGATTCACCAAGAAATGTTGGCAATTTGGTTTCATTCCAATGAGGAACAAACCCAGATTCCTGGTCAGATATGTGGATATTATACCTTAAGTATTCTACACATTAACATCCTGGGCCAAGATTTTCAAAAATGAGTACCTAAATTTAGGCACATAAAACCATATTTAGGCACTTTAGTAAGCAACTTGCCTTTTGTAAGTGCTGAGTAGTCATCTGCTGTCATTGAAATAGCCTATTTTATCATTTGTTATGTAGGCCTGTTTCTGGGATATGCAGAGATTTTTATCGATACTATTTAATTTCATACATAAATGTTACACTAGCATTTGTACCATCCTTCATATCTATGATTAAAGATGAAATCTAAGTATACTTATGTTAAAATGTAAATTTTAATTGCTTCTCATGGATTAAACTTTCAGTGTCATGAGTACAGTGTACATAGACAAACTGGTTGAACATGGATAAAACTAGCCTTTGAATTTAAAATTCAACATATTTGGGGGGAAAGCACATCATGTGCTTCACAAATTTAGATACTAAGATTCTTATGCATATGAGGACAATAGTGAGACATCTTTAAGAATTTTAAATTGTGGAAAAATAGAATTGAAACAAGACATATAAAAAAATGTTTTATTATTGAGTTTGTTTTGTAGCCTTAAGAATTGCAGCCCTCATCCTACACTATTAAAGCTAATGACAACTTTGCCATTGATGTCAGTGAGTATAGGCTAAAGCTTTCTGAAAGATTTTGTTAATTACTATTATAGAAATTTCAATATTTTTCAGTTCGTAAATAAAATGGACAGACCTAATCATCAAGCTCACAACTCCCTTGAGTTTAATGTAACTGATTGGGCCCAGAAGTAGAGGAATATTTCTCAGTTAAATTAAACCTTAGCATTGATTCTTCTGCCTTATATAAAGCCATGAAACTTGAGAAGACTTGCTGTTTGAGGAAATATTTGTTTAGCACCTTAAGACTTTTGTGTACTTTTTTTTTTGTACTGAAGATACCATCATGAATAAACTTTATCAATTTACTTCCAGAAAGGACAAGGTGCCCCATCACGTGAACCTGTGATAAGTAATGAAGAGCAAAAACAGATGATGCTGTATTATCACAGGAAGCAGGAGGAACTCAAGGTAACAAATGATTCTACCGTGTTACATGACACAAAAAATAAAGTGCAGCAAATATTAGTAAGTCTCTTTTCAGTTATTTCATAAAAGCTTCTTTGTTAATTTTATTTGCAGAAATTAGAAGAAAATGATGACGACTCCTATTTAAATTCAGAATGGGCAGACAGTCATGCTTTGAAAAGACAGTTTCATGGTGTAAAAGATATTAAGTGGGGACCGAGATGAAGCTCTCCAAACAGACTTTGCCCCTTTAGAAATAAATAAAAAATTGACCTACCCTTGTTATGTATATGACAAGCACATTAGTAGACCTCAGTTAGTATTTGTGACAAATGTTGAAATTTCCAGTTTCATAGTAGAGGTTCATTTTAAGCTTGAGTTTTTTAATGAAAACTTCACATTTCTATTAACTGTCTATAGCAGGACTCTTCTGTAGTATGACTATGTAGATTACACATTGTAAATGTTCATAATTCTATTTTTACAAATGTTTGTAACTGGAATAATTCTTAAATTATTTTGCAGACAGCATTCATAGCTAATAAAAAATAATTAGATGGTTGTGCTGGTAGCCTTAAAGTTTTCTTCTTTATTTTGAACATCAGTTCTCATGTATACCATCTTGAATCAATGCAAATTTAGTGGTGTTAATTATTTGTTTGCATCTTAACAAGGTTAATTTTAAGCTATCAGTTTTTAAATGAATAGATTTTTGTTAGCAATTATTTAAACAAAGTAGTTTTGTTTGAACACTGATAAAATGAAACTTTTTTGTATGCTTCAGTTTCACTCCACATTTTCCTCATTTTTCACTGATACTTATTTTTCTTTTAAAATGACAAGCAAGAAACTGAGCCCAGTTAATATTATCTTGTTTTCATATATCATCATTTTCATGTATAGACTGAAGGAAATCCAATAGTAAATGATAAGCATCACTCTGAATAGGACTGAGACAATGCAATAGTTGTGCCTATGTGAAGGTGAAATATTTAGAATTGTAAGTAAGCTCTGCTTTGGAAAATGTTACAGTGGTTATGTCAGCATCACATTTTCTCTCAAACAGATTCTTTTTATTTTAATGTTTATTATAAAAGTGGCCAGTTATAATTGAGTTTCCACTATATGCTTGATTTTAGCCCCTCTCTGAAATCCCCACAAGTAGTTATATCACTCTCAAAGTTCATAGCAGTAAGTCTGGGTTCAAGATACAGGGTTGTTGGTTTTTTTATCAGATTTAAAGTGAACTGGACATGAGGCTTCTGAATTACGGCATCCTTCAAATAGGGATGTTCATGAGAGTTTACTTGTTGTCAAGTGGTAGAAGAAAAGGAAGATAAAACCCAGTTTATTGAATTCTGCTAGCTGAAATCCAATGCACAGTGCCAAAGATTATTTGATTACAATCAAATTTGAAAATGTAATAACTTTTTCAAGTAGGAAAATTGCTGTGGGTCATTGGCTCTGACAAATTTAGGATGTCAAATGATGGCTGGAGAGCTGTTCTTTCATTTGTTTAACTAGAATTTAAAAGGAAGAATAGCCCTTCTTAACTTTCAATATATAACTCAAGTCACTTAGGGAGGGTTACCAATGAGAGGAGAATTTTTTTTCACCAAGACTGAAGTTAAGACAACCTGTTTGTAAATTAACCCACTTTAAAGGAAAGTAGTCTCCACAGTAACCAATTTTATTGAGGAATCTTATGTATGTATTTAAATATGTCAGCAAAAAGAATAGAGTACTCCTTTACAATAATAATAAAAATCCTATTGTAAATTCTCAATTCCTTGTTCTTTTTTTGTAAAACAAAATAATATAGCGATGAAACTAGAATGTTTAGTTCTTGAGTGATGGAGTCCGTGTTACTGGCAGGCACTCTTTATCAGAATCAAAATTGCATAACTTTCTAGCTTTAGAATAAAATGAGACACAAAATCAGGTTAATTGGATTACTCCACTCAATGGGAAATTGGTTAAGTATGACTCCCTTTTATGGTGTCTTCCCCCTCTCCAGTTCCCTGCTAGCCTTAGTATTCTTCTCTTGCACAGCTTCCTAAAATATTCATTCCCCTGGCTCTGAATGGTTTTGTATGAGGGATGTAGGGGAGGAGAGCAGCTGGGAAGAGCTTGGAGGCACGAAGGATTCCAGCAGAGCAGAGAGAATGTAAAAAGGGATATGGGGGCAGCAGAATAGAGGACATTCCACCATTGTTGCAAACTTCAGGAGATTCCCCCATCTTCACAATCCTTACAACCCCATCAGATCCTATTTCCTTCTCCCCCCACACACCACAAGTTTTAATATTTATGTAGACTTATGCGTACTAAAAATGGGCCTCTCCATACACTGGACATATTTTAAGAAATACAACAAAATTATTATTCAGGCGTAACTAAACTGCAGCAGTACAATTAAATATAATCCAGTACCAGCAAACCAACACAAAAGCTTCCCCTCCCATCTCTATCAATTCCCCACACTTACCATTTTCCATTCATTTCAAATGCCTGGGGGAAAGGATGAGCTTTGCAGCATGTGCTGATTTTTATGTTGTTCAGGCTATTTCAGACTTAAGGAAATTAAATTCCTCTTCATCACTCAACATGCTTGGGAGCTTTATTAGGCCCAGAAATCCCCTTACAAGCCTAAACAGGGGCACTGGGAGACTGACATGATCACACATGCTCATGTGTCCATTTTAGCTTGTTGGAGTCTAACTGCATCCCTCCAGGAATTATCCCCAAATCTGCGAGGTTGTGGAGTCATGCATCTTCTAGTTAATAATTTACAGATTACAAAGACAGAAAAGACTACTCACTTGCCAAATGGCTGCTGAACTTACTTGGGTGGAGCTCTGTTTCAGTATGCACAACCTAAGGTCTCAAGGAGTAGGTTTCCCCTCATGCATGTCAGTATATCCATAGGAAAGCAGGATAATGCATGCCATTTTGCAGACATCAAAGTCTCCAGAAAGGGAGCCCCCACTCTTGTGCACCTCCTAAGAGAGAGTCTTCACACACAAGTTGCACCAAATTAAGTTAAATGAGGTTAGTTACACTGTGCTTCTTGTGCATGGGCCCTTATATCAGTTTAGCTTGCATCTGTACATTCACCCAGGCATGCTAAACTGCTACAAACCAGGTTTAAAAAGACAGGAGTTTCCACACAACACAGTTGTACTAGTTTTTAATTAATTGATATAAAATCGCATCTTTAAGCTGTTACCACTTTTAAGCCTGGTGTGTATCCAGTATTGACTTAAAGTGGAGCCAGTGTTGATCAGCAAATTCTGAAAATGAGGCCAGTTTTATTTAGGTGTCTGTGTTCCCAGGTTTGACATATTGGGCCACAGTCAACATATGTTACCACTGTCAAATTCTATATTCCCTTCTTCTCCAGATGATATGATGTGTGTGTCACTGGTTTAGGGACATGGACATGGAGCAACGAACAGACAGGCAAACAGAGGGAGTTTGCCTGCTGGGAATTCCCACAGAGTTGTTTTGCCTTTCAGGCTTCTAAGAGCCTCTTGGGATGTTGTATTTACTGCTCACAGAAGGAAGACATTATGGATAGGGAGCGACCAGCTGTTGTGACCTGCACAGGCTATGCCATGTTTGCCTTTGTCATAAACAGATAGATAGCTAAGGGTTAATGTTTCTTTTACCTGTAAAGGATTAACAAAGGGAACCAAACACCTGACCAGAGGACCAATCAGAAAACCGGATTTTTCAAAGTCAGGGAGGGAAGTTTTGGACTCTGGGTTTTTTTGTCTGTCTCTCAGCTATGAGAAGCTTCTTTCTTCTTCTAATCTTCTGTGTCCAACTTGTAAGTACAGGTAGAAAAACAAATAGGCTTTTATGTTGTTTTGGGGGTATTTACATGTGGTAACTTGCTGGAATGTTTCAAATGGATATTTTGAATCAGACTGGTATTCATATTTTCTTATAAGCAATGCCCTGTATTGTCATCTGGATACAGAGAAAATTTGATGTCTTTTCTTCTTTTTATATAAAGCTTTCTTTTTAAAACCTGTTTGAGTTTTCTCTGGTTAAGAAGAAAGGAAGACGGGGGAGGGAACACTACGCTCTGTGTTAACTCTCCTAGAGTCCAGGCGGGAAGAAGCTACGGGGAAAGAGACAGAGAACTTTTCTGTTCCTTGTATTTGGGTTTGTCTCTTTGTGGAAGAAAGGAGACATGTTTCTTGGTATTGTGATGTAAAGAGATTGCATCAATACTCTCAGGTTAGCCAGAGAGGAAAGTCTGGTGGGAGAGGGAGGAGAAGGGAATGGTTTATTTCCCTTTGTTGGAGACTCAAAGCATCTGAGTCTTGGGGGTTCCCCAGGGAAGGTTTTGGGGGGCTCAAGTGTACCAGGCACTGATTCCTGGTTGGTGGCAGCGAGATAAGATCCAAGCTGGTAATTAAGCTTGGAGGTTCATGCTAAGCACCCAGATTTTGGACGCTAAGGTCCAGATTTGGGAAAGAGGCTTATGATAGCCTTTCTCCCAGAGGATAGAAACAACTTCATCTGTGTGAAGTGCAGGCTGGTCTCCATACTGGAAGAGAAGGTTAAAGGACCAGAGAGCTAAGAATCCTGCGTTGCATCAGAGGAAAGGAAGATTTTCTGGATAGAAGTCAGTGTTTGGTACTGCAGGCACAGCACGCTGAAGAATCAGAGAGGGCACTGCAGAACTGGGAAGAAAATTGGCAGCATGTGACCTCCAGAAGAAGAAGGAGGAGAACCCATGTAACCCCAGTGCAGATAGAGGTAAGAAACCATTTTCAGGCTTTCTGCACAGGTTCTACGGCAGAGAATGGTTTGGAAGAGTTATCTGGGATCAGAGGGAGACTCCATCGACTGGAAGGCATGGGATGCATTGTACTAGGGATGGGGGTTCCATGACCACCACTCCCAAGAGGAAGAGATGGGTAGTGGTGGTTGGGGACTCCCTCCTAAGGGGGACGGAGTCATCCTGCTGTCCAGACTGGGAAACTCGAGAAGCGTGCTGCTTGCCTGGAACTAGAATTCAGGATGTGGTGGAGTGTCTGCCGAGGCTGATCAAGCTCTCAGACTGCTACCCCTTCCTACTTCTCCACGTGGGCACCAGTGATACTGCTAAGAATCACCTTGAGTGGGTCACTGAAGACTACATGGCTCTGGGAAGAAGGATAAAGGAGTTTGAGGTGTAAGTCGTGTTCTCGTCCATCCTCCCTTTTGAAGGAAAAGGCCCAGGTTGGGACTATCAAAAATTGTGGAGGTAAATGCATGGTTACACAGGTGGTGTCGGAGAGAGGGCTTTGGATTCTTCAACCATGGGATGTTGTTCCAGGAAGAGATGGGATCCACCTAATGAAGAGATGGAAGAGCATCTTCTCAGCAGGCTTGCAAACCTAGTTATAAGCCCTCATCACTAGGTTAATGGGAAATGGTGACTTAAGTCCTGAGGTAAGTGGGGAAGTGGGATACTGGGCGGAAACACAAGGAGGAGGGATTCATACCAAGAAAGTAGGCAATCAGCTAGTTATTTTAGGTGTCTGGGCATGAACACAAGAAGCCTGGGAAATAAACAGGAAGAATTGGAAGTCCTGGCACAGTCAAGGAACTATGATGTGATTGCAATAACAGAGACTTGGTGGGGTAACTCACATGACTGGAGCACTGTCATGGATGGGTATAAATTGTTCAGGAAGGACAGGCGGAGGAGAAAAGGTGGAGGAATTGCACTGCATGTAAGAGAGCAGTATGATTGCTCAGAGCTCCGGTATGAAACTGGAGAAAAGTCTGTTGAGAGTCTTTGGGTTAAATTTAGAGGTGAGAGCAACAAGGGCAATGTCATGGTGGCTGTCTGCTGTAAACCACCAGACCAGGAGGATGAGATAGACAAGATTTTCTTCGGTCAACTAACAGAAGTTTCCAGATCACAGGCCCTGGTTCTCATGGGGGACTTCAATCACCCTGACATCTGCTGGGAGAGCAATACAGCAGTGCACAGACAATCCAGGAAGTTTCTGAAGCGTGTTGGGGACAACTTCCTGGTGCAAGTGCTGGAGGAACCAACTAGGGGCTGTGTCATAAACATACAGCTAAGGGTAGCATAAAATCTCTCCTTTACCTATCAGGTGTTAAGAAGCTCAAATAACCTGGTTGGCACCTGATCAAAAGGACCAATAAGGGAAGAAGATACTTTCAAATCTGTGGGGGGAGGTTTTGTTTGTGCTCTCATTGTTCTCTCCGTGACAGAGAAGGACAAGAGCAGGAAAACCCATCTCCTAAAACCCTGCCTGAAATAAGCATCCAAGATTATAAAAATTGTAAGTAATAGCAAGGAAATGTTAGCTTATATTGTTTTAACTTCCGAATTTTCCCTATGCTAAGAGGGAGGTTTATTCCTGTTTTTTGTAACTTTGAAGTTTTTCCTAGAGGAGAATCCTCTGTATTTTAAATCTTCTTATTACCCTGTAAAATTACCTTCCATCCTGATTTTACAGAGGTGCTTCTTTTCTTTTTTTTCTTTATAATAAAGTTATGTTTTTAAGACTCTGATTGGGTTTGTGTCCTAAAAAGCCATGGGTCTGGTCTGTGCTCACCTTGTTAACCTATTTGGTTGGTATATTCTCAAGCCTCCCCAGGGAAGGGGATGAAGGGGCTTGGGGGAATATTTTAGGGAAACAGGAATTCCAAGTGGTCCTTTTCCTGAATCTTTGTCTAACTCGGTGGTGGCAGCGATACCGTCCAAGGACAAGGAAGGATTTGTGTCTTGGGGAAGTTTTTAACCTAAGCTGGTAAAAATAAGCTGAGAGGGTCTTTCATGCAAGTCCCCACATCTGTACTTCAGAATTCAGAGTAGGGAGGGAACCCTGATAGGCTGTGCTCCTCTTAATCTGCTGCTTACAGACAAGGAAGAATTGGTAGGGGAAGTAGAAGTGGAAAGGAGAGCACCAGAATATGGACCCTGGAACTGATGGGCAGGATCCCCTGGAGGCTATTATGAGCGGGAAAGGAGTCCAGGAGAGCTGGCTGTATTTTAAAGAAGCCTTATTGAGGGGGCAGGAACAAATCATCCTGATGTGCAGAAAGAATAGCAAATATGGCAGTCGACCAGCTTGGCTTAACAGAGAAATCTTCAGTGACCTTAAACACAAAAAGGAAGCTTACAAGAAGTGGAAACTTGGACAGATGACTAGGGAGGAGTATAAAAATATTGCTTGAACATGCAGGGGTGTAATCAGGAAGGCCAAAGCACAGTTGGAGTTGCAGCTAGCAAGGGATGTGAAGGGTAACAAGACGGGCTTCTACAGGTATATTAGCAACAAGAAGGTGGTCAAGGAAAGTGTGAGACCCTTAGTGAATGGAGGAGATAACCTAGTGACAGATAATGTGGAAAAAGCTGAAGTACTCAATGCTTTTTTTGCCTCAGTCTTCACAGACAAGGTCAGCTCCCAGACTGCTGCGGTGTGCAGCACAGTATGGGGAGGAGGTGAGCAGCCGTCAGTGGTGAAAGAACAGGTTAAGGACTATTCAGAAAAGCTGGACATGCACAAATCCATGGGTCTGGATCTAATGCATCTGAGGGTTCTGAGGGAGTCGGCTGATGTTATTGCAGAGCCATTGGCCATTATCTTTGAAAACTCATGATCAGGGGAGATCCCCTGGAAAACAGCAAATATAGTGTCCATCTTTAAAAAAGGGAAGGAGAATCCAGGGAACTACAGACCAGTCAGCCTCACCTCAGTCCCTGGAAAAATCATGGAGCAGGTCCTCAAGGAATCCATTTTGAAGCACTTGGAAGAGAGAAAGGTGATCAGGAACAATCAACATGGATTCACCAAGGGAAAGTCATGCCAGACCAACCTGATTACCTTCTATGATAAGATAACTGGCTCTGTGGACTTGGGGAAAGTGGTGGACGTGATGTATCTTGACTTTAACAAACCTTTTGATACGGTCTCCCACAGTTTTCGTGCCAACAAGTTAAAAAAGTATGGATTGGATTAATTGGAGTATAGGGTGGCTAGAAAGCTGGCTAGATCGTCAGGCTCAGTGGGTAATGGTCAATGGCTCGATGTCTAGTTGGTAGTCAGTATCAAGCGGAGTGCCCCAGGGGTCAGTGCTGGGGCCGATTTTGTTCAACATCTTCATTAAAGATCTGGATGATGGGATGGATTGCACCTTCAATAATTTGGTGGATGACACTGGGGGGAAGAGGTAGATATGCTGGAGAGTAGGGATAGGGTCCAGAGTGATCTAGACAAATTGGAGGATTGGGCCAAAAGGAATCTGAGGTTCAACAACAAGTGCAGAGTCCTGCACTTTGGATGGAAGAATCACATTCACTGCTACAGGTTGGGGACTGACTGGCTAAGTGGCAGTTCTGCAGAAAAGGACCTGGGGATTACAGTGGACAAGAAGCTGGAGATGAGTCAACAGTGTGCCCTTCTTACCAAGAAGGCTAATGGCATATTGGGCTGCATTAGTAGGAGCATTGCCAGCAGATCGAGGGAAGTGATTTTTGCGTCCGGTTTTGGGGCCCCCACTACAGAAAGGATATGGACAAATTGGTAAGAGTCCAGTGGAGGGTAACGAAAACGATTGGGGGTTTAGGGCATATGACTTATGAGAAGAAGCAGAGGGAACGGGGCTTATTTAATCTGCAAAAGAGAAGAGTGAGGGGGGGATTTGATAGCAGCCTTCAACTACATGAAGGGGGGTTCCAAAGAGGATGGCGCTCGGCTGTTCTCAGTGGTAGCAGATGACAGAACAAGTTGCAATGGGGAAGATCTAGGATGATTATTAGGAAACACTATTTCACTAGGAGGGTGGTGAAACACTGGAATGGGTTACCTAGGGAGATGGTGGAATCTTCATCCTTAGAGGTTTTAAAGGCCCAGCTTGACAAAACCCTGGCTGGGATTATTTAGTTGGTAGTTGGTCCTTTGAGCAGGAGGTTCGACTAGGGTTGGAAGAGACCTCAGGAGGTCATCTAATCATCTATGATTCTATGAATAAAAACATCAGAGACCAAATCAGCTAAAAGTTTTTTGATCTCCAAAAACCCTATCCACTGAGCCATCTCCTTGGCTTTGCAACATGTTCAGAAGTCAACAGATCTGAGATCTATTGGAGCAAGGAGGAAATTAATTCCAGGTTCAGTAACTCTCCACAAAAAGTCTGGCTACTAAGGCCCTAACATACAAATCTGGGAACTGTCAGCATAAGGTGTCTCACCTGATTGAATAGTTGCAATATGACACACAGAGAGAGGATTTTCCATATATTTCTACATTATCGTTTAAATATTTAATATTCCATTATATATAGGAGCCTTCATTTTCTGTTTTTATTTTATTTAATTTTCCCTGGGAATTTATCAGTGTTTATTACCACAAAAACAGGTGAAAATCAGTGCAAAAAACTTAGTAATTTTTCTGGGTACATATCTGGGTTTATTTTGGTAGATGGAAAGACTGGGAAAAGGTATTTAGTAGATTAATGTTTTAATGAATGAAATTCAACGTGGTTTGCTGAAGAACTAAAACAGAACTCAAAACACAATGCCACCTCTGAGTTTAAGAAAGCAATATATTTCTAGTCCTGAAATTAAATTATTTTCATTTGAATAAACAGTTTCCTGTTGTAAACTTAGAACTATTAGCCTATAAATATTTACATTTAATAATTGGGCCACACCGTTTGCAGCGCATACCGTCAACTTCATCTTTCTCCTGTTTTTGTTTTTTTAAAACTTTTGAATATTTCCTTGTGTTCTGAACCATATTCTGATACAGATTTTCATTTTCTTCCCATTTTAGTGTGTCAAATCTTTAAACCGTACACATTTCAAGATAACATGGTGGGTGTGAGATTCAGCAGTACCTTCAAACGCGCATGCACTTCAGAGCTTGCACGCTTGTGTATCGTATCTTCTAAACTAATATGTAGCCTTACTTCAACAGGCAGCTTTGCAGATACACACAGACTAATGTATTATTGTAATACATATAGCTTATGCAATGTATTGTATTTTCCTAATGAAACAAGTTATTTTTCATATATTTGAATTATACAAAAGCAGGGTAAAAATTGGAAAAAACTGAATAATACTTTTTGTAAAACTCAGGAATTTTTCGATAAGAAACAGGTTAAGCTGAAAACAAAGGGGCTTAAGTGTTTTCCCCAATGATAATATATAATTATCAGGCTACATCAAAATGTTGATTGAGCTCATGTAGCTGGAACACAACATAGTGCTTGTGCTACTTAATAGATTGATGGTCAAAGTAGAAAGATCATTAATAATCAATAGTTGTATTTTTAAAAATAATTCTTCAGACTCACATATAAAGTTCAATTGATGGAAGTTGTTTGTCTCAAAGAGACACTGTATATACCCTATGGTCTTTAAGTCTCAGAATTAAAAATGTATTGTCTTTTAATTGTTTAAGAAAAACTAATTTGGAATTATTTTAATACATTCCAAGAATGCAGTCAGTTATAAAAGAGTTGCTAATCTCATTTCTTCAGATGAACATCTGTGATCTTTGATAACCCATTCACATAGATCATAAAAAGTCGTTATACTATAAACATAAAATACATACTTGGTGTTACTTGCAAGGGTATAGTCCGGGAAAGCCAGAAGTTCAAAAGTTGTAGCCATATTTGATTCCTTAGTGCCAGTAGGCTCACAAACCACAATGGTTTGGGAATATTCATGTTCCATAGCATCAGTTATTCCATGAAATTGTCGTTTTCCTTGTTTTGATAGTTTTAACCTGAAGTACATTTTCTAAAAATTCAGATAATTGAATTTGTAAATGAATAATTCACCATCATTACAAATAGATCTATTTTTCTAACAATATTTTAGATACATGCAATGTACTGGGGGGGGGGGGGGATTGAAATGATCTTTGTTTCTGTTTCTGAGTCAGAAAACACATGAATTGCAGTCCCGTTACAGTTGCTGTTTTTAAAGTATTTTGTAATTGGAGAGTTCTATAAAGTTTTAAACACAATCTACCATGTATCCCAAAGAATGTTTATAACCCAAAGGCAATGCCAGGGATACAGCTCTACTCGAAAATAATTCCTCAAAGGGATTGGCTGTGCTTCATAGTTTAAAAGGAACTTTTTTTTAGTTTTATTGTCAAAACTGCATTGAGATCAGTGTCCCTGGCGAGATGTTTCACAAATGTTTTGGATCAGTCTTAATGGATGCCTGAAAATAGCCAAATGCCTCCATTCTTTACAAATAGGACTTTCATCTTAGATTAACGTTCTTTTGAATAGTTTGTGCTGTTAGTTTCCAGGCCTATAAATAACTGAAGTCATTGTTGGCGTATAGCCATTTCACTAATTTCTATGATACTGTGAAAGTATATCAGAGGAAGAGGCAACATCACAAAAAAAATCAAAAAGTGAATAACTGTACAGTAAAATGGTGTCTGCCCGCTACACATTTCTGCATTTAAACTCGAGAAGATTGTACAACTACTTTGGCTGCTTATGATGGGCAGTTTTTCATGAGCATTGTTAGGTTCCTTTTTTCCAAGAACACTCCTCAGTACTCTATGCAAACAGCAAAGAAGTCGAAGAAGCTCTGCTACGGTTCTGTGTCTCCTTGAGAGTTGTCACTTCAGTGGAACCCCGACAGAGACCGTTTAATTACCATTGTAGGCTAGGAGCGCTCAAAATGATGCCATTGATTCTGTTGTTTACAATATATTATAAATTTTTTTTTTTTTAAGAAAAAGCCAACTGTCATTGAACTTATGGAATAGAAGTGTGAATGATTTGGGGATGGGACTATAGGGTTACTGTCAACTTGCACTCTAATGATGTTTTTAAAATGAGTTAAGTGATTTCAGGCCATATACTTGCCTTTGCCTCCCCTTGTTCATTTTTATGCTTTTACAAGCACATTTTCTTTTTTGTTGTGTTAGTGTGTCTGATCTTTCCTTGTTGCTGTGTGCAAAACCCACAAACAACAGGGGAAATGGACAGTTGGCACAATGGAAGGCTACACCGCAGTCAGTCTTGGTAAAAATAAATCTAATCCAAATTATGCATTAAAATAAATTAGGTTTATTTTTTTGGTTTAGCTGCTTTCTCTAACCACTCTCCCTCTCAAATAGTTGAGTTTAATTGTGGGTTTGCTTAGTGACCTAACCGAACTATATTCTGCACTGCCATTTGGGAGACCTGGATTTGATTATTTCCAGTCTCTTGCTCCCTGAGCCAGCAGGAACTGGAAGCATGCAAAGATGATGAATTCAGCCCCTAAGGAGATGGGTTCTAGTGAGCAATGGTTCTACTTACTGAGTGGGGCTGACAAGCTCTCAAGGGAGCTTTGACAAGTTCTACTTGCCCAGAAAATTGTGGAGATGATGCTAGGCCATGAAGGTTAGTAAGAAATGAGTAGATCATCAGGATCCTTACAAGGACATGAGGGACTCAAGAAGACTCAAAACGCAGGAGTTTTATCTGCTTTGTTTTACACACAGGATTTCAGGATCAGTTTAACTTGCCACTCTATTGACTGACAGATAATTGCCATTAGTTCAGTCAGAAAGTGGGTGAAAACAAAGGGTCTGAGTCTCATCTCGTACTAGTTTATAGTGATGTAATTCCATTGACTTCAGTGAAACTATTTCTGACTTAAGTGCAAGTGAGAAGAGAATTGGGCACACAGTCTCTGAGCGTGCACCTCTGGGAAATATTTTCAGAAGCTGTAAATAGCAATATGTCTCTCTCTAGGATCGCCAAGAGTAGAAATGAAGACTTGTATTGCTAAAGCTCCCGCTTCCTGTCCCCATCAGGATACTGCAGAACATCATAAATGGGCTAAAACATAATAAAAAAACCCTTTCCTCAGTAAAGTTAAACAAAATTAGTGTGGGGGGAGGGTTCCTGTGTTTTTACCAGAAAACACCTAATTGTTTCTTTCAAGGACTTGACTTGTTCTCGTGTTGTAGTGAAACAAGTACATACTGTGCAACAGTTAAAATGTTTTGGACTTAGAGGAAGTATATAGCAAAAATAGGAAATTTGGCACTTCCTTAAAAAACAGTAGCAGTTATTTTTATATATATATATATATATATATATTCCAAGGATCGTGAGAGAGATTTTCAATAGAGGGTGAGTAATAAAAGCCAAGTATAATTATGCATTTAAAAATTTCTAGTTGCAACATTTTTGTGGGGTTTATGAGTTTTCTTCAATCAACACAAAAATACTACTCATGTTACTAGTTTTGTGTCTTTTGTAGGGCATTGTCTCTTCTGATAAGTGGTTTGCTACCTCAGTGTGTCATGCTGGATTGGTATGGAAACATAACCCATACCATTTAAGAATTAATCCAACAGTTTTCCATACTGAAGTGATCACTTTTGCTTTTGATAACCCTCGGCTTTCTTGTCTTTCCCTCAGCACCACTTTGCCTCCCATTCAGAGCAAGAACTGCTACCTCTTCATTTATCAATTCTGAATACAGTTAGTGCTGATTTTGTGAGGGCAGGAAAAAACACAGGGTAAGGGGAACTCCTTACAGACCTCAGCTGACCTGAAGCATGTTTATTTTCTTCTCCAGAATGCTCTGCTTGTCTCACAGAAGTAACTGCAAAAAAAAAAAAAAAAAAAGGGTGAAATGGATAAAACTTAAAGCTTTCAAAAATTGCAGTGGTGATTAATTAAAATCTCTTCATCTTGGAGAGTGAATGATTTAGATTTATCTTCATCATTAGTGTATCATAGCTTTGAGGGGCCATCGCTTACTGTCAAGTTCAAAAAAAATACATAACAGAAGTCTTTGGTGGTGACTAACAAACACTGTCAGTTTCTCCCTACTCTCTGGGATTTTAAAAAATTCTATATAACCCTTGTTCTGTAATAGGAATTGTTTACAGATATTTGCTATTGCATTTGATCTTAAACCATAGCTTTGTGGGGTAGTGTGAACGTCCGCTTGAATTCTGAGGATCTAATTCTACCCTATTTCATAATCTGTACAAGCCTACTGGAGTCACGGGGATTGCATGGGCCGTAACTCAAGTCAGAATTTGGCTTGTAGTCTATAAGGAGATGAATATTCTGCCATTCTCACTGTGCTTGATCTCAATTTTTTTTATTCTTAGGGGAATTCCGTCTTTCCTAAGGATTAAGGAGGAGTTGCCAGGAGCTCTATGCTGGGGGAGTTGGAGGGTGGCTGATACCAAGAGTCTGGCCCAGATCAGGACTTGCTTAGGATGAATCCCAACCCACATTTCCTCCTCCACTATGAAGCCTTCGTTCCTCTGAATTTGCTTCTAGTACAAGCTAGCTCACACTCACTGTCCCTCCCGACCCTTTCCGCCCATGCTGGGAAACTAGCTCTGGGGTGGAGTGCACAAAGTCAAACAGAGCAGAACAGAATCGCCAGATTCTTGGTGGGTTGTGTGTACCTTTAAAAAAACAAAACAAAAAAACTGTATGAGCTGCCATACTTAACTGAAATCAAGCTAATGTGAATGAACCATTTTGCATGTGCTAGAATATTTCAGATATTCATGAGTGTACAGGTATTAAGATCAAATAGCCAGAGGTGTGCAGAGCAGAAGGTGCCATCATTCACATACACCTGTGGTTGTTACAACTGAACGTATGTGCATTCATTTCTTGTAGCCACAGGTATGTGCATCAGAAGGTGCAGCCATTATGATATACACACCTGTGGTAGATGTGTGCAGTATAATCAAATATAGTCAGCAGTGATTGCTGGCATGGTTAGTTAATAGCCTTTATTTTAATTAGATTTTTGGGGTATCCCTCTCATAGGGCAAAACATGTCACTGTAAATGGGGTCATGGATACTGCGACAGTAGCAGACCTTGTCTCCTAGGGTTCTGTGCATGGCAAAGAACACTGACCCCAGCTCTTGTAACCGTTATGTGGAGTTTTAGTGGTTTAACTTTAGGCTGCTAATATTTGCACAGCCTCAAAAAAAAAAAAAAATTCTTTGCTCCTGGGTTAGAATTTCAGCTTTATGGCAGTTGTGCTATTGAAGCCCACAGTGTTTGATGTGGAAAACCAGCAGACATGTGACTGTTTACAAAGAACCTTAGAGCTCATTCCAAAATTACTATAGGCAGTGGGCAGATTCCCACTGACATCAATGAGCTTTGGAGGAGGGCCTGTGAGAGCTCTAGAAAATCTCTGCTACAAGACGTCTGCTTCACAAATGTTGCAAAATTGTTTTCATTGTGTGGTTGAATTGATCACTTCCAAGCTTGTCTGTGCTCAGCCATGTGACTATGAGAGAGGTTACACAAGGTTTCTACGTGTTTGATTTTTAAACTTCACAACGTTTATACTGAGGTCAGGTCAGTTGAATGGTTTCTAAACCAGTTTTCAGTCCCTATTTCCCAGGCACATATATTTTTATGCTTTCTCAAGTGTTTCAGGTACTCACTTGAGAATAAGGAAAAACTCTAAACTATTTTAATGCTGCACCACACCTTCTGTATTGTCTTCTTCATGACACCTTTCAAGCAGCAGTGCACAGCTTGGCTGATCACAATAGAGTCTTGCAAAACCTCTGTAGTGCAGCCTTCGTGCTTTTGGCTTCAGTGTCAGACAACTGTTGTACACGCACCAGCTGAGTGGATTTTGATGAAAGGCCTGGGTTTCAAAAGGATTCATTTTCAACCTCTTTCAACCCTGGCACAGGGATTTCTGATCATTAACTTTGGGTGGCCTAGTTATTTCAAAGCAGCAAATTATTAATTTAAAACAGATCCATGCAAACTTTGAACAAAACCTTCCAGCTAACTTAATATTTCATGTTTATTGTAATTGAATGGAATGTTTTCAAATGCAAATGTCATTCACATAGACAGGCATGTAATATAAACGTAATATGTAATGCCTTCAAGACACACACAGTCAGCCAACTAACTTGCAAGCTCTCCTTTGTAATATTTTCTTCTTATGCAGCTCCACTGAGTAGCAGCATGGAGTGTACGGCTGAGACTTCATCTTGTTTTTAACTCTGGACGATCCCTCCTGTAGTGATGCTGGTGACCTATGCCACACAGGTTAATTGTGTCTCTGCCTTTAGCCTGCAAACAAAGTAGATCTTGGCTATATTTCTACTTATTGTTTCAGCTTATGTATCCCTCTGCAAGCTAATGGGTCAGTTGCTTTTTCACATTGCTCCTGCAGTGGTAAAACAGAATAGGAATGGTACTGAAAGTGGCTCTCTCAGTACAGACCGTTTTAGGTTTAAATATCCTACACTGGTATTCGCTATAAAAATTGTAAGTAATTTGTTATAGCATCTCTTACACTTGTTCCTCATTTGTTTTCAGTTTCTTACACCAAATTTTGTTTTCAGCATGAGCTATAACATCAATGAAACTGAAAGGATCTGCTCACTGCATCTTAGTTCTACCAAAAACGCTCAGGAAAAAGCAATGAACTCAAAGCTGATTAATTTTCTCCTGTTGTGATGCAAAACAACAACTAGTGCAGTACTGGGAAGCAAATGAGAGACTCACTGAAACTTCACCCAATCTACTGGCTGTGAAGCTTTAGATTTTAAATAAAAATGAAATAGCAAGTTTAACTCAAATTATAAAGAAGAAAGGGAAACTTCCCTCAAGCAGGCATGAGTCATGGTTTCCAATCTTATGCAAAAAAACCCCTCGCCTTGTACACCAGGCAATCCTGATTTTTCCTTCTCTCATCATCACTTGTCACACTGACTTAATACAAATGTATCCCTTTAATGTTTTATTTAAATACTCACATTTAAATACTTGTATGTAAGAACATTTTCAGGGTGCGGCTCTACAGAGACAGCAGTGGATTGTGAAACAGCTGCCATTTTCCAATCCATAGAAGTGCTTTTACCCAGTTGGGGCCTTTGGATGTTATCATAATTTAAATATTTACAGATGATCTAAAAATCTGATATGGCCCCTGCCACCGTCAGAGCTAAGCCACCTCACAACCTCCGTCTGAGAGTGGGAAGTGCTATTATCCTCATTTTGTTGATGGTAACCTGGGCCACAAAGAGAAAGAACTTGTCCATGTCACACAGGTAGCTTACCTTACCTGGCAACTTGCAACATACATTGATTGGTTTTGGCTAAACTTTGAGCAGTAATTGATACCATTAACTACATTGAGAGTAACACCTGAAAGGGCCCAAACTCTCACATTCCTCCTTGGGAAGAACATGTGAATTGAAAACTCAACCTCCTTATCAGAAAATCTGGTGGAAATAGGTCTGCTAAATCCATTAGGAGCAAGTACTCAGAAGAATGAAGAAGAAATTACTAACCTTCATTTTGATAGAGATGATTTTCACCCTAAAAGAGCAGAGAATTGGTAGCCTGGAAGAAATAAACCACCTCCAAATTTTGATTCTGGTAAGAGGTTAACTAAGCACAATGATGATGAAGCTAAGATCTTGCTTAACCAAACTGGAACTTCAAAATGACCACTGCTGGACTCACATGGGCTTTGTCAGGTAACACATTGGCTTTCCTTTGTCTGCTGCCACCTTGGATGTTACCTTGTCAAGCATGATCATGGCTACCAGCTAAGTTGTGGAGAGACTGGCCTCGTTTGTGTTCAATATACAAAATATCCTTGAATAGGAAAACGTGTGGTCAAAAGTCAAATGCTTATGGAAGAAATAAATGGACAATAGTCAGACATGTCAACAGGGCTCCTTCAACTATGCTGATGTTAAGTAAAAATCTGGGTTGAAGGACTAAGCCCAGAGATTTAGAATGCTGTCAAATGGAGTCACATACAGGGCCAAAGAAAGGAAGAGACAGCGAGAGGTTGAGAAGTAAAAAGGTTTGAAGAATGTTCAACTGTCATGAAAAATGTGGTGGGCTGAGGGGGTTTCATTTCTAAAGTAGCCTGAATTACAGCTGTGGAAAGGAAGTGCAGGGTGCTGAAACGCTTCAGCAGGATAAGGGCTCCAAAGGACTCTGGGGCTGCTTTGACGCAGTCTATGCATTTCAGTACAGCACATTGGCCAGATCCGCAGCTGGTATAAATCAGCATAGCTCTACTGATGTCAATGAAGTTGCACTGATATATATAGCAGCTGAGGATCTGGCCTCCTGTCTTTAGTCCAAACTTCAAGCTGTTCCTGGGAACTGGTTTTAGGGCTGAGTCAACTAACAATGAAAACATAAACCTGGGTCTAAGCTCTCTCCTTACACTTGGCTGCAGATGCATCGCTTTCTCTTAGGCCAGGTCTACACTTGAAACTGTTATTGCTTGAGTACTGTCTCTTAATGGTACGATATGTAGAGACATTTTTATACTGGCAAAACCATTAGGGCAGACACAGTTATGCTGGCATTAAATGCTTTCACTGGTACAGCTTATTTAGTGTGAGAAATTGGTATAAGCTATACCGCCAAAAGCACTTTTTTGCCAGCATCGTGTGCCTCTATACTAAGAGGTTTTGCTGATGTAGCTGTACCAGACTAGCTGTACCCACAGATCTTTCCTAGCATAGTGCAGGGAAGGCCTTAATCTGGTCAAAGAACTACTCCCATCTCTTCATAGGCAGGGTAAAGTTAATAAACCACAGCTGCTGCCCTGAGTCAGCTGGAATCCGTCAGCACTTCCCTGTGGGCTAACACCTACTTACAGGGTGGGTCAACAGAAAAAACTGGTCTTCTCCAGCTAAAATAAAAATAAAAAAAGTCTTCCACTTTGCAGTTCACCTTGCAAAGACCAAGTAATTCACTAAATCTTTTCCAAACTAACACCTGTTAAAGAAATGCATTAACCATAATAACTGCTGTGGAAAGGGGGCTTTCATGTCCCAGCTAACAAAAAACTAGTGCAATCTCAAATTTATCCTGTATTGCATGCTTAACACAATGTGCATAATTTGGAAAAGTGGCTTAGCTAAATGAAGTGGGCTAATGTCATCCTGTCCCATCTCCTTAATCTGTGCTCCTTCCCTTAACAGGGCACTAATCAGCATTCAGCTTTTCCAGTTCAGCATTTGATTGCTGCTAAGCCAGTCCCCCTTCTCTTTTATAACTTTTCCCCCAAACTCAATTTTGAGTTTAAAACAAGCCATATTTTTTTCTTGCAGAAGATTCATATAACTACATTGTACATGGGGACTGAACAGGGACAGCACAGTGACCTCATAAGTATTACCACTAGGAAGTGACATTTTTCCTCCTTTTGTTCTGCTAGGTCTCTACAGACTGTAGTTTAAATATTGGAGACATTCTACTTAAAGGCAGGAAGGCTGCATTTTCAATGTAGATAAATTTCTGATTTAATTTTCTGTGTGATTGAACTAAATCAAACATGATTAGTCCATGAACACTTTTGAAGTGAAGATTGTGACCTTTATCAAAGAGCCTTATGGAGAATAACTTGAAATCAAGTCAGCAGGCTCTAAAAATATACATTAGCAAAAATGAACTGAAGTCAAATAAATGGCCACAGGACTCTCAAAAATATTTGTCTAACATGCTACCAATCCCAAGGGAAGGAGGGATTTATTTTGGATCTTAGAGAATTAAAAGATTGCTAAACTCGACAGACAGATGTAACAACTCAATATGCCTCAGGTAAGTGCTCTGTGACACTTTTCTCAACAGTACATGACACTAAAGGTCCTGATGCCAGTTTACACCTTTTACCCATGTATAGCTTCCGGGCAAGTGGATTCTGTTTTTTCAGTGGGGAGGGCATATGTGCCTGCTACCTGCATGCAGAAAAAAGAGCCAAACTGTGACGATCCTTCTCATATTGACTAGCACCTTACTCTTGCTATTGAAATCAATGGGTCTACATGGTGGAGTAAAGCTTCAGCATACATCAGGGACTCATGCTCCAGGCCTGTGTGCATTCTGCATGAGCATTAAGTGGAGTTTGGCTAACCATGGTTCTGAACAAATACAACACATTTTTGAGAAAACACGACTCCACTGTGGCTTAACTTCAAGGGCTCCCACATTTTGTACCTCTTTTGCATACAACCCTCAAGAACAAAACCTGTTAACCTGCCTAACGCTAACAGGATTTTAGCTCCAGCTATACTGAGCTCAGTTATATAGTGGTTTACTGGGGGGCAAGGTTGAGTTGGGTTGGGTTGGGTTGGGGCACTAGCAGAGGGGCCTCAGGGAGCCCCGGATGATTTTGTCTAGCCCTGCCTTCCTCATTAATAATACAAATATTTTACAGTGCTATAGCACATGGTCGTTCCAAAGTACTGTAGAAGCCTGCCCTAATTAACTATTAACTAATAAATGTTATGTCCTTATGGAACACAAATACCTAATCCTCTATTATGCTGCTACATTACTTTTCTTTCTGCAAAGGCGTGTGTGTTTTCCAAATATTTACAGGAATTAATCTTCAGCTAGTCTATTAAAAAGACAAATAAACTAAAAATCCTTGCAGAATTTGTTCCACACTGGGTTAGGTAGTCAAGGGTTTGAAACAGTTCTTTTATTATTTATATATATTGTTTACTTTACAAATAATTATATATAGTTACACATGTCCCTTCACAGAAGGTACATTAAAAACAAAAAGCTTGTGTCATCCAAAATAAACACTTTGTTGTTCATTAATATAAAATGGACTGATATTTCTAGTAGGAGACATATCCAAACCACTGTTCATCCAAATTTCTTGCATTATCTGTTCTCGGCGCTCTATCCTTTCAGCCAGTTCAGCTGCTTCTGTTGAATTATAACCCGAGTGATACGTCCTATAAAATCCTGTTAGCTCATTTGGCAAGTCTGAATCTGAAGACTCTTCCTCTTCTTCATCATCACTGTGATCATCTGCTTTGTCGCTTTCCAGCACTGAATGGTCTTTCATTCTGTGCAGTTTTGGGAAGTCGTTAGTGCATGACACATGTATCACCAAAGCGCACAGTGTGAAGACTAAGCCCACACACACACTAGACACAAACAGGAGAGCAGCTCTTTCAGGGTGATCTAAAATTCAAAACAAAAAGCCAGACTTAAAACAGCTGTAAACAAAAGCCGAGAACAGATATAAAAGTCAGTGGTTGTTTCCAAAGAGCCCTATGTGATGTTGGATAAGTTTGGTGCTTTTTTGGCATTATCTGCCATGCAACAAACAGTTTGTGTAGTTGTCATCTAAATTCTGCCTAGTCAATTTCTTTAATGACTGTGCAAAAAGACTTGCCCCTAAAAGTGTTACACTGTATTTTATGTATAGTTTACTAGCACTCTTAACCACTGGTTGGTGGCCATGCCTCCTTTTTCTAGCCCTCTTGCCATAGTGGGCGTGGCCTGGGGAAACAGGGGCATGGGCAGAGAGGTGCTGGGTTCTGGCGAACTCAGGTTGCCAGAATAGTCCCCCAGGCTGTTGCTGCCTTCATGACAAAGGGTACACCTACATGTGAGCTGGGATTCCTAGCTAGCATAGACGTACCCATGCTAGCTCTGCTCCAGCTTGCATGCTAAAAATAGAAGCGCAGCCAGGATGGCAAGGGCAGTGGCTCTGGTTCACTGCCTGAGTACATACCTGCCCAGCCCTTCTGGATACATGTTTGGGGGCTAGCCAGAACTGTGGCCCTGCGAGCCCCAGATACGCTGCTCTTTTTAGTGCGCTAGCATTAGCAGCACTAATGTGGGTACATCTGCCTCAGCTGAGGATAGCTCCTGTTAGCTCAAATATAGATGCATTTGTAAAGCAGTCCTGAGACTGCTCTAAGCTGCCACTCAGGACCAGACGAACACGTTCAATCTGAGTATCAGGGAAACACAAGGGTATCTTACTCACTGCAGCATTCCCAGCCCCCAGGCTGTCACATGCCAAATGGCAAGTCCTGAGGATCTAAGCCATAATCAGCAGTCACTCCATCTCCAGCTGTGATCTTGTCAAATGTCATAAGTAAAGACCAGGTGTGAGTCGAGAATGCCAATGTACAAGGGGGTGCAGAGGGCTACCCAAACCTCCTGATTCTGGTATATACAATCTGGTTCACCAAAGAATGTCATGCAAGGTCTCAAATAAAAGCTTGTGTCACACTGGTCAGCAATAGCATTGTGAAATGAATGTACAGATAATATGTAAGGAGTTATGCATAGATACTAAAATATGTTCTGAAGTTTGTGTCTAGAGATTAGTCACCAGCGTAGGTGAAAAACAGGTTCTCTCCAGAAAGGTTTATCTATCGGACTGTTTTCATGTAAATTAAGTGTGGTATGTTTCACAATGGGTCTCCTATCACCAGTCTGGCCTGAATGCAACTGAAGGATGACAAGAATTTTAAAAAGAAACTAACCAGGAAGGAAAAGCATGTGGGGCGGGTGGAGGGGACAGCACAGAGAACTCCATCTGCAAGTACACATCAAATGTTTGCCCCACTATATTTGGGAGGGAAAGAAGACACCTGGGCACCCTTCACTGAGGAAGAGGAGGATAGCACTTTTGCTTCATGGAAAAAAAGGGGTCTCAATTGGGTTAGGTTGAAAACGCTGGAGTGAACTTGGGGTGAGATAAGCTTCTTTAGATAGAAGGTTAAGTTTTGTCTCTAGAAAGTGTGCTATGATTTTGTTTTATATGTAACAATTTGTTTCTGCTAGTATTACTCATTATCACTTAAATCTCTGTTTCTTTGATAACAAACATTCTTATTTTCACTGTAACTAAGTGCTGGGGTGTAAAGAAAAATGCTAGTGCTTAGTTCAATCTTACAAGCTGTTCCTTTGGGAACAGCAAGTCTGGTCATTCTGTGAGTGTTTAGCGGATAAGGGGCTGGACACTGCTGGGAATGCTCTGAGAACTCAGGGGGCTGGTGTGTGCCATCCCTACCTGTACAGCAAGACTATGGCTTGCGGAGGCTTAGAAGGTAATGCTTGTGCTACCAGAGGCTGTTGGTTTCAGACAGCTGATGCACAGCAGGCAGAGACGCTGCTTCACGATTAAGGGCAAGTGCTGGCGAGGTGCCTCACAACCCTGGCATAACAGGGCTGGCATCCACCTCTCACATATGCCCCCTTCTGGGACAGTGTTTCTGCAGTCTTTCTATTTATGGTGACACATCAATAGTGTCTCAGGTGGTTTATTAGTGATTCAGCCCTCCGACCGAGTCACACACACTGTCTGTATGTGAAACAGAACAAACCCCCTCCAGGGTATACAGTCTTTAGCTTGCCCCAGATATGATATGGGCCGTACCCTCAAGGCTTCTTCCCTGGAGACACTGACTTTTTGTGGCCCTCACTGGGCTCAGTCCTTACTCAGTCCCAACAGCCAGCCAGGAGACCCTTCTTTGTTCCCCCGGTCCCCACTCGCAGACTGTCTTGGGCTCAATCCCCAGCAGCAACCCAGGAGCTCTCTCTTGCACCCCCAGTCCCTTCCCACACTCAGCTGTCCATGGTCCAACTTCTCCTTCAGACAGTCAGGAACACAGTCCTCTCTCCTCCAACTCCAAGCAGCAACTGACTGCTGCTCTGTTCTGCAGCTCCTTTTATATGGCCCTGCTGGGCCCTGATTGATTGCTCTCTGCAGCCTCTCTCATTGGCTCTTTCTCCGCAACCACTCTTGGCTTCTTGGAGGACTTCTCTTCTGCTCCTTTTTGGGATGGAGTGTGGCAGGACCCTGAGGCCTCCAGTCACACCCAGGCACCCTTGAGGAGCATCACGTCAGGTCAGTACTTGTATGGCAGACCGCTAAAGCAAAGGTATGCTACAGGAAAGTGTGATGGTGACTCAATAGTGAACACTCTTCTGTCTGACTCACTATTTAATGACTTTTCCAGTACAATGCTAGGGGACATTGTGCTGCAGCAGTGTCATGTTTCAAATGTGTTGTAAAACAAAAGCCGCAATTGCTTGTGCTCATTTACAGATCCCATGACCTCTTCTGAAAGAGTAGAAATGTTGGCTCCAGGGATGCTCTCAAATTTCAACTCGTAGTGTTATATTCTGTCTGCCTACATCTTTTTCTGAGTTTTTGGTTAGCTGGTGATGTTGTTATGAGCTGGGTGATACCTTGTTATGGGTTGAGTTAAAAGCCCATTGAGAGTGGTAGGTGTGAACTCATCCATCATTTAACATAACTGTAAGCATAAGCCCCACCAAAGGCAAAAAGTGTGTGTGAACCCACTCAGGAGTTTTTGGCTAAATACTGTTTTGGGTAGGGGTGTGTGTGTGAGAAGAGAGTCGCTGTAGTTAATCCACCTCCCTGAGAGGCAGTAGCTAAATCAATGGAACAATTCTTCTGTCCTAGCACTGTCTACACTGGGGTTTAGGTCAGTGTAGGTTTAACTACGTCACTCAAGGTTGTGGATTTTTCACACCTTTGAGTGATGTAGCTAGGTCACCTAACTTTTCAGTGTAGACCAGCCCTGAGAATGAAAGACTACTGAAAGGAGCAGCTGAAAGATGAAGGTGGCTGACCCTGGAAAAAACCTGGGAAGAGGTTTTTGGGTTATGGATGCAGGCTAAAAAAGCGCTCTTGTTGCTGGGAGCAAAAGAAGCTGTTTCTTGCTATTCGATCCCCTCTGCATTCAGAGACATAGGACATTGTACAGTCTTTGTAAATAAAAAAAAACTGGACCAAAGAAACACCTATCACCAATTTCTGCTTCTAACTGGAATATCTGTAGGGCCCCAAACTTTGACTAGCCACTCAGGTCTAAAAGGGGCAACATTATCTTATATTAATTTTCCTAAATCCTGCTCTGTAGTATTGCTGGGTCAGAATTCCCACATCGCCAATGGTGGACACAGACTGAACATCCAGCTAGACCATCTTAAAGATCTAGCTAGAGGTTGATCTGGGTGGCACTTAATCTGCAAGGAGGCCACGTCCCTTCGGGATTTGCCTTGATGACTGATGGTGGTGGTGGCAATGGGTCAGAATTCCTGTCATGTGTCATCCCAGAGATGGCTGATTTTTAATTGTGCTTCAATGATCCTTATATGTACAAATGAAAATTTCCAAAAACGGATTCCTAAAGATAGGCTCCTACATAAGTGCCTAGTTTTCAAAAGTGCTGAGCACCCAGCTGCTCCGATTGAAATCACTCATTTTAAAAATCTTGTCTGCAACCTCTAAAAGAGTTTGGGATCCTTCGGGCTGGAACATATTACATAGATGTCAGTTGCTATGTTATGATTGTCTCATCTTCCCGGTTGTGTGGTAATGCTCTATCAGCACAATTACTAAAAGTAACAGGATTACCAAAGACAATATAAGGAGGAAAAAACCCCCAACATTTTCCTACCTCTAATGTAAGCAAATGTAGCCAAAGAGTTGCTAATAATAACTCCATCTTTCTTTGGAAGCTTTGATTCCCTGGGGTCAATGTTTATATCTGTAATGTGAAAATACAAGACAAATGCAATTAGATTATGTTACTCTTGATAATGCTACTAAATTCTAATTTTTCTTACAAGTACACCTCTACCCCGATATAACGCTGTCCTTGGGAGCCAAAAAATCTTACTATGTTACAGGTGAAACTGCGTTATATTGAACTTGCTTTGATCCGCTGGAGCATGCAGCCCCTCACCTCCACCCCGAGCGCTGCTTTACCGCATTTTATCCGAATTCGTATTATATCAGGTCACAATATATCAGGGAAGACGTGTAATTTTAAATCGAACAGGTCATCTAACTGAACTCCTGGAAAAATTTAGGACTGCCAGTGTTATGGTTTCAGGGACTTTGCAAAACCAAACCCATGATCTACAAACAAAAGATAATGGATAGTTAGAAAACTACAAAATTGTTATTTATTAAACAGCAGCTATGACCAATCCCATTTAGTGCCTGAACCAAAGCCCAAAGAGGCCAAAGGAAAGATTCCCAATGACTTCACTGAGCTTTCAATCAGACCCTAAATGAATCACTTCCCAAAGCAATCTCTGCAGTATCCTAGAAATGGTGGCAATAGAGGATGTGTGCTAGCCACACCATTCACTTTCTCTGCTGTTCACAAAATTACATTTCAGCCTTACTCATACATGGCTATCCAGTCTGAAACAATCATATACTCACTGTTACTGTTCACATCTCTTGACCACAGTTAAGAAAGATGTACAATAGTTGTGGATGACCATAATGTGCCAATGTCCCAGCAATGAAAATGTCAAAATGCAATACATTTAAAGTTCTGTTTAAAGTGACTTCAATGACTTAATTAAAGATCACAGCTCATAGTATGTAGTGTAAGGGGATGGTTAGCAGATAATTTGTTTTTTATTTGCAGTTTCCCCTCTACCTTATTCCAATCTAAATTTAATAAATTAATAGACAAGAATGAAATATGCTAAGACAATAAGATTATACTGTGCATGGCTACTTCCCAGGGAATGAAAGTGGCCAGACTGAGAAGCAGCTGAGGAGACCAGCGATGAAAATTAACAGTTCAAGTGTTGCCACTCTGATTCTTGAGGAAATCTTGTGTGTATGAACACAACGTTGATCAAGATTGCTTTTTTTCAGAAAATCTTTAGCTCTGCATACAAACAACCACATTGTGTAGCTTGTTTGGTTTGAATATGCAGTTTCAGGTAAATGACTTCTCCACACTTTAAGGCACCCCCTTTAAATATTCAGAAGCGCTGGCAGTGAACTACACTGCACATTGCGCATGTGCGTTCTGGAGTAGACACAAAATTCCAGGCTGTGCCTCTGTAAAAGGTGGCCAGAATGAGGCAGCGATTGGCACACTAAGGTCCTGGAGAGAATGAGAAGCTCCTCACTTACAGAGCCACTGAGCATCTACTGAGTCAACAGATTCTTCCACAGGACAGGTGTGGGAAGAAAGCTGTAACCCCTCAGCTGCAAGCTTACCTGCTTCACCTCTCAAATTTAGGACCAAATCTTGCAATCCTTGCTCGAGTCAACATCTCATATTTTTACAGGCATTTGACTTGCTGGATTTGGCCCACAATAACTTATTTAATATCAGGCCCAGAATCTTGCCTTTGTTCCTGAATGGATTTCTCATTGTGAAATTCACACATTACAGTATCTTCACAATCTAATTGTGTAGAACTCATTCTGTTGATGATAAAACACTTTTTTTTTTTTTTTTTTTTTTACAACTTTCAGGGGTCAGAGCCAGTTTTAACACATGGTTTTACTACTTCCCCCTCTAATTATTCTAATACAACTATGTCCATCTTTGATCATACATATTTCGTATTTTGACTTAAAGACAAATGATGGTAATAAACCATAAAAATTACCATATTTACCATTGTTCTGCTTTAGGGAAGGATTTAGATTAGAAATCATCGGATCAACTGCTGTAAGTATGATTTTGGGAACTAAAAAGAAAAAAGAAAAATTGTATACTGTCAATTTTAAGACTGTTACACTGTCTGAGTTGTTATCTTAATCACACTGCAAATAGGGGAAATTCACTATAAACTATGGCCCAGAATAATAATCAAACCCATTATTAGTACATTTTAAATGTGCACAAGCAACACCTTTATGATCATTGTAACACAAAAGACCAGGGCTGTAATTCTCTGTGGCCTTGTCTACTAAAGAACATTCATACAGAGGCTCCAGCCCTGCAGCTGGATTCGCACAGCCAGATACTTGTGTCTGCATGCAGCTCAAGTGCAGCCAATGTGGCTGCATGAGGGTGCTAGGATCTGCTCTTCTGGGTTGGACTGAAGGACTAGGGCCAGAGTTTGTGCTCCCAGAGCCACAGGTACCGAAAGAGCTAAATTTCTCTTGTTAACACAGGATGAATCAAATGGAGAGCAGAAGTTTTCTTTCTTTCAGGGGCAAGATCTTGCTTTTTCTGCTCCTCTTCTTATGTTCCTACTTGTAGTCAAAAGTAATAGATGATAAAAGAAACAAGTCCTTGTTAAATCCCTTAGTGCCAGGTGAGAACAAGGATCTGGACTCCTGCCAGAGATCTGTCTCACAGGGCACAGTTTCCATAAGACATAACTATCTAATAGCTACATCCAGCTTTCTGGACCAAAAGGAAATACCAATGAACAGGAAATAATGAGGCACACTTTTGATAGACCTTAAATTGTGCCAATCACTGCTTTTGATGAGGAGAATAGATTAAGTCTGTAATGGTCAGTAAAGAAATGTTTGAAGCCCTGTGTGATGTGCTGTGTAACTTTCCTGACTAGAAGCTTTTGTTCTACTTCAAGTGGTGGACCCTATGGGTACGCCATTGTGGGTGTGTGTGCACTCCATACGCCAGAGAACTCACAGTGGAATATAGGGACCACACAACTTGAAGAACCCCAGTTACGGCAAGGTAAGTAACTGGAGAGTGTTCCAGATGGAATGAGCTCTTAGGCCATGTCTACACTATGGTGCTGCAACTGTGCTGCTGTAGTGTAGATGCTTTATACAGCGATAGAAGGGGTTTTCCCATCACTGCAGCTAATCCACCTCTCTGAGTTCTGGTAACTATGTCAAAGGAAGAATTCTCTCATTGATTTAGCCATAGTTACACTGGGAGCTATTTCAGCTAACGTGACAGAAGTCCCTGTTTTATAGGGACAGTCTCAATATTTGGGGCTTTTTCTTGTATAGGCTCCTATTTCCCTTCCCCCGCCCCCCGTCCCGATTTTTCACACATGGTGTCTGGTTACCCTGATTTCAGTTTAACTACAGCCCTCTGGGGTGTGAACTTTTCACCTGAGTGACGCAGCAGGGTTGATCGAAATTTTAAGTGTAGACTAAGCATTGGTCTGAGTAGCCAGAGAACTGTTTCCTTTTAATTAACTTCTTTTTCTTCTGGTGCATTTTAGTGGATTTAATTTGGAAGCTTTCACACTCTTCTTACAGGGATTAAAATGATCTAAAAGGAAGGCACATTGTGTACATGTTAAGAGCACACAATTCCTGTGTCAGATGAATGGGTTCTTCAGTTATCCTGATCTTGGCACCTATTCTCTGTACAATACAAAGACAGACTGATGGAGTTTCACACAGATTTGGAAAATGGAAGACATTTCAGGTATGAAACAAATGTTTGCCAATAAACTGTGTAAAAGAAGATTGACAGGAACAGAGGGAGGTCCAGTCCAAGGGGCTGAAGTACAGTTTTACTTTGAAAAATAACTGTAAAAACAGCACTTCTTACTGCCCAGCCATTCTCCATAGGTGTGGGATCAAAGTCACATCTGTTTCCTTTTCTGGTAAAGTTTTTAAAGTAAGTTTTAGTACTTTTGACTCCTGTAAATACTGCAAAGCCAACATGGATATGGGAGCATAATTTGGCCTCTATTTTGGCTTCTGCATCATCAGATTTGTTAACTGAGTTCCAGAGGCAAAATTTTTATATTGATGTGTGAACCAGAAAATGAACAGCTTGATTTTCAGATTCCAGGCTGAATTTGGAGGGCTGGCATGTGTAAAAAAAAAACAAAAACAAACCTGTGTGTTCATTTGAAAGGCTGTGAGTCTGTCATGGAGATCACGGAAGTCACGGATTCAGTGACTTTCCAGGATCTCTGTGACTTCTGGCCATTGCTGGGGCAGTCTTGGGCCGCTGGGCCCCCTCCCCTGGCAGCAGCAGTGGAGGCCTGGGCTACCACCACCCGACCACCCCGACACCGGTGGGTGCCCTGGACCACGTGCCACTGTGCCCTCCCCCAAGCAGCCACAGGGGTCCCAGGCCACGCGCTGCCTCCTGCCAGCACCCGCGGAGCCTAGATCCCCAGGCCACTCCCAGAGCACTTGTGGCACACCCAGGTCAGCCCCTTGCCATCACCCAAGATTTAGTCAGGGGTCTATAGTACAAGTCTTGGACAGATCACAGGGCATGAATTTTTGTCTACTGCCCATGACCTGTTCATGACTTTTACCAACAATACCCATGACTGAAACACAGCCTTATTCATTTGTAATAGCTGGTCTGGAAATAATGAGACACACTAAACAAGGAACACCATGCTTCTGTTTTTATCAATTCAGTTTTCAAAGTATAAATGCATTTTAAATGAGATCTGGCAAGATATTCTTGGGATAACACTTATGATCAAAGGGGCAAAGGCCTTGTGATGTCTATTACCACAAAGGATGCATCTGTAGGGAGCATTTTTCTATGTTTCTTTTAGAGAGACTCTCAGGTGGTGAGAAAGAAGGAAATATGGAACTTATTCTAAAGGGAAGACCAGCACTGCTGAGACAGAAAAAAAAATCACATATTGTATTACATTTTTATTTCAGAGATCAGCCATTAAGATTTTATGACAGCATAAATCATTTATCTTGAAATTTTCAGAAAACGGGGGTCTACATTTTCTGTAAAACTTGGGTTTTACAGAAAATGGGTTTTGGGTTTCTCTGGAAAGAACTGAGGTGTAAAACTAATACAATGTATACTACTATTTGATCATGCTGAGATGCCTTATCTAACGAAAATCACAAGTGAAGGATCTCTCCATCAGCAATCTTTGGTTTCTCCTAGTTTGGGAACTTTTCTCTTTCTAAAATAAGCAAAGTAATTCACAGCTCGAGTCCCATCTCTCTCTCTGTTGACTCTGAGTAGGGGAAGAAAGATGGATAATATTTTGTCCCATTCCTTTTTGTCAGCATAAGCAGTGTGGCCCTCATTCAGAAAAGTACATAAGGAGGCCCTGATTCAGCAAAGTGCATAAGCACTTCCTTAAGTCTGTCTTTATTCAGCACTGCGTTATGGGCATGCTTAACTTTAAGCACGTGCATAAGTGCTTTGCTGTATTGGGATTTAAGTAGGAAAATTGTGAAGGATTTTGGGATCAAAGGTGCTATAAAATGTAAATTAATTATTACTACTACAAAAGTGCATGAAGGAAAAGCCAGTTTCCTCATCTTTCTCTGTTTGTGCAAGCACACCAGTGTCAAAGCCTGTGCTACACCAAAAGTTCTATTCATCATTGCAGTAATACCAGTAAACCCAGCACTTAAGTTCCAAAAATAAAGACCATCATCAATTTCCCATTGCTTAGCCAAGCATCCAGCAAAGCACTTCTAGAGTTTCTTCTTAACGGTTTCATAAATGTCTCCAAGTCACTTGTCTTAAGAATCAGGTCTCAGTCTTGGCTCCACTGGACTTTGCTAAGAGGCCAGGCTCTAGAGTGAGGCTGTCTCAGATCTCCTATCTCCACAAAACAGTTTCCAAAATGAAACCTCAGCTCTTCTCTAACCAACCTGCTAACTGCTTCAAACCTTCATGAAGCCCTGCAGAAAACTTCTCTCCTTCACCTTGCCCTTGAGGCAAACACCTCAGTTTCCCACATAACTGAACCACAGTCACTTCTACTGAAAAGCCTCATATCCAACTTTCTTTTCTGACAATGGGGCCCTCATACTACCTCCTTCTTTTGTTCCTATGTCAACTCGCCTCTATATTAGTGTATGTCTACAAAGCAGCTGCAAGGGTGCTTCCCAGTGTGGGTAGACAGCAGTGTGGCCATGGCAACATGGCTGACAGTTCAGGATAGCCACCTGAGCACAAGCCTGCCCAATTCCTTAGGTACCTAGCTTCCGTTGACCTAGCTCCATTGCTCGGGGAGGGGGTGTTCCTACAGCAATGGAAATACTACTGTCACTGTAAGCAGCATCTACACTATCGAGTTATGCCGACATAGCTATGCCACTATAGTCCCTGTAGTGTAGACATGGCCGTTGCTCAAATTAGCACACTTCAGTTACTCCACCTGAGCTAGCTTATCTTGAGTGAGAGTGACCACAGGCAAAAAAACCAAACAAACACTTGAGCTACACAGAGTGATTGGATTAGCGGAATGATTGGACAAGCAACTGGAACTCAGGCTGTAGCATCCCCCACAGCATTACTACTCTAGTGCCATTAGCATAAGTTTCAGACACCCCAAGCCCTGGCAGGCACGCTAGAGATTTTTATATGTGGACAGGAGGTAAGATAGGTGCAAAACGTGAATTATAGATTGCACTAATGATGCAGTTAAGACAAACCCTGTATATGCACATAGGCAATTTCTTGTGTTAAAATCCTTTTTCTCTGATACTTTGGTACAACTGCTAAATAAAAATACTTTTTTAAAGAAGACTGTTGATCGCTATCACTGGTCACAGGTTCCCAATGGGAGGAAACCCTGGTGCTCAGAGCCCAGTCATACCTGTCACATGATAAGAAGTTGGTACAAGCCGAGTAGCGTACCTGGGTCCCAGCCAAAGAGAGGCAGACTCACAAGATTCCACCCTGAGACAGGGAAAGACTTAAAGGAGCAAACCCTGAGGTGGGTGCTCTCAGAGAGATTTGAAAGAGGACAGAGATGCAGCTAGCCCTGTAACCAGGACAGATATTGTCTATGTTAAAATCCAAATCTCAGAGGGGAGAAACCACCATCTCACAGAGGAGGAAGAGGTGAGAAGAAATTCCGAGGCAAGACCAGGAACATCTCTCAAAGTACATCCTTAGTGGGCTTACAGTTGAGAACGTAGGCATTCCTTATCACTGATGTGCTATCAATTCAGTTCAGTTTGGCTGTAAGAGGCAAATTGCTTTAGCGAAGTAAAACTTGATTTACTGCCATAATCAGAAATTTCTATGGAGAGGTTTGCTTTAAAAACATATGACTGTACCTATCCGCTGGGAGTCTTTTATCAACAGGAGCTCCCACCCTGTGTGTGGAATTTCAAGAATTCCAAAACTCTTCTTTTCTCATGGCTACTAGATGATCTATAAAATAATTAGAGCTGCAAATCACTTGCTAATGCTTCAGATTGAACAATTTAGTATTGTTTGGCAGAAAAAACCCGCAAAATGTGCCAGCAATACAGAAGAATGTTATCTACTACCTGGTTTATGTGTCTTTGCAAAACCACTACAATGATTAATAGTATGAGTTATCTTACCACATACATACCCCTCAGCCTACAAATAAAGAACAAGGTGTCATAATTATTAATAGAGTAATTAAAGGGAATTCCAATAACTCACTTTTATAAAAGGACCAACAATACAGCATTTACTGTCTAAGCATATTGTGTACTAGCTCCATGGCAAGCCTCCAGCAACTTCTTCATAAAAATAAATATCAGTCTTAGTAATTCCTCTCACCTGAAGGCTAACATACCCTCTTTTAAGAGGGTAGATTCTTAAAAGTTCTAAAACATACCTTGAGAAATCCCCTATTGTGCCTACAAGGAACCTGCCTTCTAGATAATCCATAGATGATCGTTTTCTCTGATCTTCAGAGATATGACGCCGTACAACTAAGATGAGAATCAATCCCAAAATGGCTACTTATTACTAACCATGCAAGTAAACTCCAAGTACTACTTAGTTGGGCCACTCCCATGGAAAGCCCTGCCAGAGATAGATTCAGAAAACTCCACTGTGTTTCCCCATAGAGTTAATTCAGCATATTCCTCACAGGGAGGGGAGGAGATTGCAGCTGCACAGAGAGGAATGGGCAGGGTGCACAGCTGTCAAGCCTACGAAGCGCAAGGATCTCTGGTGATATTGCCAAGAGTTAACACCTCCTTTCGACTAGCAGCACAGATTGCTGCTGTTGGCTTCACCATTTATACCAGTATCTGACCTCAGTGCTCAGGCCAGGGGGTAAGAAAGAGCAGGCCTAGGAGGCTGCCTACAGCAGCTAGCTACTTCCCTTCTGGCTAGATGCCACCTTTACCAGGCTGCCAAAAATGCAGAGCCTCAATTATTTGGTGCTCAGGTGCAATGACATGCGCAGGCTTCAAGGGGGCACAGAGCATGTTCCCTCTCTGGTCTGGGGGCTTTTCTGCCCAGTACCCCGACCAACTGTTGGGAGCCTCTGGTGTTTTGTGAGCAGAACCATTAAAACAAACCCACTATTGGACAAGAGCAGTTATTGATCAGGGCATACAGGGGAACGAAAACACAGACACAGGGATGGAATTTAAAGTAGAAGGATATTACGTTATTCATTTTCAACTTTAATGGAGGGAGCTAACTCCCCCTGACCCCAATACCAAAAATGTATTTGGGTTCAATGTGGTGATAACTGACCTCTATGCTAAATATCTAATGTTCAGGGTTGGACCTCTTTAGCCTCTTCCCTAGGCTTCATGCCCCCCCTCCCCATCCTCTGACTCTCTTCCTTGTGAGGGAGAATGAGGGTACACATACAGGCACCTGTCTGTGAAGACTTATGGTCTCCCCATTTTTCACCAGCCTAATAATTTTCCCCAGTTTTCTCATGGATCTCATACTCTTATTCACCTTTGGGAGCTGGCCCCTCGGAGCCTCTCATCCACACTGGACGCTGGCCACAAGCTGTGTCCAAATTACAAACTCATTTACAAACTTAAAACTTTTAAATCCTGTCTTTTCTCCCTATTTACCTAAAACCAGGCCTCCAGGATGCTGCTAAGAAGGTGGAAAAACTCACCAGGAACCTTGTCAATCTTGCCCTGAGGGAAAAATTCCTTCCTAATCCCAAAACCTGGCAAAGAGTTCAACAATTCAAACTATATCTCCACAACAGAACAGGGAGCAGCAACCACAGCAAAATTGCTACTGCATACTGTGAGGGTGAAGGGGAGAAGTAAGAAAGACAATGCCCGTGAGCAGCCCCTGGCCCGAGTCCCCGCTCCCTGGGGCAAGTGGAGGGTCCACAGCTCCCTACAGCGACCCAGCCCCCCAGGTGGCTCTTACCACAGCTCGGCTCTGGCTTCTGGCCTGGTCAAGGGATGGGAGCTGAGGGGGAGAGGAGGAGCAGGGGGTGGGGTCCAATGGCAAGTGGGAGGTGTAGAGGGGCCCAAAAGTTCTTTATGCCCAGGGCCCCAATAAATCTTAATCCGCCTCTGGCTGCAAGGGTGTAGCTGCACTGGTGCTCCACCGTAGTGCTTTAGTGGAGATGCTACTGCTCCGACAGGAGAACTTAGCTGATCCACCTCTGAGAGCAGCAGTAGCTATGTTGGCAGGAGAAGCTCTCTGGTCAACATAGCACTGTCTACACTGGGGGTTAGGTTGGTATAACGATGTTGCTCAGGGGGTGGATTTTTCACACGCTTGAGCAACACAGTTATACCCATATAAGTCTGTAGTGTAGACCTGGCCTGAGATTTTACCCAGACTAAGGAAATTCTCTGTAGAGGGAAGAACTTAGGTTTGCCCCTGTGGATCATATTTCAGGATCAAGGCCTTTATACAGTGTTGAAGTGCTTTACAGAGGCTAACACAAGGCAGTAATAGATTTTCTTTACTTAGCTCTGCTGTAGATGAATTATGTAGAGCACAATTTAATATCTAGAGCATTTGTCAAGCACATATTTTAATTATTGCAATTTATGTTATATAGATCTCTAGCTATGTGATTGTACCTATATCTCAGGTATTTTGTCATGTAAATATAACAGGTTACAGATGCTAACAGGAAGGCCAGATTTAAGAATCCCACTCTGGGTGTGTGTGTTATAGATGTATACACAACTTTGCATTATTATGCTCTGCAACTAGAATGAGATCTTCAAAATTATCACATATTTGCTCTTACCACATGCATAGCTGACATTAAGATATTTTTTCACTCCAGGCAGGCACGGACTTCCAAACTGGTTGTTATTGACAATAATTTTACACCTCTGTTTCCCATAACACTTCTTTGATAATACTTCTAAAGCTGTATAGGACAAACAGTCTGAAAGAAAAAAATCTGTAATGTTGATTATATACATATACTTATGTTGTCAAAGACAATATCTACTACATGTGTACTTATGAACCTGAACCTGTCATCCATATTCAGTCAAAACTCCCATTGATTTCCCTGAGTAGGACTGCAGAATTAGGTCTTAGGTTTGTTCATTGACTATAAACCTACCTTGCTAACTTCTACATTTGCCTTGTATTTGTTAGAAGATGGAATTTGTATATTTCTGTTGCAGGTCAACATTCATGGCTTTTCATGAATGATGGATGCTTTCTTTTTGGAGTCACCAACTGGAGACTTTTAAGAGATAAGAAATATATTTCACTCCTTTTGATCACAAATATCACACAAATAAGGCAGCTCATTATCTTCTTCCTCTTCATTTCCATCTGGGTTGGCTAGTGCTACTTCAGAAGAAATATGTTAATGATCACAATGGGTTTAAATAGGATTCACAATAGATTTAACACAAGGCAAAAATCAGTCACCTTGAAAAGAAAACAGAGATTTCATATTGAGGTTATTGACAAAAATAAAAATTCTAAATTTGAAGTCCAGAGATAGAACAAATGTGTAAATTTATAGATTTAATACTTTTAAATGCAGACTAGACTTAAGCAAAAATGAGTAACTTGTAAACCTGAGTAGCCAGTCGGAGGATACTGTACTATTTGTTTGTTTTTGGCAAATGGCTTAGTGACTGGTAATCTTGAGATACATATTCCCTGGAAAGCAATTCTTAGCTATAAGAAAAAGCTGGTGACTCTTAACTCTAGCACTGTACTTTTGATGTGAGTCAGAAAACTATAAGAAACAAAATACTTTAGTTTTCAAAACCTTCTGACCACATTACATATGATATCTGTCATAGCGGAATTTTAAAAAACTTAAAGCTGACAAAGAGAAGGAAGAGTTTTGATTCAATGACTCAGCTGTTTTAGTCTCCCTTTGATGAACTTGAACTTTGGAAGACTTAGCCCTGATCTACACTACGAGTTTAGGTCAAATTTAGCAGCGTTAGATCAATTTAACCCTGCACCCATCCACACGACAAAGCCATTTTTGTCAACTTAAAGGGCTCTTAAAAATCAATTTTTGTACTTCTTCCTGATGAGGGAATTAGCGCTTAAATCGACATTGCCGGGTCAAATTTGGCATAGTGTGGACGCAATTCGACAGTATTGGCCTCTGGGAGCTATTCAAGAGTGCTCCATTGTGACCGCTCTGGACAGCACTTTCAACTCAGATGCACTAGTCAGGTACACAATAAAAGCCCCAGGAACTTTTGAATTTCATTTCCTGTTTGACCAGCATGGCAAGCTCAGCAGCACAGGTGACCATGCAGTCCCAGAATCACAAAAGAGCTCCAGCGTGGACCGAATGGGAGGTACTGGATCTGATCGCTGTTTGGGGAGATGAATATGTGCTATCAGAACTCCATTCCAATAGATGAAATGCCAAAATATTTGAAAAAACCTCCAACGGCATGATGGATAGAGGCTACTACAGGGACCTACAGCAGTGCCGCCTGAAAATTAAGGAACTCAGACAAGCCTACCAAAACACCAAAGAGGCAAACAGCCGCTCCAGGTCAGATTCCCAGACATGCCACTTCTATGATGACCTGCATGCAATTCTATGGGGGGGCCCTACCACTACTCCACCCTGTCCATGGACACCTGCAAGGGGGGAGTCTCGTGCAACAGGAATGAGGATTTTTGGGATGAGGAAGATGAGGATACCACACAGCACGCAAGTGGAGAAACCATTACCGCTGACAGCCAGGAACTGTTTATCACCCTGGAGCCAATACCTTCCCAACCCTCCCAAGCTGGGCTCACTGACCATGAAGCCAGAGAAGGCACCTCTGGTGATTGTACCTTTGTAAATATAATGCATGGTTTAAAAGCAAGTGTGTTTAATGATTAATTTGCCCTGAAGACTTGGGATGCATTCGTGGCCAGCACAGCTCCTCCTTTTAAATGGCCAACCCAAAGGGGTGCTTGGTATAGGAAAGGAGGAAGCTGCTGTTTGAAACCATTCCCACCTGTTTTGACGGTTGAAGAAGCCGAAAGACTGTGGCTTATCATGGCTGTCTGCAAGCTGAATTCTGTTGCCCAACTTTGTGTGTGTGATCTCTCACACCAAACCGGCAGGCCCTCAATATAAGAGGCAAAATGCGACCTTGTACCGAAAGCACATGTGCTATGTAATGTTAACAGTTTGGTTCACCGTGAAAGAGCCTACCCATTGTTCTCTAAAATGTGACTTTTTAAATATTACTCTCCCTTTTTTAACTTCCACAGTGCAAATGTTTCAACACTCCCCCATCATCTCTGTCCCAGAGGCTAGTGCAGATTAGAAGGCGAAAAAATTGCACTCGCGATGAAATGTTCGCTAAGCTCATACAGTCCTCTTGCACTGAAACAGCTCAGCAGAATGCGTGGAGGCAAACAATGTCAGAGTCCAGGAAAGCAGAAAATGAACACGAGGACAAGAGAGACGAACGAGATAAGAAGTGGCAGGAGTAAGATGAGAGACAGTGGCAGTGTGATGAGAGGAAGGAGGATGCAATGCTAAGGCTACTGGGGATCAATCTGATATGCTCTGGCATCTGGTGGAGCTGCAGGAAATGCAGCAGGAGCACAGACTGCCCCTGCTGTCCCTGTGTAACCTCCCACCCTCCCCTCCCCAAGTTCCATAGCCTCCTCACCCAGACGCCCAAGAACATGGGGGGGCTCCTAGCCACTCCACCTACAGGACTGCCCAAGCAACAGAAGGCTGGCATTCAATAAGTTTTGAAGTGCAGTGTGGCCTTGTCCTCCCGTCTTCCCCTCATCCATCACCCCAGCCGGTACTTCCCTTCTCCCCCACACCTCCCAGGCTACATTGGCAGTTATCCCCCTATTTGAGTGACGAATTAATAAAAAATGCATGATTTTTAAACAATAATGACTTTATTGCCTCTGAAAGCGGTGATTGAAGAGGGGAGGGCGGTTGGCTTACAGGGAAGTAGAGTGAACCAAGGGGGTGGGTTTTCATCAAGGAGAAGCAAACTGAACTGTTACACAGTAGCCTGGCCAGTCATTAAACTGGTTTTCAAAGCTTCTCTGATGAACAGCTGTCATAAGTACATAGGTAAGGTAAGGGTTAAGTTTCTTTTACCTGGAAAGGGTAACCAAACACCTGACCAGAGGACCAATCGTAAGGTAAGGGTTAAGTTTCTTTTACCTGGAAAAGGTAACCAAACACCTGACCAGAGGACCAATCAAAGAACTGGATTGTTTAAAGCCAGGGGCGGGAATTTGTATACTCGGGGTCTTTTGTTGTTTTCGCGGCTATGAGTAGACAAGTTTCCTTCTAACTCTCTCTTATCTCAAAGTTTCTCCTAAACATCTGTGAGTACAAAGGAAAGCAAAGTAATTCGGCTATGATGAGCTTTGTGTTGTATTTACATGTGTGTTGATTTGTGGGACTGGTTTAATCGGGCTATCTTTTAAATCAGACTGTTTATTCATATTTTCTTATAAGCAAGAGCCTGTATTGAGTTTCTTAATGCAAGATTATTGTTTTATATTTTCTTTCTTTTTTTTCTATAAAGTTTCTTTTAAACATTGTGGAAGTTTCTTTTCCTAGTGAGGCAGAGGGGGAGGGAAAAGCCATGCTGTTCTCACTCCTATTGTCCAGGGCGGGAAGGTCGCAGAAAAGGGAAGGGGGAATCATCTTGTGTGAGCTGACGTAGGTGCCTAGCTTGGGAAGCTAATTGCTCTCCGGTTGTATTCAAGGAGTGAAGTATAGCATTGCAACGCTAACCCGAGGAAGCTGGAGCTGGAGAGAGCAGAGAGACCAGGGGTCTGGGTCTGGGGGTCCCAAAGAGACAGTGCGTTGGCGACACACAGGAAGAGAAGGAAAGGGGGGTCAGGCCCTATAAATTCCTGACCTGGTGGCAGCAAAAATATCCAAGCTGGTAGTGAGCTTGGGGGAGTTTCAGGTAAGCACCCAGGTCTTGGACGCTAAAGTCCAGATCTGGGACAGGAGGCAATTACCACAACAGTGCACCCTGCTGTGCTCTTCTAATCACCCTGATGTCTGGCTGCGCGTAATCAATGGTCAGGCGATTTGCCTCAACCTCCCATCCCGCTATAAATGTCTCCCCCTTACTCTCACAGCGATTGTGGAGCACACAGCAAGCAGCAATAATAATGGGGATATTGGTTTCACTGAGGTCTAACCGAGTCAGTAAACTGTGCCAGCGGGCTTTTAAACATCCAAATGCACATTCTACCACCATTCTGCACTTGCTCAGTCTATAGTTGAGCAGCTCATAACTACTGTCCAGGATGCCTGTGTATGACTTCATGAGTCATGGCATTAAGGGGTAGACTGGGTCCCAAGGATAACTATAGGCATTTCAACATCCCCAACAGTTATTTTCTGGTCTGGGAAGTAAGTCCCTTCCTGCAGCTGTTCAAACAGACAAGAGTTCCTGAAGATGCGAGTGTCATGTACCTTTCCCGACCATCCCACATCGATGTCAGTGAAACGTCCCTTGTGATCCACCACTGCTTGCAGCACCATTGAAAAGTACCCCTTGAAGTTTACGTACTGGTTGCCAAGGTGCTCCGGTCCCAAGACAGGGATATGGGTTCCGTCTGTCACCCCACCACAGTTAGGGAATCCCATTACAGCAAAGCCATCCACTATGAGCTGTATATTTCCCTGAGTCACTACCCTTGATAGCAGCAACTCAGTGATTGCGTTGGCTACTTGGATAAGAGCAGCCCCCATAGTAGATTTACCCACTCCAAATTGATGCCTGACTGACCGGTAGTTTTCTGACGTTGCAAGCTTCCAGAGGGCTATCGCCACTCAATTCTCCACTGTGAGGGCTTCTCTCATCTTGGTATTCTTGCACTTCGGGACAGGGGAAAGCAAATCACAACGTTCCATGGAAGTGCCATTATGCATGCAAAAGTTTTGCAGCCACTGCGAATCATCCCAGACCGGCAACACCATGCGGTCCCACCAGTCTGTGCTTGTTTCCCGGGCCCAGAATTGGCATTCCATGGCATGAACCTGCCCCATTACCACCATGATGTCCAAATTGCCAGGGCCCATGCTTTGAGAGAAGTCTGTGTCCATGTCCTCATCACTATCGTGATCGTGCTATCGTCAGCTCCTCACCTGCTTTTGCAGGTTCTGGTTCTGCACATATTGCAGTATAATGCGTGAGGTGTTTACAATGCTCACAACAGCAGCGGTGAGCTGAGCGGGCTCCATGCTTGTTGTGGTATGGCGTCTGAAGGAAAGCGGAGTTGCAGCGGAAGTGGTGGAAGACGACGGATACCACGAGAATAGATATTTATACCAAATGACGCGAGGACCCGCAAGGTGGATTCATGGCACCAGGAGAGCAGAGTTGCAGAGGAAGCAGTGGAGGATGACGGTTAGCACCACACACATTTCCCAAGGAAGAACACATGTTCCCAGGATCCCATGACAGACAACATGGAGAAATTCACTATCAATACATGAGCAGGAAAGCAGAGTTGCAGCAGAAGCAGTGTATGATGACGGGATGCCATGAGAACAGATATTTATAAAAAATGATGAGAAGACCTGCGAGGTGGATTCATGGCACTAGGAGAGCAGGAGAGCAGAGTTGCAGCAGAAGTGGTGGTTGGATGACGACGGTTAGCAGTCCTACTGCACCATCTGCTGAAAGCAGTATGGCGTCTGCACGGAAAAAAGCCACGAAACGATTGTCTGCCTTTGCTTTCACGGAGGGAGGGGCAACTGACGACATGTACCCAAAACCACCTGCGACAATGTTTTTGCCCAATCAGGCATTGGGAGCTCAACCCAGAATTCCAATGGGCAGCGGAGACTGTGGGAACTGTGGGATAGCTACCCACAGTACAACACTCTGAAAGTCACTGCTAGCCTCAGTACTATGGACGTACTCTGCTGACTTTATGCACTTAGTGGGGACACACACAATCGATCGTATAAAATCGCTCCCTAAAAAATTGACTTCCATAAATTCGACCTAATTTCATAATGTAGACATATCCTTTGAGTAGATTAGGTGGACATTTTTAGGATTCTTTGGCAGCGAAATAGTTTATCTTGGCAAGTAAGAAAGAATCTAAAGAATGTTCTGTAGAGGAGTTATCAGATGATCCATACGGGAACTGATCATGATAATAATATTGTCCGTGAAAGTTTAATTATATTTTCTACTACCTTTCTTGCTTTGCTGTTAACCTTATTTATATGAATCGTGTCTTATATAAGGCTCAAGCTGTTGGCCTGATTATTTCATTCAAGTACAATGATATAATGAGGACATGTTTTATTTCAGTTTTTTTAGGTGTTGGTTCATGTTGCTGTTCAAGTTAATAGCTCCTTTTAGTCCATATTCATGTTGACTTTGGGTTAGGCTCCTCTACCTGAGCCATTCTTGGCACATCACATAGATTGATAGACTCTTGGCATCTAAATGTTTTGGAGGAAATTCCAGAATCTGCCTGGTTTCATGCTGGGTGGATCCATTCCAACCTTTCATGCTAATTATTTGTCCTTTTTTTCTTTTACAGGAAGGTGTAGTTTTTCTAGGCCTTACATGCACAGTGTTATGACTAAAGAAAACTATTTAATTGCTCCCTATAGGCTATCCAATGTTTAACAGCTAAACAATTCAGTTCAAAATGTTCTACAACTTCATGTATACTTTTTGTGTGGGCTTGTAATCTTTCCAATAACTCCCCACAGTTAGAGTGCTGGCAAACATGTGGTTCAGCTGGCAGGAAGTCTGTATACCTAATATTAAAGAGTACATTTTCAAGAATAGGCTCAAAATGTGCTCCTGCAATTTTGCTCATGCAAACCTCCTCAAGCAGAAATTACACAGAAAAACAAAGAGCTGCCTAACCAAGTGAACTGCATATGCAGTTGCTGTTCTCACATTCGAATTCGGGTTTTTGAATACACAGAATAGCAGGTGCAAATTATGGGACTGGAATGAGGTATCCTTGAAAATCTGGCCCAAGTGAGTGAGTCCATCCTCTTCTTGACTGAAGCACCAACATGTAGGAGTTGGTGCCTAGTTATTCTTCTTCCTCCATGTATCACACTGTATTTTGGTTGTCCCACCTATTTCCTCTCTCTCTCTCCACTGTTCATTCTGAGCCTTTTTCTCTCTGTGTTCTTTCCCCCCCTGTACATTTCTAGTAGTTCTGTCTTCTGTTCTTCATTTTTGTTTTTGTCCTTTACCTCGTTTTTTCATGCTAGCCCTTTCATTCCACTCTGTCCTCCTCTTGTCTCCAAGTTCCCCCACTTCAGTCTGCCATTTTTCCCCTCCCTCACTGCTGCTACTGCTGTACGTTCTCTCTCAGGCCTTATTTCACTGCTAATAAAGGTATACTTTTTACCTCAGGGTAGCTAACTTGTAGGTAGTATCCTAAAGTAAAAGCACAGAGACCAGAAACTTTAGCTTTACTGTGAGGTAAACTTGATGAAGTCAATTCTATATCCCTCAACTAGTTTACCTCATGGTCTTCACTGTGCATTTACTACAGGATAGCTCATATCAGCGTTTCTCAAATGAGGCCATTGTAGCTGCAGATTTTTTTGCTGCCACAACAGCCTCCAAAGCCTGGGTGGAGATTGGAGGGGGGGACAAAGCAACAGCCTCTCCCTGCAGCACCCTGCTGTTACCAAGGGCAGCGAGATTTGTTGCTTTGGTGTTTGTGCTGGCATCACCAGCAGGTATTGGTGCCCTACACCTCGCAGCCTCCCTGGGAGCTCCAGGCAGCATGTCTGGATACACGTGGGGCTGGTGTGTGCAGCGCTGGAGGTGGCATGGTGTTTGGTTGCTGGTACACTCCCTTGGCAGCTCACCCACTCCCTCCTGGCCAGGGCATTGGGAGCCTGGGATTCCACAGGCAGCCAGTGAGTTCCAGACCCACCTTCCCTGGGGCAGGCTCTTGCTGAAGGGATAAGGGAGGCAGGGACAGAGAGACGAGTTTGTCAGAGCAGTCACCAGCAAGAATTGGTGGCCACACTCTGAGGCCACCACAAAATTTGTTGTGGGAACCCTTGGATCATATGCATTTGTGACCCTAGATACCCCTTGTTTTCATACCCTCCACACTACTGCAATAATATTTGTGCAAAATATGCCTTGTGAAGTGCAATATGAAAGCTAATAACATGCTGATTATTAATATAATTTTACAATGCATATGTTAACATTATATGTAAAGTTAAGAATTCTGTCTGCATGATGTCACTAGAACATGTTTAAGACCAGACAGCATAGCCTAGGTAGAAGGCGATAAACTGCTCTGTCCTAGACCAGTGTTTCTCAAACTGGAGTCGCCGCTTGTGTAGGGAAAGCCCCTGGTGGGCTGGGCTGGTTTGTTTACCTGCCCTGTCCGCAGGTCCGTCTGATTGAGGCTCCCACTGGCCGCAGTTCACCACTGCAGGCCAATGAGAGCTGCTGGAAGTGATGGCCAGTAAGTCCCACAAGGCACACAGGGTTACAAGACAAATGGTGACCGAACCCCTCACTGGCCTGTGTGAACCCCCAAATGTCACAGTGTTAGCTATCCTGAGGTAAAAAACACACCTTTTTAAGGAGTGAAAACAAGTCCTCTCTTTCCCTGAATCACTAGTGCTACAGGGCTCTTTGCAATATGTCTCTTGTCACAAACACTATGGGGATCACCCTCATCTAGCACCACTCAAGGGAGGGGAAGAATAAGCATAGCTTCAAGGAGGTTTGGAATATGAGAAGTATTCCTAGGGGAGATGGATTAGTGGGCAAAGTGCAGGTAACTCAGTCAAAGATACATAATAAATGCAATTTATCATATTACCACATCTGTGATGGGTAGGTGTGCATATAAATAAATATGTTCACTTGTCATTCAAAGGGAACATTTAATAAAGTAAAATACAGTCTAAAATATTTCTGCCTCATCTGACTTGTATATTATATTATACTTGAAAAACTCATTTCCATGTCCATGTTATTTAATAAGACAAATAAATCAACTTTCCTTCAATAATGGAAAGCAGAGAATAAAGCACTCTTCAAATGAGAAAGATTAATACAAGTTTGTGAAACCTTATGATATTTCTGGCAACAATGGTTTAAACATAGTAAGTTGACTGTATTCTGCAAACAAGATCTGTTTTCCAGCTAAAGAGCATTACTTCAAAAACAGTTTTTCTTTGAGGACCTAGTTCAGCAAGGAATTTAAACAAGTGCTTAACTTTAAGCATATGAGTGAATAGTCCCATGAACTCAACAGGACTAAAGTGTATACATAAAACTAAACATATGTGTAAGACCTTTCCTGAACAGAGTTGAATTTAAGCATACTCATAGACTCATAGGTCAGAAGGGACCAATATGATCATCTAGTCTGACCTCCTGCACAAGGCAGGCCACAAAACCCTACCCATACACATTTATAACAACCCC
>NC_133769.1:200999583-201065145 GCF_003597395.2 Chelonoidis abingdonii | reverse complement strand
AGCTACCGCATCCGGTCATCCTCAGTGCGTCTCTACCTGCTGCCTCTGTCTCAATCATGCCCTTCCAACTCTGTGCCTGGCAGTCCAAGCCTAACACCGCACCTCAGGCCACCAACAAGGCCTGGGCTGCTGGCAGACCCCTGCCCCTTCCCTCTTCTGGCTTATTGGTTCCTCTGCTTTAGCCTCCTCTGGAACCTCTCCCTGGAAACTCCCACTGAAACTCCCCTGTTAGCAGCTCTGTTTGCTGGCGCCTGTGCCGCTGCCTGAGTGCCTGGCTCCTTATATAGGACCCCTAATCAGGTAAGCCCCGCCCCCAACTCAGGGCTCAGCCTCGCTCTCAGCACACGGCCCCTAGGTTTGAAGGTAAGCACATACTATTTTTTTTTCTGGAATGCCTTAATGCTTAAATTACATATATGCTTGCATAGCTTGCTGAACCTGTGCTTAAATGCTTGAAATGAATTGCTTGTGAAAGGTGGCTGATCGATGGAGCTGGAGGCTGAAGTCTTCTATCCACAGAACACAGATAATATAAAAAGTAGCAGTATAATCATCCCCACACTGCCAGTTTACCTCATTCTTCTCTGAAGGGTCCCTCTCAAGAGAGAGAAGATAGTTAATTCTCCAAGTCTCTCTGCTCAGATTGCCAACTAGGTGCCAATAGTGTTGGGTGGTGCATTTTGTGAAGTGGACACTTAGTTCAGTGGAACTGAGGAATATGGTGCCTCAAAAAGGGAGGAAAATATCAGCTCTGACCTCAGTTATTTAACGAATTAGAAAGTCTTGTTTCCGGAGGAAGGGCTCTTTCAGCTCGTAATTAGCTTTAGTCAGAAATGTTTTGGCTTGCAAATTACATCTAGTTGCCGTAGCCATAAATTATTCAGGATTTAATTAGTAGCAATTCTTCTTCTGATTTCTTAAAGCTTCTCACATTTCAGCCTGTACTCTCTTTTGGATTGCACACAAAACCGCAGTTCAATGGAATGGACAGAGCTGGCTGTAGCAGCAATTCTAGCCAAGCTTGTGAAACAATGTTCTGTCACTCCTTACTAATTGCTGTCCAGTACTATCCCACTGCCTTGCACAGAGCTGGCCTAGCAATTATGCGGAGGGTTAATGAGATATTTTTTTGATAGACCCATTTTACTCAGATTGTAAGCATTTTGCAGGCAGGGACTGTCTTTTTTGGTCTGTGTTTGTACAGCCCCTAGCACAATAGGTTCCTGGTTCATGACGGGGAGTGCTAAGTGCTATGATAATACAAATATTAATAATTAATACATGTGTGTATGGGAAGAGAAGGTCCTTGCCAACTTCCTACTGCAGAAATAGAGCCCAGCTGCTTGTTCCTTTCATACCTGATCATTAGTTTTCATGATTTTATGTTTTCAAGGCTGTCTCCTCAATAAAAAAAGCTAGTCAGGACCTGCATTGTAAATAGTGTGAAATCTTTGCTTTCAGTTTATCAAATCAGAATGGCTCATGCTTTGCAGAGCCCAAAGGTCACTCTGGGGATAGGAATTGACTGGGGGAAATGATGCAATTCAGGAGCACATTAATGCTGGAAATTCAAAAAGAAGGACAATAACATGGCAATTTATGCAGGAGCATATTACATGAGGCCTAGCTTGTGCATCAGAAGACACTCAGTTAGGTTGCTAACTGTAGCGAATACATGGAATACATTGTGTTCATGAAACCAGGGGCGGCTCTAGGCATTTTGCCGCCCCAAGCATGGCAGCTTGCCTGCGGAGGGTCCACTGCTCCCGCGGCTTCAGCGGACCTCCCGCAGGCAGCCTGCCTGCCGCCCTCGCGGTGACCGGCAGAGTGCCCCCTGTGCCTTGCTTGCTGGGGCCTGGAGCCACTCCTGCATGAAACATATTCCTGATACCTTTCAGTTTCAGATCCAAGAATGTGAGTAAACAAAGCATTAAATCACGTTAAAATACCACTTATGACTCAAACCATTCCTTGGATGTAAGTACAATACTGAAAGACTGAGCTCTCTCTTTGCAGAGAAACAGTTTATGTGCTTGTGCAGACAGCATCAGTCTCCAACATTTTGGTCCTATGTTTAAGTGGACCCGAGTTCAGAATCCAGCCCTTATGGATTTAGCAAAATTTTTATCTATCTGACACACAGAAATTTACCAGCACAAGTGTGCAGGACAGACACATGGAGTTCCTCATTCTTTGTAGGGTGATAACAGAGTACTGATAAACTAGAATTTGTTTGCTGCAAACTTCTTAAATGCTTATCACTAAAATTTTCAGAATTCAGCTCCATATGTACATAGATTGGTTAAAGGGATTTCTTAATTTATTTTAAACTGCAGTACCCAGAATATATTTTCAAGTAGTTCAGAAATCTAAGCTTCCATTAAAAAAAACCCAAACTAACCTACAGAAAGTTGTTAACCTCTATGGTTGCAAGGATATGGACATTACCTGATACATCTATGTCTGCCTGAGTCTGCAGCAGGGCCAGCTCTTGCCATTTCGCCGCCCCAAGCATGGCGGCATGCTGCAGGGGGCGCTCTGCCACTCGCCGGTCCCACGGCTCCGGTGGACCTTCCGTAGGCGTGCCTGCGGATGCTCCACCGGAGCTGCAGGACCAGCGGACTCTCCGCAGGAACTCCTGCTGGAGGTCCACCGGAGCCACCTGCCACTCTCCCGGCAACCAGCAGAGTGCCCCCTGCGGCATGCCGCCCCAAGCACGCGCTTTGCGCACTGGGGCCTGGAGCCGGCCCTGGCCTGCAGACAACTTGAAACAATCGCTCTGAGGGATGCAGTCTACCCATTCAACTCAATAGGATGTCAACTCTGAAGCCTAATGAGACATTTTAAATATTATAACTGTTAACTGTTTTACTGCTAATTATTTCAGCAGAAACTTCTTCAAAGTGGTTGGATGTAGCGGCAGGCATTTGGGCAAGTTGCAGTGGGACAGGCTATGACTGCTGGGGTGGGAAGGAACACAAATTCAATACATTCCCCTTTGCTGCAACTTCCAAAAGTAAAGTCAACTCCAGTAGTCAAAAGAGGAAGGGAAAGAGAAGATCTCCTCCCCATATCAAAAGCCTCTCCTGCCTTTTGGCGGCAAATTCACATCTAACGTACTACATGAGCCACACAAAACAGCACAGGCAATAGGAAGCTGTTTTCATATTTTTGATCTCATACATCTTGGAGAGTGCTGCAATTCAAATGCAAAATCCAGCACTGTTGAGACATGGTGCAGATTTGTGCTAGTCCCAAAGCCTAACCTTCATTGGCTGCCTACAGCAAAATCAGCATCAAGATTGATTCCACCTGCTGGAGACAGCAAACAATGGTGTTGATGCAGCAAGCAAGTTCTTTTCCTATCTCTGGCCACGTCTAGACTACGCGCCGTATCGATGCGTTAAAATCGATTGCTCAGGGATCGATATATCGCGTCTAATCTAGACGGGATATATCGATCCCTGAGCGTGCTTATATCGATTCCGGAACTCCACCAACCCCAACGGAGTTCCGGAATCGACATGGCGATCTTCGGACATCGATCCCGCGCGGTGAGGACGGGTGAGTAAATCGATTTTAGATATTCGACTTCAGCTACGTTATTCACGTAGCTGAAATTGCGTATCTAAAATCGATTTTACCCCGTAGTGTAGACCAGCCCTCTGTCTGCTGCTTCTTGGAGGAGACATAAACCAAGACACCTAGGTTAGTACAGGAGGCTACTGAAGGAAACCACTCCTTTAAATTTGTAGTCACTGGAGGAAGTAGTTCTAACCCCACAAAATCTCAAGCTGGTCTCCTCCTAGTGAAAGCCTTCATATATTAATGAAACACATTACTGCACAGCTAGCATCCATATACTGTAGTTGAGTTTGTAACCTGGGTTTACAGCAAGAGCAGTTAACCAGGTGCTCTCACCTCAAAAAGTGCAAATCCTGACTTTATAATTAAATTCAGAGGGAGAACAGATCAAAGAGGAACTGTCTGGAAAATAAACAGGTAAGAGTGTGGATTGGATTTCCTTCTCTAAGTAGTTCTGCTTGGATTGCAATGACAGTATTTTTTGAAAGGAAACATATTGAAATACATGTATAGCCAACTGAAAACAAGAAACAATATCTCTTTTAGAACTAGTGATGTGCAAACTGATTCACATAAAAGGAAAACTGGCCCCCAATTTTTGCCTATCTCTCAAACTGATTTTGAGGTTCAAAAAGTTTGGTTAATAAATCCTCATCTCTTTCTCTCTCCAACTCCCAGCACTGAGAGGGCGGAAGAGGATTCAAAAACAGCTGCTGCTCTCTTCCTGCCTTTAAATAACACCACTAATCTCCCTCCAGTACTGTGGATCTCTCTCTCCTCACAACTTTCTTAATCTCTTTCTCTTTTTACAGCTTTCCCATGAAACAATCTGATTGTGGGCATGCAGAAGTTCCTGGCAGTCTCTATACTAAGCCCTAAGCATTAAGTATTTTTCCCAGTTTGTTCATGGTGAGAAGTGCTCCAAGTCTATGTGTACGCAAATAATTAGTTAATATATAAATTAGTAGTAGATGGCACTCAAAAATAGGTAGCATGGTCCTTGGGATTTGTAGGAGCAATAAGACTTGTGCACTATAAATTGCTTCCCTTTACATAGCTCTGTACAGCAGCTCTTGACAAGAAATGCTTTTGAATTTGCAGCAAAATGGTTGAGGATTTTCTTTAATACATTGAATGATCCCTGAATTGCTGGTATTTAAATGCCTAGCAATTTCCTAGATTCTGGTTGCATTAAACTGTTCATGATTTCTGGAAATTAAACGTGTATAGTTAATAATGGGTATAATTACAATGATGTATGTGTATTCCTTGAGCTGCCTGCAGTGATTTGTACTTTTAATTCTTTAGGGAGTGTTCTCCTCTCACTGCACAGAGGGCTACATGTGGAAATCCCTCACACCAAGAGGACAACATACCCCTTACTATGTAAGGCACAAGCTTTTTGATGATTATTAATGAATAAACGATTTAGGGACAAGTTCTTCCCTTAGCAACATTCACACAACTCCCACTTACCTCAGTGGGAATTGAGCACACATATCCAAGGTCATAATTAGGTTGTTGGTGCTTCAGGAAATGTATGTGTATGATCAATAAGGGAGAATAGATGTAATCTGTGTAGAAGTACATTTTAGTATCTTACCTTGAACATTTCAGCTAGGGGCTATCTATTATGCACCAACCCTTCTTTCAAGTACTTTCATGTGTTAATAAGAGTAATTTATGAATTTAGGAGTGTTTGTTGACCTGAAGCTTCCTTGCACTCTCTATGGTAACCTATGTTTTGGCACAATGCTTTATTTTCTTTTGGCTAATAAATTTTCTCTATTACATCTTGTTCCCATTCACATGTTACTAGGAATTTTAAAAAAAGAAAAGAACAGAACATGTTAGAAAAGACAATGCTGTATACAGAAAGAAACTGCTACAAACATCTGGATTGTCTGAGCCCAATTAGAGTATCTTAAAAATATCTGGCACCATGAATTTTTAAGCAAAATTGTGCCTCACTAAATTGAGCTCAATGAGTTCTCATTTCTATTATACTTTTGATAATCTCAGTGCAAAAAGGAAGTCACTTTCAATATATATTTGCCATACAATGTAGAAACATGTTAAAGATAATTAAAACACATTTGCACAGACATTTCTTTTCTATCTGGATAATGATGTCACCATAGTATGTTATCTCCTCACAGTCACAGATGGATTGTCTTGTCAGAACACCCCTATAATATAGGGAAGTATTAGCTTAATTTTACAGGTGGGGAACTGAGGAACAGGTTAGATTAAGTGATTTGCCCAAGGTCACACACAATACCTGGGACAGGGACTGAACACACATCTCCCATTTCCCTGTGTCCTACCCCACTAGACCATCTTTCCTCCCCATTGTTATGGGCATCATATATAGCACCTACTTCTATGTTCCTTGCACCTAGGGTGACCAGACAGCAAATGTGAAAAATCGAGACAGGGGTGGGGTGTAATAGGAGCCTATATAAGAAAAAGATCCAAAAATTGGGACTGTCCCTATAAAATCGGGACATCTGCTCACTCTACTTGTATCCCCAAAGCTCCTGTTGAAGTCAGTGGAAATGTTGGGGTTGCAAGGAATGCAGGATTGGGCCCACAAGTTCTAAGTATTTGTCTTCTTATATATCTTTTGACTTGTCATTTTTTCTAAAAAAAAAATTAAAAAAAATAAAGGCCTGATATTGCTCCACCCACGATCCAGGGCAGGACTCTTATTTCAATGGGAGGAGGTCATTTATGCACTCTTACTCCCCACCCCTTCACAAAATAGGATTTAACTTTCTTCCATCAATTCACATGCTTTGATATGTATGCAGACACAAGAGAGAGAATCACGTCTTCATCTGAAGATATAGATATTCACACATACTTCTAAATCAAAATATCTGTCTAGGTTTTATACCATGCATCCACCATGGTCCCTGAGTATCTAAGTTAAATACTGCCACCAATATAGAGTTTGAATAGTCCTGCTTGAAATGAAAATCTTTGTTTTTTTCTGAATACAATGTTCAAATATTACTGGAGTTTGTGCCCTTTCCTCCAGTGACTAATTTGTGTGGCACCTCGAGGCTTGGCAGTTCGTAGACCTGGCACTTCTGGGCTTACTGCATCAGTTATGAATATAAAAAAAATTGCTTGAGCCCAGGCACCTCTTTCATTACAAATTAAGCACTGCTTTCCTCCCTCATATCTGAACCGACTCTAATCTTGGAACACATGAAGAGTAGGATTTTCAAAAGCACTCAGTGCTAGCTTAACTCTGCTCCTACTGAAGTCAGTGGGACCATGACCTTCAAGAGGTAGAGTTAGGCCAATGCTTCTGGTGTCCCAGTGAAGATGTATGGAGTATAAACACTCAGGCTTCAAGGCATAAGCCAACATCTGGTTAATGGAAGCTAGGAAGAAAATTTTCCTGTGGGCATGTTATTCCATAATGGCCTTCTACAGGGTTTCTTGCACCTTCCTGGTGTTGGCCAATGTTAGAGACAGAAAAATGGACTAGAAGGACTACTGGTCTGACCTATGGCAATCCTACGTTCCCTTGTTAAAGGCACAGGAAGCTAAACTGGATTGGTAAGCACGACTTGGAGCATTCCCATCAACTCAGCTGGGGCCAAATCCTCAGAGGTCCTGACCACCTGCCACTCCTGCTCAAGTAGTGGCTTTGGAGCTGGCTCTCGGGGGGCTCATTCAAAGAAGCAGAAGTGACAGTGCAGAATCAATAAAGGGGCTCAGCAACTCAAAGAATCAGGGCAATAACATCTCAAACTTTGGAACAAGAACAGCTTTAGATCGCCTGTTCATCCTCCCAGGCTGGGGAAACTAAACAATAACAGAACATTCAGCATGGCCTAGAGGATTCTTAGCTTGTATTTATGTACGAGATAATACATTTTTTGCATCTGTTTTTAATTTTTAAAGTGTTATGTACTTTATCTGGGCCCCATTTGAATCAAGCATCTGAAAATCAGTCAATCGGCTTTACAACTTTAGGGAGAATTTAGAATAGTTGTATAATAGTGTCAGTTCTAAGCTGCTTCTTGTAATGAGTTACTTATCAACTCTATTCAATGGGAAACAAGGTCACCAAAACCTAGAAAAGATTCTAATTAATTCAGTACCCAACACCACTGGCAATTTGACCCAGTACTGAATGACTGAACGGTGGTGAAATCCTGGCTCCATTGGAATCAACTGGAGTTTTGCCATTGACTTCGGCGGGGGCAGCATTTCACCTCAGGTAATTTCTTCCCTGATGTAAACTAAAACATTCTCATGTCTGCACTGTGAGGCAAAGAAAGTGATTGTAGGATTCAAAGGTCTTAGGGCTGATCTGCACACAAAGTCGCACAGAGATAACAGGTGTGAATTAAAACTAATTTAATTATTGTGATGCAAGTCAGTCTGCAGGCACTCTTATTTTCTAACAAAAATAGCCAAAATTAATTGAGCCAAAATCATTTTGTTATTGACTTTAGCTAAATTGACTGTAGCCTTTTTTGTTCTGCCATTAGTGTAGTTACACACAGCTGTGCACTGACAGAACAAAATCAGTTTTAGGAAATCAATTTCATTACATTGGTGCAAGTTTGCATGTAGACCAGGGGTTCCCAGACTTTTTGCTGGCATGACACTATTTTATTTCTTCCCAGAATCCCAGACAGCACGGACGATGCCATTTTGAAGAGCAAAATGGCATCCTCCACACAACATGACCTTGCATGCACTGTCGATTTGTAGTACCACCAGAGGATCTGAACCATTTGCATAAAAATAATCATAAGTTTTTATCTGCTTTTTTGGTACTGATCTTTTTACTGAGTTTTTGTATATAATTTTCAGCTAATACACTTTTTAATAGTATATATAAAGCTAAATAGAAATATTGGCTTGCAGACAAATGGTTTTGTAGAATAAGTATTGATCCCCTCTTAATGTTGTAAGTATTTCTCACTAGTGGATGAAATACACTTCTGTGTAGAAGGTCAGCTCAAATTCTATGCATCAGTTAAATCCCACTGAACCCCTCAATACAGGGCTTCAGTGGGACTCGCCTGGTGCACAGATCTTGTGCTAGTCCTCAGAGTGAAATTCTCTCCAAACATCTTGAATGTCACCCACTGAATAGCTTTCATTTATTCAGTGATTTGTACTAGGCTTAAGCACTCACTTAGCTACAGTTTAAGGTTATCTAACATAAAGGCAGCTGCAGTAATATACTTTAAATGGTCTATTTCCTGCCATGCATCAGCTGAGTTTATGAATTTTTTTATTGACCGGTTATTATTTATTAATTTTAGTAGCACCCATAGCTTGCCTTTTTTCTATACATTTGAAAAGGGTATAGTCCCTACCTGAAAGAATTTCACGGTCTAAGGACAAATACTATTATTTATTTGTATGACAGTAGCATCTATAAGCCCCTACTATGGACCCGGACTCAGTTCTGCTAGGAGCTATACAAACACTGAACAATGAGGCGGACCATGCCCAAAAGACATTACAGTCCAAGTATAAGACAAGAGCCAGCAGTGAGTACAGACAGACAGGGAGCACAGGGCAAGGATAAGACAAGCATTATAAGCAGCTGTCACAGCACATTGGCTGCCTAACCATTGTCAGAAGCAGACAGAGGTTAGGGGGAAAGGGAAAGCAAACAGGGATATTTACTACAAGTTAATTAGATTCACAACAGACATCAGGAGTAGAACTTTTAAAACTATTGCTGGACCGCTTTCTAGACTGCAAGCGTTATATCACAGCTACACTTCTGATCTCATTTTTGTTCTTCAGCCTGGACACTTTGTGTTGTAAAAACACTAGTTCTCATTAACAGCTGATCAGATGCTATTCCAAAGAACAGTGGATCTTGCATATCAACTTTTCTATCTGTTTTCTAAATTTCCACATTTCTTTTAAGAAGACTGTATAAACACACTAAAACTTACCAAACTGAGGGGCATGGCCCACTTCTGTAGAGCAGATGTCCTTCTCATGTGCTGATCTGCCATATGTGGCAGAATAGATGTTAAGAAACTTTGACTCTTTACAGTGGAGTTTCAGTTCTTCATTTTCACATGCTGATTTGGTTTTATGTTCAGCTAAAATAGAAACCAATAACAACGCTATATTACGAGGTGGACTGTTAATGGTTAATTAATGAAATGTGGCATACCTACAAGGAGGAACTCAACCAAATAGCAGAGGGGAAAGTTAACTTCTCCAAGATTGTTCCCTCATTTTAAATTAATTAAAAAATAATTTTCCAAGTCTTCTCTCCCACTGGCTCATCCTCTATGGCTGGCTATAAAAATATTCATAATAAATCTAATCTCTCTTTGCTTCTCCAAAGGACATGGCCACATTCTCCACTGCTTCGTTGCTGAGTGGCTCAGCCCACGCATTAGTAATACAAATGGTTTGCATCACTTGGTGCCACCACATGTAGCTGAAGTGAGCACCAAAGAATTCTAGGCACTGTGGTATAAATGGCCACAGCCATTTAACTCCAGTGAAGGCAATGAGTTTGCACAGGTCTGACTGAGAGAAGAGGTTAGCCCATTCTGTTGAACATCTTTCAAAATGGGTCATGAAAACAGGAAAAGAGGGTTACACAGCTGAAAAGGGGTGAAGGGAAACCCTATTGTTATTGGGGATGTTGATGAGAAGTACTAAGATTAGACTGGAGAGAGGAAAACTTTATATCTATTCATAAAACAAACTTAAACGTTTCATCTGACATAGCTTTGATTTCCTTGGGAATAATCCAGTTCCCCACACAAGAGCAGACAGAAAGTAGTCACTTTTAAACATTCTTTGTATTGACTCGCTGATTATTAGTTGTATAGAGGTGCAAATGTTGCTGCACAACAGGAAAACTGTGTGAAGCAAACAAAAAATGTTCTGATTTGGGAGGCTAACAGCCTAAAACTATGTGCTGGGTTTGTACAGCACCCAGCACAATGGGATTCTGGTCCATGAGTAAGGTTCGTAGAGGCTACCACAATACAAATAATAAAGAAACCAGAAGCTGTTATACTACAGGACAAGCCAAGCCAGTTGCCTAGGATAAGAATATAATGAAGACTTTTGTAGCTATACCATACTAATAAAGAAAAAATAGCATTCCTAATGAGCCTAAAAACTACATGAAGCTGAAATTTAAGAATTTGGAAAAGTACTTAAGCACATGCTTTAAGACAATGGGTACATCTACACAGGGATAAAAGACTTCTGGCATGGCTGCAGCTGGCCCAGGTCAGCTGACTTGGGCTGCGAGGCTAAAGAGTGCTGTGTAGACATTCGGATTCAGGCTTGAACTGGAGCCCGAAGTCCAGGACCTTCCACCCTTGCCAGTGTCCCAGAGCTTGGGTTCCAATCTGAGCCCAAACAGCTTCCCAGCAATTTTTCGGCCCCTGTGCCTGAGTCAGTTGACCTGGGCTAGATGGAGGTTATTTATCCCTGTCTAGAGCAAGCAGCTCGATGTTATGCATATGCACAAGAGCTTTCCTGAATATAGAGATGTTTTCCAAAATCAGGCCTAACTAAGAATGTTAATATCATACTGAGAAATATAAATCTTATGTTGAGATAGACTGTTCGCACTCACCTTGAAACCTATTACTTAAAGTAATTCTGCAGACAGGAAACTCCATTAAATATACCTTGGGTAGCTTTTGTAAAAGTGAAATCACAAAGTCAATCATACATATGAAATATCTGCGCTACAGTAGATGAAAAATATCAAGTGACTTTAAAAAAAACAAAGAAAATCCCAACCCACTGAGATCCATAACATGAAAAAGCTTTTTAATGACATATACCTAAATATAATATCCAGGATACATACAAATATAACAGATAGAAATCCTAGAAAGTAAGTATGCAGGCACATATTTATTTTTCTGAAGACAGGTTCACCTATTAATATCAGTAATGGGAGTCAGTGTGTTGGTGCTATTTCAAAGTTAGTGATTCCTTATCTGAGCTTCCAGTCGTTGACTTTGAGGTCCTACACAATTCAGTCTCTCTTTACCTATTTGTATCTTGTGTCACCAGCTCCCTCCCCTCTCCTGTTCCTTATTGCCAGTCTTGATGCTCTGTTTCCTTGCTCCTTCCACAATCCCCCTTGTGCTTTGATGATACTCCCTCTATACATGGAATATCTTCTCTGCATGGCAAAGTCACTACTCTCAGAAAATGCAAATGCCTTCTTGAAGACCCATTTCCACTATACAAAAAATTAGGCAGCAAATAATAGCTAGGTGCTGGGAAGTTGGAATTCACTCTCATATTTAATAAGATAAAACTTAAAAAAAAAAATTCCAAACTCTTGATTGTTGTTTCCCTGTTCTCCATCCTTCCTATTTTTCCCTTGTGTTTGTACAATGAGTGCCCATTGAGGCAATGACAGTCCCTTTACATTTGTTGTAAGAACCTACCCGCATCTGAGGTTCTACTGAAATATAAATAGCTTATCATGTATATTTATTCTTTCATGATATTTGAGGTTCTACTGAAATATAAATAGTTTACTGTGTATATTTATTCTTATACATCCACTGAAAAAAAATCTCTGTTATGCACAAAAACTGGTTATGGCTGAACTTCAAAAGATTCTGAGGTTTTGTTCCAGCTATTTAGGCGTTTTTTCCCACACTCATCACCATAGTATCTAGCCTTTTGACATTTGTATGCTTTTAATCCAAACTACTTTTTGTGAAAAATGTCATAATATTCCTCTCTAAAGTATGAGTTTTTCCAGCTTTTTTTTTTAACTTTATGTCTTAGATTCTGACAAACTGTACTAGCAGTTACATTGGTAGCAAGCATGTGAATATTGCAGACAAGATGGAAAGCTAAGATAAAATAAAAATACAATTTGCTATTAATCTTAAAATCTGAAAACTTCATGTAGATTTATGCAAAGCTTTCTGCACTGGCATTATAACCAAAACAAATGAAACACAAAAATGAACTCGCCTGTTGTAGAAATTACTTACTAGGTTTGCATTTAAAGGAGACAAGGAGGTATTTAGTGGTTCCTGGACATAGATCAGGTCCAAAAACCCGACTATTGACAAGGAGTTGGCAGGCTCTCTGGTTCTGGCATTCATCCAGTACTTTCTAGAACAACGGGCAAAAAGGATAGTCTTGAAAACAAGATATGAAGCTATACAGCAAACAAAACTCTTAGCTGTATTTTGTTCTATATATGAAAGAAATTATTCAGTGGTACTGGGTTTTTGTCATAGATGTATTTTTTAAAAAAAAAGATATATTACAGGAATAAGACCATGTCCATGCTGGGCTTTGATTGGTGGCTGAAAATCCTGGGTGAGTTCATTTGAAACACAGTTCAAACTAAGGACTTGATGCAGCAAAGTACTTAAGCAAATGATGAACTTTAAGCACATGAATAGACTCAATAGGGACTACTTGTGTCCTTAGAGTCAGGCACATGTTGAAATATCTTCCTCAGTCAGGACCTAAATCCATTTCAGACATGATTTGGTTAGCCAGTATAGATGTGACCAAGCTACTTTAAAACTATTTTTAAAAAACTCAGACCTTTATCTACATCGATTTGTTTTTCTACTAATATCTTGCTATTCCTTTTGTGCTGCTCCAGCAAGTAATCAGTAATTGTAAGGGTGAGAGGAGTAGAGTAGAAAGGCTTACAATGTTATAACCATGTTGCCAACTAGACCTGCTCTGAGCAGGGTGAAAGAACATGGTGGTCGGTAGGCCAGAAGCTGTTTACAGTAGCATTTACACTTTGCTGGAGTTGGAGCTGTATCAGTGGTAGTGATGGTGGGAAATCTTAAGGAAAAAAGGATAGTGTAAACACCACCAAAGATGGTTTTGAATCCAGTTTTAATAATATAATTCTGCCACGCCAAATCATGTCTGAAAACCGTTTGGGTGTAACTGTGTTTAAACCAAGTTTAATAGGCAGTTTGTTTAAAACAAACAAAAGGAACTATTTCTTCACACAACACACAGTCAACCTTTGGAACTCTGCCAGAGGATGTTGTGAAGGCCAAGACTATAACAGGGTTCAAAAAAGAACTAGATAAATTCATGGAGGATAGGTCCATCAATGGCTGTTATCCAGAATGGGCAGGGATGGAGTCCCTACTCTCTGTTTGCCAGAAGTTGGGAGTGTGCAACAGGGGATGAATCACTTGATTATTACATGTTCCGTTCATTCCCTCTGTGGCACCTGGCACTGGCCACTGTCAGAAGACAGGATACTGGGCTAGATGGACCTTTGGTCTGACCCAGTTTGACCGTTTTTATATTCTTAAAACTCAGTTTTCAAAACATGGTAAAAAACCCAATTTAGACAGGGATTTTTAAACATTATTTCTGAGTCATCTGTATTATCTCCATGCTTTCTTATGCTTAATAACACAGCAAATTGTGATATTTGGTATATTCTCCTTACATCATAAATCTTAATCCAGACAGTAGTGACTGAAAAGCAATATTCTCTGATAGCTGTAGGTGCCAATGTAAAATGTGTTGGCCATTTCTGTCTAGTTTCTAGTCAGAAGGTGCCAAATTCATCCCTGGCATAGCTCTACCAACTTCAATGTATTTATCCCAGGGATGAATTTAAACCAGGTGTTCAAATCACAACAATTGCGCTAATTGATACTCTTGTTTCCACTTCCAGAAAAGATGCCAATAGTTGAACTATCATCATCCTTGGACACAGTCCCTCCAGAACAGAAATGATGCACATTGACAGCACATCACAATGATCCTATAAAGTTCTGGTCTCTTTTGTTCCTTTTTGGGGTGAAAAAGGACTTAAATCCAACACTTTTCATGAGCATTACATTCCTATTAAATTGTTTAAAAGGAAAGCAAAAGGACTGAGAACTTAGTTTGGTCACTCAATTCTTCTTTTTAAATGTTTCAAGTCAAATCAATAATCACTACCAACCTGGCAAACCTTCATTGGATTTGTTCAGGAAAGAGTCAGTTAAAATCAGGAGAAATTTAGCTCTTGAACAAGTAGGCATAAGTGACTCCCATTGAGTTCAATGAACATTGCATCTGTTTACACCTGAGCTGAATCATCAGCTGTAAATCTCTTTATAGTGGTATCTCTTTATACAAAGAGCCCTCACATTTTGCACTGACTCAGTTGTGCAAAAACATCCAGCTCCTTATAGTATCATAATCTGATAGCATTATTAGTAAGGTTATTAACCTTTCTGGGACAGATCTAACTTTGCCTTTATCCTTTCACTAGGAGGCTATTGTATAAAATGCCAGCTATTCTTTCTCCTTTCTGTAAGATAATACTATGCTTGATTATGCAAATCTCAGACTCTGCTCCACAGAGAGGGATAGAATGAGATCATCAGTGTTCTTTTCTAAGAATTCCATTTACAGTATGTGTTTTTTCTATTTGACAGAGTCAGAGCTTTCTGGGATGCAAAGTCAGACACTTAACTTTCATATCTGTAGTTCTGAATAGTGAAAAAGCAAATATCTGTAAAAGTTTATATTATTTTACAAAGCAGTTGTCAGCTGAGATTTGTTGTGTACTCAATAAAAATTGTTCATGGAAACCTCACAGAGACGCTCAGGACTCAAGAACTCAAATTAATCATGGGTGTCACTCCACTGAAGTCAATGAAATGACACCAAGGATGCATTTGGCCCCACATTTTTTTAGTGGACAGCTGTACTTTCACATGGCCCCAAGGTCATTCATGGAATATCTTTAGATGTTAGTTGCAGTACGGCATGGACAAGCCACGTTTTTAAAACTCTGTGTCACAACACTGTTTATATAAAAGGATGTTATACTAAATCACTTATTAATATGATTATTAATGGATGGAATGGAGATTCCCTGCTGACACAAAGCAATGGAACAGCTGTAAGCACTAAGGCCTTGATTCTGCAAAGCACCCCTGTTTGGTAGAGCTCTTTAACACATCTTTACTTTAAGCATATATTTAAATCCCATTGAGTTCCCATTGACAACGCTTTGCTGAAGCATAAGCTAACAGAGGAACTCTAGACCTTCTTTACTGTGATGAAACAAGCTCTTGACTATACTCGAAGGGTGGACTTCCTCAACTTATGTAAAGAAATTCCCATGACAGCAAGTAATGAACTGCAGTGTAAGCCATACTCTACTCTGTATGTGAAACAACTCTTAGGATATTACTGGTAAACCTCAGTATTCCTGTTGAATTTATGATAAAGTAGGTTGCTGTGGTCAGAGAATTTTCTCAGCCTTGCCATGCTGGTGATCCAGGTTCAAGTCCTGTTATCTGACACTCTGGGTGATTAATTTGGCTCAGTACGTTCAGCTGCTGGGGTAAGGAGTGTCTCATGTCAGGGGTCCTTAAGACTGATTAAGACCATTCTGACCAGATCGGCTTGGCTAAAAGAATGGGTGCTGTAGGGCCTTAAAAATGGGGGGTTAAGTGTGGAAAAATGGGGAGGTTAGTGTAGAAGGAACCCTGAAAATCTTTTACAAGCCTACAGGAATAATAAAACCTATTCACCTGAGATCTCTGCTGGTCTAATGAGCGCTTCCAAGTTTGCCATTTTGTGTTATATACAGTTGAAACATTGTGGAATTCACTTAACATTGTGAATACTTGGCATTTTCATAGAATATGGGTCACAAAACTGAAATCTGATCTAAAAACATTCTGCTTTTAAAAAACCATCTACAATATGTGATACCTGCAAAGTGGTAGACGCCACACAGTTTAAGGGGTCTTTCATCATGGTTTCAGGCTGCTGTGTACTACACATTTGGTAATCTTGTCCGTAAAATGCTGATTGGACACTTATTGTTGAATGTCGAGGACACTGCAGGCTCAAACGATCGCCATCACAGGCATACACAGAGTGATTTTGCAGAAGTTTGGTTAGGTAACCTAGAAAATATTTAGCTATGTTACAATTAGTACAGGCAATGATAAACTCTTTAGGTAATATGAAAACTGTGTTCAACTTCTGGAAAGGGCATAAAATCAGGATTGTAAGCATGAGCATACCACACGACATCAGCCTTTACAGCCTAGTCAAGACCAGGCCTCAAAAATATCCAGATGCTACAGGCAATCTTGTTGGTGATCCAGTAAGTGGCACCCTTCCCACTGAGTCAGTACTAAACCAATGCTCCAGTAGGGGGCACTGTGCTGCTGGAGATGCCATTTTTCAGATGAGGCCTCATACTAGGTTATGGCAACTTGTGGTCATTACAGATCCCAAGGCACTTTCTCAAAAGTCCAAGGTGTTATTCCTTCGTTTTCCAGTCTATTTCCCCCTGCAGTCTCAATTGGATGAAGTATTCTTTATTTCCCATCCTAAACTGAGGTGTAATCTTACTGTACTGTTGAACGGTTGCTGAGTTTCATCCAAGTGATGTATAAATTGATACTCTCTGTATAATTTGCATATCAGAGTCTAAAGTAGTGCAGGATCCTTCCTGATGAGAGATACTATGTAACTGTTAGACATTATTAATTGTTTGCAGTGTTGTAGCTGTGTTGGTCCCAATATATGAGAGAGACAAGAGTGGGCAATATCTCTTATTGGACCAACTCTTGTTCGTGAAAGATGCACATTTTCAAGCTACACAGAGCTCTTCTTCAGGTCTTTCCACCATTAGAACTTGGTCCACTAAAAGACATTACCTCACCTAAGTTCTCTCAGACATTATTAATAAAAGTGGGATATACTAGTCTGATGTGCATGTAGTTCTGTGTTTGCTAGCATATAACTAACACAGAAGAAGAGGTGGAAATGTATATGCTGCTGTCAGAACTACAGTTGCCAACTTTCTACACACACAAAACTGAACATCCTTGCTCTGCCCCTCCTGAGGCCCCGTCCTTGACCCACGCCTTCTCCAAGTTTCTGCCCCCTCTCACTCCATCCACCTCCCCTTTATCACTTGCTCTCCCCACCCTCACTCACTCATTTTCACTGGGCTGGCTCAGGGGGTTGGGGTGCGGGAGGGGGTGAGGGCTCCGGCTGGGGTGTGGGCTCTGGGGTGAGGTCAGGGGTGAGGGGTTTAAGGTGCAGGAGGGGGCTCCAGGCTGGGGGGTGGTTCACAGTATGGGAGAGGAATCTGGGCTGAGGAAGTGGGTTGGGATGCTGGAGGAGGTGAGGGCTCCGGCTGGGGATGCAGACTCTGGGGTAGAGCTGGGGATTAGGGGTTTGGGTGTAGGAGGGTGCTCTGGGCTGGGGCCAAGGGATTCAGCAGGCGGGAGGGAGATCAGTGCTGGGGTGGGGCGGTGAGGGCTCCAGCTAGGGGTGTGGGCTCTCGGGTGGGGCTGGGGATTAGGAGTTTGGGTGTAGGAGGGTGCTCTGGGCTGGGAGCAAGGGCTTTGGAGGGCAGGAGGGAGATCAGGGCTGGGGCAGGGGGTTGGGACGTGGGGGGGAGTGTGTGTGAGGGCTCTGGCTGGGAGTATGATCTCTGAGGTGGGGCTGGGGATGAGGGGTTTGAGGTGCAGGAGTGCAGGAGAGGGTCAGAGGTACAGACTCTTGGCGGCACTTATCTCAGGCTGCTCCCGGAGGCAACGGCATGTCCCTCATCTGGCTCCTACACACAGGAGCAGCCAGGAAAGCTCTGTGCACTGCCCCATCCGCAGGCACCACCCCCGCAGCTCCCATTGGCCACGGTTCCCAGCCAATGGGAGCTGCGGAGCCAGTGCTTGGGGTGGGGGCAGCACGTGGAGCCCCTGCCCCTATGTGTAGGAGCCAGAGGGAAGACATGCCGCTGCTTCCAGGAGCCGTGCAGAGCCACAGCAGGCAGGGAGCCTGCCTTAGCCCCGCTGCTTCACCCTCTGGACTTTTAACGCCCAGTCAGCGGTGCTGACCGGAGCCGCCAGGGTCCCTTTTTGACTGGGCGTTCCAATCAAAAACAGGATATCTAGCAACCCTAGTCATAATAGCTGCATTTACCATGTGATTTCAGGTAATATGCATGACCACATTCCCTACTGTCTTAAAATCCAGCAAACTCCTGTATTTTTAAACCTTCTACATCACACATTTGAAAGTTAATATATGTTCAGCACTCAGCACCCCTAAGTATTTTTCTTCTCACATTTAAATTTAAACAAAGAAAATGTTATAAAATTAGAGGAATCATTCAATGAAATGGCCAAGAAATCAGAACCACAGTTGTTTATTTAAAAAAAGAGTTGTTTGATTAATGTCCCATTTGCTACATTTAAAAATTATCTCCAATTATCTTCTGTTTTAATTATCCAGTCTTAACACACCCTTATGTCAATGTGTATACAACAGTGGTATTAAAAGGAGCACTTGCAAGTTTGTAAGCCTAACATTTAAACTTTAATCTTTAAATGGACAGGAAATTCTAGATATTTGCTCTCTAAAAAAATCAAAACCTACAACTCTATGGCCACAAAATAGTACATATTCCTGACAAAAACATCTGCAACGTTTTTAATAATGAGTGACCACTTCCAGTGAGTTATTTGTGTTAAACTGGGAGAAACAGAATTTTAAAAATCAAGCTAAATAGCACAACAGAGTCATTTTTATTCTTCAATACACAATTCAATTCTCTACAAACAACTTTTAAGAAATTTCAGGGGAAAAACAGGAAATCCTTTACCATAATAACAATTGAATACTATACGTTAGTACAGTCTGATATTTCTTTCCACATTTAGATTTTTTGTTGTTAAAATTAAGGTTGGTTGTTCATAGATGATGTACAGATTCGGTGAGTTTAGGCCACATCTAGCAGCTAGCCCCATTTTTTATGTTCTGTCCTACTTGGGAAATTTGAGAATGCCATAAAGTAACTGTTGCAAAAACACGACTACAATTCTGAATCTGCACCATTAAAGTTAGTGGGAGCTTTGTCATGGATGTCAGTGAATTTAGGATTAAGCCCTTATAGAACTCCACTTGCAGCACTAAGTTTGGAATGAGAAGAAGAAAGTTTAATTATCAGCCCATTTTCACATGCTTATAAATCTGAAAATAATGACCCTTTGGGTTGAAAATGTTCATTCTTGTTAATAACTCAGAAGCATTTCTTTCTTTCTTTCTTTCTTTCTTTCTTTCTTCAAGTTTGGTAAAATTCAGTTTGGCCATTTTTGAGTTACCAGAGCACAACAAATGGTGGATTTTACACATTAAGAAAGTTACTCAGATGTTTTCTGTGCTCTTATATCTCAAAAACTGCTTTATTTTAAAAGTTCACATTTGTCATGACTCTAGATATCAACAAACACACACACCTAAGGCATGATTAAAGAAGTCTGGTTTAGGAATAACCAAATTGTAAGTCTCAACTGAATGTGTTGAACATGCACAATATATTACTTTGCCACTGGTTTTTTTAGGCATGCACTGAGATGTAAAACTGTAGATAAGTGGTTCTCAACTTCTGCATACTGAGACCTCTCTCCTGTTTAGCAACATGAGAAGGGCAAGATGGTGACAAACCCCAGGTTGAGATCCCCTGCTTTTGATTTACCCACATGTTGTGAGTAGATATCTGGAGCAACGCACACTGAAACAATGATTATAATCATTCTGAGGCCTACCTGCATCGATGCCTTCCCTCTGTCTTTATTCATACCTCTCCCTGTCCTTAATTCTGTTGATCTGCATGCAAGGGCTTGGCTACATGGGGGAAGCTATTGCAAAATAAATAAGGATGTGAATGTAAAGCTCAACAGCTACTCTGTACTAACTACCCATGTGGACACATTTACTTTGCACTAAGATGCCATTTTGCAGTTTAGCTTAATCTACTTCCAAAACAGACTTGGAAGTGGATTAAGCTAAACTATAAAAAGAAACTTTTAGTGTAAATAAGAGTGACCATATAAGCAGCTATTGCAGAATAATTATTCCTCAAAAGCTATTCCAGGCAATTTCCCATGTAGACAAGCCCTCAGTTCAAAGATCATGTGCGCCAGGGATTTGTGCTCCAGAGTGAACTAAAAAGAACATGGGGAATTTTAAATTTCCAACATTGAAGCCCAACTTGAAAAATCTGTTCAAGTGTCCATAGCTCCTGGAGGCCTCCACATCTTAGTCCGTGCAAAGAAGAGAGAAGAAAGAGCCCCACTAGACCCGCCCTTTGAGGAAGTAGAATGAGAGATGAAGCACTAGAGAAGATGGAAAGAAGATTCCCCATCCTCTCTGGGAGAACTGATAGAAAAACATCTTCTGCTTCTGGGTCCCCTCCATTCCACAGAAGGAACTGGGGAACAGACTCTCAGGCCTGGTCTATGCCTAAAACTTAGGTCAACCCAGCTACATAATGCAGGTCTGTGAAGAACTGCATGTCCTGTGTGATGTAGTTAGGACAATTTAACCCCTGCTTTAGAAGCAGCAAGGTCAACAGAATAATAATTTTTCCATCGCTGTAGTAAAAGTCTACATACACTACAGCACTGTACCATTGTAGCACTTTTAGGGTAGACATAGCCTGATAAGCCAGACACACCAGCTAAGGCCAGCACTAAGTCTCTTACTCACACTTCTTTAAGGAAATTAAGCAGAGGGATGGATCTGGATGTGTGTCTGCTTGTTAAAACAATGAGTAGATATGGGGAAGAGAGGGTATGTGTAGAAAAAGGATTTATGTGCTTGTGCAGTGAGATGTGAGAGATTATTGAGAGAGGAGAGAGAGAATGAACATAGGGTCAGGAGGGAAAGAACATAGTGCAAGGAATGAGAGAAAGTGGGGGAAAAGGAAAGAACCAACAATCAGAGGAAAAATAATACACCATGATATACAGTAAAGAAAAGGCAAAAAGTGACTAGAAGGAACAAGAAACAAAAGAGACTTAGTATAGAATTTTATTATCCTAATTTTTAACAGTTTAATGTCAAATTATTATAGTAAATAGAACAGCATGATACTATATGCACCTGGCCTGGGGTTTTCAAAGAGCCCTAAAATATTCATAACTCCCCTAGATTTTCAGTAGGAGTTCAGTGCTGATCTCCCTTAGGGTCTTTGAAAATCCCAGCCACTGCTATCATTTATCTATCATGTGTCCATTCACTAGAAACACAGAAATAGTTCTGGCAGACTAAGGACAGCTAATGACTCCTTATCTGGCAGATTATCAGACACACAGACGATGTTGTTACCTAGACTATCCACTCTCACCGATCTGCTTCTTTTGAAAAACATTCTTAAAAGGTGAGAACTCTGAAGCCATGTTGCATTTTCTGTACTCTATATGAGTACGTCTGTAACCGTGCCTTAGTGGGTCACAACTGAGAATGCCAAATTCAGGATAAACTGCTGAGAAATAGGGCAGATACACCCCAAGACTAGTGTCTAATCCCCCATAGGATATACCAAACCAGCCATAAAAGTAAACTTCTGTTTCACCATATTGGCTAACAAGAAGTCATAAAAGCAGTTTTCTTGGGCATTCCAGTTCTTATATCACCACCAAAAACATTGGATTCAGAGATGAGTGGTTCTTTACAACCAGTCTCATCAAATGAAAGGTTTTTCTGATCCCAAAGGACCAGCCACACACCCAGGTCAATATATAACTTAGATCTTACCCAAAAATCACACTGATGCCAATCCTTTAGTATCTAAAATCTAAAAGTTTATTCATAGAAAGAAAGAAAAAGAAAGAAAGAAAGAAAGAAAGAGGTGAGAGTTAAAACTGGTTAAAAGAATCAAATGCATACAGTGCTATTAAGCAATGATCACATAAACACCACCCTATACCAGAAACCTACTGACCGTTATACTTACCTACATGCCTCCAGCTTTCATCCAGACCACATCACACAATCCATTGTCTATAGCCAAGCTCTAAGATACAACCACATTTGCTCCAATTCCTCAGACAGAGACAAACACAAGATCTCTATCAAGCATTCTTAAAACTACAATATCCACCTGCTGAAGTGAAGAAACAGACTGACAGAGCCAGAAGAGTACCCAGAAGTCACCTACTACAGGACAGGCCCAACAAAGAAAGTAACGGAACACCCCTAGCCATCACCTACAGCCCCCAAATAAAACCACTCCAGCGCATCCTCAAGGATCTACAACCTATCCTGACGGACCATCCCTCACTCTCACAGATCTTGGTAGACAGGCCAGTTGTCGCTTACAGACAGCCCCTCAACCTGAAGCAAATATTCACCAGCAACCACACATCACACAACAAAAACACTAACTCAGGAACCTATCCTTGCAACAAAGCCCGTTGCCAACTCTGTCCACATATCTATTCAAGGGACCCATCTAGGACCTATCACATTAGCCACACCATCAGGAGCCCGTTCATCTGCACCTCTACCAATGTATATATGCCATCATGTGCCAGCAATGCCCCTCTGCCATGTACATTGCCAAACTGGGCAGTCTCTATGCAAAGAAAAATGGACACAATCAGACGGTCAAGTAATATAAACATTCAAAGACCAGTCGGAGAACACTTCGCACCTCCCTGGACACTTCAATTACAGACCTAAAAGATGCAATTCTCAACAAAAACTCTTGAAAAACAGACTCCCACGATAAACTGCAGAACTGGAATTAATTGCACAACTGGACACCATTAAATTAGGTTTAATAAAGACTGGGAGTGGATGGTAAAACTATTTCCCCATGCTATTTTTCCCTATTGTTACTCACGCCTACTTGTCAACTGTTTGAAATGGGCATCCTGATTATCACTACAAAAGTTTTTTTTCTCCTGCTGATAAATAGCTCATCTTAATTGATATCTTGTTAAGAGTTGGTACAGCAACCCCCATTTTTTCATGTTTTCTCTGTGTGTGTATATGTGTTATGCATAAAAAAATCAAAAATTCCCCTCTCACCCCTATGGGTGGTATGTGTCTTCCTCAACCTCGGGTCCTCTACCAGAGGCCTGGGAGTTTTGAGGGTTCTGCCGTATCTTAGCTGTTTCTAGCACTGCACTCTTCTGGACAGAGAGCTCTGATGTTGTTCCTGGGATCTGTTGGAGCCACTCACCCAGCTTAGGAGTCACAGCCCGAGTGCCTCCTACCACCACGGGGACCACTTTGGCCTTCACTTTCCCAATCCTCTCTAGTTCCTCTTTCAGGCCTTGGTACTTCTCAGCTTCTCATTTCCTTTTTCCTGATGTTGCTGTCACTTGGCACTGCTATATCTATCACCATCGCTGTTTCTGTCCTTGTCTATTACCACAATTGTCTGGTTGATTGGCCAGTACCTGCCTGTCCGTCTGGATCTGGAAGTCCCACAGAATCTTAGCCCTGCTATTCTCCACAACCTTCTGTGGAATCTCCCATCTGGTCTTGGAGGGTCTAGCCCATACGCTGTGCAGATGCTCCTGACACAATGCCAGCCACTTGGTTGTGCCGTTCAGTGTATGCTTTCCTGCCTGCATCTTACATCCTGCCACTATGTGTTGGACTGTCTCTGAGCCTCTCTGCACAGTCTGCGCCTTGGGTCCTCTCTAGTGTGGTAGACCCCTGCTTCAATGGATCTGGTGCTCAGTGCCTGTTCCTGTGCTGCTATGATCAGTGCCTCAGTGCTGTCTTTTAGTCCAGCCCTTCCATCCACTGGTAGGATTTCCAATGTCAGCCACCTCAGCTATCTGTCGATGGACATCCCATGCAGGGTCTTGTCTTGCCATGGCACTTCTTCTGTTTGGTCTTCCTCCCATGTCTGCTGCTGCCTCAGGGCATTCTCTCAGCAGCTCATCTTGGGGACCATCTTACTTGATTACTCCTGGATGTTCCGGGTTTCGTCCAGGACAGTGGCTTTGACGCTCACCAAGCCCCGCCCGCTTCTTTCGGCTGGTTACAGTCTCTGGGTGTTGGACTTGGGGTGGAAACCTCCGTGCATTGTGAGGAGCTTCCAGGTCTCATATCGGCAAGCCTCCATATCCTCCTTTGGCCAGCTCACTATACCGGCAGGGTATCTGATGACCGGCCAGGGCATATCTGTTGATGGCGTGGATCTTGTTTTCCCACTGAGCTGGCTCTTCAGGACCTGTCTTATCCTTTGGTGATACTTGGATGTTGCTGTCTTCCTTGCCTCCTCATCGTTTTTCCATGTGACTGTGGGACGCCAAGGTACTTGTAGCTGGTCTGTATCTCTGCTATGTGGCCCGCTGGTAGTTCCCCCCCTCAGTCTTGATACCTTTCCTCTCTTCACTACCATTCCGGCCACACTTCTCCAGTCCGATGACATCCCGATATCCTCACTGTAGATCCGCGTCAGGTGGTAGCGAGTCGATGTCTCGTTCATTCTTAGCATACAGCTTGATGTCATCCTTGTAGAGGAGGTGGCTGATGGTAGTTCCACTCCGAACCTGTTACCCGTATCCAGTCCTTGTGATTATCTGGCTGAGGGGTTTAAGCCTATTGCAGAACAGCAGCAGTACAGTGTATCACCTTGTATATGCCGCACTTGATGGCCACTTGTGCAAGCTGCCTTGAGTTGACTCCAGTGTTGTCTCCATAGTTCCCATTGAGTTCTTTGAGGAAGGTCTTAGTGTCCTGTTGACTTTGTATAGCGCCAGACATTCACCGATCCACATGTGCGGCATTGAGTCGTAGGCTTCCTGTAGTCAATCCAGGCTGTGCTCAGATTGGTCTGTCTAGACCTTGAGCGACTGCTCTTCTATGAGCAACTGGTGTTTTGAGCCTCTGGTGTGTTCCCAATGCCCTTCTGACTGTGCTCAGTACTGCCATATGGTCCTGTAGCTTGGCGGCTATGATGCCTGATAGGACTTTCCATGTTGTGGGGAGGCAGGTTATGGCCGGTTCTGTTCCCTTGCAGGAGTCTTTCATGATCAGCACTGTTCCTTCCTTGTGTTAGCCAGTTTGGGTGGGAGCCTCTGCTAGAGCTGGTTCATCTATGCTGCTAGGCGTTCATGCACTGCTGTTAGTTTCTTTAGCCAGTAGGTGTGGTCATGTCTGGTCCAGGTGCTGTCCAGCTTTCATGTTCTTGACCCGCTGCTGGATGTCTTCTACTGTGATAGTGACTGGTTTCTGTTCTGGGAGATTGCTGTGCTCTGTTCTCAGGTCCTGCAGCCACTTGCACTGGTGTTATGAGTCTTCTCTTTCTCCCATACGTTCTTCCAGTACTGTTCAGTTTCTGCTGCTGGTGGCTCTGCTGTTATTGTGTGTGTTGCACTGCAGTTGGGAGTACACCTTGGATGGTTCTTTGGAGAACAGGGCATTACTTTTGGCCTCTGCTTCTCTAGTGTATCTCCTTAGCCGGTAGCTAGTGCTGCGAGCCTTTGTTAGCAGTCTCTAGGGCTTCAGATGGAGTCAGGCCCTTGTATTTTTTCAGTAGCCGAGTCTTATCCTTAATCTCTACACCCTTCTGTAATTCCACCAGCTGACTAACTTCTCTCCGAGTCGCCTTGATCTTATCCTCCAACCTCATTTTCCAGGGTGGGTACATACTGTTGTCTTCTTGATCATGTAGCCAGCATCTCCAGATTACAGAGGCTGTAGCGTATCCAGTTCATTGGTTTGAGTTTATGGTGGTAGTGGGATTGTCATGAGGGCTCTATTGGTATCTTCTAACATACTATCTGATGGTACTTCTCCAGTGGCCTTGGTAATCAGTCTCAAGTATTGACTGTAGCTAGTTTCTCCATGATCTTATACCTCATATCAGTGCTGTGCTCTGCAATGGAGGGGGTGGCAGTGAAGTTTCAGCTTCAGGTGTGGGCTGCACATCCACTTGTCTTCCAGGTCTTCTTGAGTCTGGGATGTAATGTGGAGTTGGTCTATCTCAAGTGTGAGAGCAGCTTCCTCTTTACTTGTTGAAGCATTGGGTAACTAGCTGTTTCTCAGTAAGTGTGGATGTAGGTCTTTTGTCCATCCATAGTCCCCTCATACGTTTCATATATCCCCTTCTCTAGGTCTACTGTTGTAGTAGCATTCCATCAAATTCAGTGTTCTCTTGCTCATCCATGAATGGTTTGTTCCAGTAGCCCACTTATCGTCAGATTGTCCTGGTTCCTCAACATCTGGCGCGGACCTTGTTAATCCGGGCGACGTCCGAGCCGGCATGACTCTCCTAGTTCGTGTCACTCTCATATTTGAGGTAGGCAGGTGAAGCGTTAGGGGGTCTTTTGCCCAAGGACCCCTACTGGAAAGTTGGGTACCAACCGGGATTTGAACCCCAGTCTCTCGTATCAAAGGGCAGTCTCTCGTATCAAAGGGCAGCGCTCTTAAGCGCTACGCTATCCAGTTGCCATATATATATATATATCTTCCTACTGTATTTTCCACTGCATACATCTGATGAAGTGGGTTGTAGCCCACGGAAGTATATGCCCAAATAAATTTGTTAGTCTCTAAGGTGCCACAAGTACTCCTCATTCTTCTTGCTGATACAGACTAACATGGCTACCACTCTGAAACCTATCAAATGCATACAGTAATTGCAAAGTTCTTGGCTCAGGCTTGTTGCAGTAATGGAATAAACTGCTGAATTAACAAGTCTCTGGTTGCTTCCAAATCATTGGAAGGACCTCAGTCCATTGGTTAGAATGTTCCCATTAGTATAGTCCAGAGGTTTGGGCAAGAAAGAAGCAAAATAGAGGGGTTTCCAGGGCCATTTATATTCTCTGCCATGTGGAGGAAAACCCATTGTTTCAAACAAAAACCTCAACCCAGCTAGTGGAGAATCACAGGAGATCAGATAGTATTTGGAGTCACCTGGCAAACTACATGTTCATGCCCAATTTCGCTCAGTCCTTAAAGGAAGCCATTACCTATATTCCAGACAGTGTAGATGGGCGCCTTTCATGGTCCATTGTGAGTTAAGTGTCCTTTTGATGGGCCACTCAATTTGAATAGTCCCTCCAAGATGTGCTGGCTAACTACTTCCTGGATATTACCCCAAGAGCAAACATTTGAAATCCAGGTATAGAGCTAATATTCATAACATCAAATACAAAAATGATACATGCATGCAGATAGCATAATCAAAACCAGCAAATCATAACCTTTTTATAGATATCTTACATGCCACATTTTGTACAAGATTTATTGCAAATATATAATAGTGGTTGCAACATGACAACATGATTGTTAACGACTGGTCCAGTGACATGTTGTCAGTCAGAGTGCTAAGGAGAAACTTCCACTGTGATTGTCGGTCACAGAGAATCAATAATGATTCTAAGATTTTTAAAACTAGGAACCTACAATTAGGCTCCTATGGTCCAGATTATCAAAGGTGTTTAGGTGCCTAACTCCCAAGGATTTAAATGGGAGTTAGATGCCTAAATACCTTTGAGCATCTGGGCTCTACTTTAATATTAGACAGAGCTGGACAACATTTACCAAAGTTTAATTTTGTCATTTTTCATCAAAATTTGAAATGGAAAAAATTGAGGGGGACAATTTTTTTATTATTTTTGGTGTATTTTTCAACCAACTCTGAGACAGTCAAATTCTTTTTAGTGTCAAATTTCATCAACGTTTTTAATTTCCATGACCATTTTTTCCAAAATTTGCATTAATTATTTTAAAACATTTTTTAAATCAGCCCTGTTTAACTGATTTTCAAAAATGCTGACTACAACTCACCAGAGGCTCCTCTAAGGAAGGGAGGCCCGTGAGATGTTTGAGCCTGTTCATTTGTTTTTCCTTTCTTTTGTTCTTTTTCTCCTAAACCCTGGAAGGCGCAAGCTCCAGCGGACCCCAACCAGAGGGCTGAGTTTCCATTTCCAGACTTGGATGACAAGAGACTGAGTAGAGGACCCCGTCGAATCCCAGGGAGGTGCGGTGGAGGGACTATGACCACGAGAGTTCCAATGACTTTCAGTGAGCTTTAGGCTCTTCAGTGCTTTGATCAATTTTGTAAATGAGAGTTAGGTTTCTAAGGCACAAAAGTGCTTTTGAAAATATTAACCTATATTTATGTAGAGATTCACCATACTACTGAAATGCAGCCACCCCGAGACACACGAGAAAACTTACTGACTAACAATTGCACCTCTAGAAAGACAGGAATTATAATCTTAGGGCTTGTCTACACTTACAGTTTTGCAGCGCTGGCCGTTACAGCTGTGGTCGTACAGCTGTGTACGGCCAGCGCTGCAGTGTGTCCACACTGACAGCGACCAGCGCTGCAGTGTGTCCACACTTGCACCAGTTGCAGCGCTGTTATGAGTGCGCTGCATTGTGGGCAGCTATCCCACAGAGCACCTCGTCCCAATTTGCTGCTGGGGTTTGGGAAGGGGACGGAAGGGTGCGGGTCATTCCGCTTCCTGTTCAACGACCCGTGGTACATCGCTTCCCTTTTCAGCCGTTGGTGCCATTGTGATTCTGCTGCGTGTGATTTTCAGGAAGAATGGAGCCCGCTGCTTAGGATGTTGCTGATGAATGTTGCCAGCACATCCCGTCTGGCAGTTGATCTATTCCTTATGCTCCAAAGTGACAGTGAGAGCTCAGATGATGAAATAGATACTGCTGACACTAAATTGCTTGTGCAGTAACGGACGTGCTCTGCAGCGTGGAACGCCGCCTTTGGCTCGGGAAAACAAGTACTGAGTGTGGGATCACATCGTCCGCAAGTCTGGGATGACGAGCGTGGCTGCAGAACTTTAGGATGCGAAAAGCCATTCCTGGGACGTGTGCTGAGCTTGCCCCAACCCTGCGGCGCACGGACACGAACTGAGAGCTGCCCTGTCAGTGAGAAGCGGTGGCTATTGCAGTCTGGAAGCTGCAATTCCAGACAGCTACCGATCGGCGCAAACCAGTTTGGAGTGGGAAAGTGACCGTTGGAATAGTGTGTGATGCAAGTATGCAGGGCCATTAATCGCATCCTGTTCGACGAAACCGTGACTCTGGAATGTGCAGACATTCTGGATGGCTTTGCCAAATGGGTTTCCCTAACTGTTGAGGGGCAATAGATGGGACGCTTTCTATCCTGGCACCACCCACCTGGCATCGAGTACATTAATCGGAAGGGGTATTTCTCAATGGTTCTCCAGCGCTTGGGATCACCGTGGGCGTTTCACTGACATTTACACAGGATGGCCTGGAAAGGGTGCATGATGCACGCATCTTTCGGAACAGTGGCCTGTGCAGGAAGCTGCAGGCAGAGACTTTTTTCCACACCGTAAGATCACAGTTGGGACGTCGAATGCCCATTGTGATCCTTGGAACCCGCTTACCCGTTATGCCTTGCTCATAACCGTATACAGGGAAGCTTGACAGAGCAAGAACCGGTTCAACTACAGGCTGAGCCGGTGCAGAATGACTGTGGAGTGTGCTTTGGCCGTTTGAAGGGAGATTGGAGAAGTCTCTACGGGAAGCTACACGTGTTGGAAAGCAGCATCCCAGCGATTATACCGCGTGCTGTTATCCTCCATAATATTTGTGAAGGGAAGGGTGAAACTTCAGTGACGAATGGGCTCCGAGGTTCAACTCCTAAGGCTGAATTGCCAGCCAGAGAGCAGGGCTAATGAGAGGCCAGCACAGTGCTTCCAAGGATAAGGGATGCCTTAAAGGAGCACTTTGAGGCTGAAAGCCAACAGTAATGTTGGGGCCTTCCACTGCAGTTAAGAGCATTGCTCACAGCAGTTACTTGCAGTGGTTTCATTGATTTGCAGTTTCCTATTTTTTACTTGTAGTAGATGTTACAGTTTTGCTAATATAAACAGTGAATAAAAGACAAGAAATCCTTTTATTAAAATACAATACATAAAACAGGAAGGGGGGTAGGTGATTAGCATTACACTCACAGGTTTGAATATTTCTTCCTTGAGGCTCGCCTGCTGCGTGCTGCCTGGGGCACTGCCTGCTCTGCACTTGGGGCACTGCCTGCTGCGCACTTGGGATTAAAATGCTGCCATGGTGATGGGTGTTGAGTGCATGAGTAACGGTCGTAGTTATCAGGGCTGTGAGGTGAACGTACTGTGTTGGGGCAGTTGTGGTGGTAAGCACCAGGATGCTGGAGAAGGTGTTTTGAGGAAAACATTGGGGCACAATGTGCTGAGTTTTGGATGGACTGAGGCATCACACGGTAGTGGTCTGCCTGCATGTCTACCTTGTCTGAACATATCTTGAACAGGGGCTCGTGGGGGGAGGGGTGCGGCTGGTCCCTGTCTGGCTTTTTCAGTACCTGTGGCCAGGGGGTTAAGGCAGACCAGGTGCTGGGGACAAAAAATCACAGAGAAAATTCACCCAGTCCCCAGGAGCAGAGCGCCAGTGGCCACTGATCACAGAAAGCGTAGGGACAGGGCTGGTTAGCACCCACAGGGACACTCAGCAAAGTGCATTGGGGGTGGGGGGGCAGAGCCAGGGGCCTTCCCCCGAGTCCCAGGAGACTGACCCCTTCCAGCTGGCCCCGGCTTTGTCTCTTTCCCGGGCCCAGCGGCACCTGGTCTGTTCTCCAGCACCATCTGGCTGATCTTGCAGTGCAGGGGGCCTGTCAGTACCACCCTTGCCGCTACAGGGTGTCGGCCGTTCTCTTGCAGACCGTCGGCCATCACCCCTGCCCTCTAGGGGTCGCTGCCACCTTATCCTGCATCACCTAGCTATCCGAGTCGCACAGAGGGGAAACTTGAGGCACCACCACTATTCAGAGACAACGTTGAGAACATTCCCACTTGCGTCCTGGGAGTGATGCTCCGCAGGGGCGGGAATGCAAGACACTGGGTTTTGCTGGGCACTGGGAGCACTGAGGACTCTGCCCACCGAGCCTCAACTCCAGCCCTGCTGCAGCCCCCTGGCAGCTCTGGCTGTGGGTTGCCCAGCTGAGAAAGAGGGACTGTCAGCCGCCAAGCACCGGGCAAGCCCTACGTGGGAACGAACGCACACGAAGCTTCCATGGGAACCCACCCAACGGATGGAGACACAGGCCTGGTGCGTGCTCCCAGCTCTGGGGTGGGGGCTGCAGCGCGCTCACCCCTTAGGGTCACACTGGCTTGTTTGGGGGAGCCCCCCGGCCTCCTCTGGCTGCTGGGAGTGAACCTCAGAGCCGCCGGCCCCTGCAACGAGTCCAGGCTGGACGGGGCACCTGGGGGAGACTTGAGTGACCAGCCAGCGCTCTGAGGACACCCTGGGGTGTCACGGAGCAGAAAGTTACAGCCTGGTCCCTCGGGTCACTTCAGAGCCCAGAGCTCGCTCGGACCCCCACTTGAGCCCCAGTACCGGAGCTGCGGCAAGCCCCGTCTCTGCCGGCGCTGCTCTCCGGCCGGAGCTCCGGCAAGCCCCGCTCTCCCGCTCGCGGAAGCACTCCGGCAGCCTACCGCTGCTCACCCGCTCGTCTCCGGCCGGAGCTCCGGCAAGCCGTCCTCCTCGCTCTCCGGGCCGGGCTCCGCAAGCCCGGCTCTCCCGGCCGAGCTCGGCAAGCCCACTCTCCCTGGCCGGAGCTCCGGCAAGCCCAGCTCCCCGCTCTCCGGCCAGAGCTGCGGGCAAGCCCCGCTCTCCCCGCTCTCCCGGCGAGCTGCGGCAAGCCCCGCTCTTCCCGGCCGGAGCTGCGGCAAGCCCGCTCTCCCCGCCTCTTCCGGCACGGAGTGCTCTGGGCAAGCCTGCCTCGCTCTCCGCGGCTGTGAGCGCGACGCCTTCGGTCGGAACACCTATGCCGCTCTCCCCCTGCTCTCCCGGCCGGTTACGCCTGCGGCAAGCCCCGCTCTCGCCGGTCGGCCGGAAGCTCGGCAAGCCCGCTCTACCCTGCGCTCTCCCGGCCGGGTTAGCTCGTCCTCAAGGCAAGCCCCGCTCCCTATGGCTCGCGGGTTAGCTCCGAGTGCACAGTGTCACGCCCTCGTCCCCGCCTTCTTCCGACGGAGCCCGTCGCAAGCCCCGCTCTCTTGCCGTTCTCTTCCCGAAGCCGGAGTGAGTCTCTAACGGGTGCAAGCCTTTCCGCTCCTTCCTCTGGCCGTGCGAGCTCCGTCTACAGTGAGTCCCCAGCCAACGCATCTCCCCGGCTGCTATCTCCGGCAGTAGCTCTATTGCTCAAGCGCCGTGCGACTTTTCCCTACTCTCATGCTGTCTGAGCCCAGTCGGCCAGATCTGTAGAGTGCTACAGCCTGCATTCCAGTAGTCTAAAAAGGAATGCTGGATAGTCCTAATTACCCTGCTGAGGCCAAGAAAAATGCTGGTGAGTGTCCACACCTGTATGAACGGCAGCCTAATTCTGCTATATATATAACACCCTTAGTTCTCGCCTGTCTCGCTACTCCGGAGCAGATCCTCAGCGTTGTACAGCCAGTAAATGTGCAAAACAGGGAGTTGCAGCGCTGGCTGAGCTTTTAAGTGTAGACACCTGCTAAGTTGCAGCGCTGTAACCCTCTCACCAGCGCTGCAACTTGCAAGTGTAGACAAGGCCTTAAAGAGTGGTTTCAGAGTAGCAGCCGTGTTAGTCTGTATCTGCAAAAAGAACAGGAGTTCTTGTGGCACCTTAGAGACTAACAAATTTATTTCAGCATAAGCTTTCGTGGGCTACATATGCATATGCACCTAAAGAAGTGAGCTGTAGCCCACGAAAGCTTATGCTGAAATAAATTTGTTAGTCTCTAAGGTGCCACAAGTACTCCTAATATTAAAGAGTGTTACACTCAAAAAAAGATATTCTCATATGCTGAAAACTTCTAAGTCATCAAGTTTCCTTGATTTGTCATCTCTTTACTCACTAAAAATAGTCAACAGTTTTGCTTTGGTATTTTCTAAAGTTTTATTCCCCTAGTCTTGTTAATTTTGACTTTTCTTCACCCTTAGAACTCATTAAGGGCCCAATTTTGCTTCCACTGAAAGCTCCACTGACTTCAGTGAGAGCAGAATCAGAGAGTATGGAAGAAAACCTCTGGCTAGAAACAAATCAAACCTCTATATTTAATTGCCCTAGGGATAGATTTCATAAGAGAATAGATGGCTTATAGAAGAGATATGAGACCCTTCACATCTAGGTCACTGCGTCAGATCTAATGTAGGTTAATAGCTAGCAAAAGCTATTGCTATCTGCTGGCTGTGTGGTGGTTTATGTGAAATGATTTGGCATTCTTCATCTAATTCCTAAAGAAAAACATCTCAAGTGACACCTTTGTTGGCAATCAGCATACTGGCCAAGGGCTGTAGGGACATGAAGACTCAACTGCCCTCTCATGCTTAGAGTTAGTAAGTCCAGAAAAAGTCTGGGGCATGGGGGAGTTTGCACTATTTTTACCGTAAGGTAAACAGAGGGCATCAGTCTGCCAGGCTGTCAGTCCGGCATCTCCCATAGCACCAAAGACATGGGGTGAAATCCTGACCCAGTTGAAGTCAACGGGAGCTTAGGCATTTACTTCAGCGAGCCTAGGATTTCACCCCATCATTGCAGCCCCTCCCCTGTGTGAGCTGTCCTTTTGAGGTCAGCGAGGCTGCTCACATGAAAAAGTGTTGTCAGGATCAGGCTCTACATTCTCTTTTAAAACATTATCGTTAAACAAGAGCTTTTCTCTACTCAAACTGTACAAAAATAAAGTATCTTCCCTGCTCGAGACACTTCTCTGTGGGCCAAATGCCAAAAGGTGCTGAGGCCACCTGAGAGGTGCTGGGCTTCTACTGAGGATAGGCCAAATTATCATTTACACTGTGGCTTCTTCGCACCACTCTAATATTGTAAAGGGGCCTTAAATGTAATTTACTGCTACTTTAAGGACTTTTTACACTACCAGAGTGGTGTAAAGGAGCCATAGTGTAAATGAGTATCTGGCCCAACATGCATCCTGGATGCTCAACACCATGAAAGATTTGGCCTCATAGTGTAATCATTTCAACCCTTTAGGTTTTAAGTTACTTGGAACCAAATGTGCTGTGTACAAAACAGCCCAGTATTCCCGAAAGAATATCAGTGATGTTGAGATTTGGATGAGTTCCCTGGCATCTTAACTGCAACTTTGATCCTGCAAATTCCTAATCCAGGATCTAAGCACCTTTCAGCAACAACCACAACTATTCAGTTCTAAAAATGCTTTTTTTAAAAATCTGCTCTGATTTTATATAAGCAGGTAGATTTCTCTCAGAAAAGAATGTTAAAGGCACTGACACAAAAAGAAATCCTGCTCTCCAGCCTTCAAAGTGGCATTTAAAATGATTGTATATTTGCACACAATAAAGGATAAAAATAGTCATGGAAACTGGCTGCTAACCTTTGATAAGAAAAGTGGTGACGTACTGGTATCTGGATTGTTTTACTCACATGGTAGACTATGTAGACGTGCATTTTTATTATTACACAGAGTACTACACACACAGTTTTTCACCTCTTAGAGGGCTATATTGAGACTGAATGTCTCGCCTTGTGTAAGGGGTGGTACACACAGCAACCCTGGGAAGGGATGGTGACTCAGAAAGCCACAATTATCTCTCTGCTTCTCCTTAACTCCAGGAGGAAATAAGTCACTGCAGTCCTTTACAAAGTGCACCAGACCTCCCCCTCATGCTGACTCAGTTCCACTGATTTGTGCCTGGGGGGCATGGCTCTGCGCACTTTCCATCCACTTGCTCATAAGAACATAAGGACGGGTTAGACCAAAGGTCCATCTAGCCTAGTATCTGTCTACCGACAGTGGCCAATGCCAGATGCCCCAGAGGCAATGATCAAGTGATCTCTCTCCTGCTATCCATCTCCATCCTCTGATGAACAGAGGCTAGGGACACCATTCTTTACCCTTCATGGCTAATAGCCATTTATGGACTTAGCCACCATGAATTTATCCATTCCCTTTGTACACATTCGTCTACTATGTCCCCAGTCCTTCACAACCTCTCATGGTAAGGAGTTCAAAGACTGCTTGCACTGTTGAAGAATCGCCTTTTTATCTTGTTTTAAACTGCACCTATTAATTTCATTTTGACCCCTGTTTTTATATATATCGGGTGTCGGCAGGCTTGGACTGCCAGGCACAGAGTGTGACAGGGCATGATTGAGACAGACGGCGCAGAGAGTAGAGACCACAATGAGGATGACCTGGAATGCAAGTAGCTGTGCCATGTACATGGTCCTGGAGGGGGCACTGTATAGGAGTTTGTCTGGATGAAGTGTCCAAAGCCTGATAGGCTGCTGGAAAAAGATAAGAGCTGGAGTGGCAGGTGGAAACTCTGGCTGAGTTAGTAGAAAGGGGGTATTGAGCAGTTATGATGGTAATCACAGAACATGATGTATTGCATCAAGGGGAGATAGCTCAGACAAGCAGTAATGGACAACCAAAACTTCTGAGGAGTGCTGGTTAGAACTTTGGATCGGTGTGAAGCATGTGCTACTGGAGAAGCCCAGGTGCAAGGAAAAGACGGGCCTGGTACTGCGTCAGGAAATTAGATACTCCCAGGAACAGGGTTTGCTGGGTTGGACAAATGCAGATGTAGCTCCAGCTGGCTCACGCATCTGGCTGAGGGACGTAGCCTCGGGGCGAAAAATGAGATAGCACTTTCCGGTGCCCAGAAGGAGGGCCACCCTGGTCAATGGAGGCGACACCAAGTTCGCTAAGAGGATCTCGCCTTGGCGATAAGGGCAGTATATGTTATGCGAAATCGAGTTCGAGAGAGGACTCTAGAAAAACTTGCTGTGCGAAGCCCAGCTGTGCGGATGACCGGGAACCTTCGCTGTCGCCAAAAGAAAGGCAAGTCTACGTTTTGACTGTAGATCTCTTTACTGGAAGAAATAGACAGCCTGTACGTAGACCTGATCGACGAGACAGAAGGGATGTTGCTGTCTGCCAGGGTGCGTCTAAAGATACATCGATTGGACGGCTGAGGCTGAAAGGATCATCGCGTGAGAAAGATCCTTCGAATTGATTGTTCCTTCCTCTGTCGGGAAACAGAAAGAGTGAATAGTTATATAACGGTAGTACACTCGCTGGGACGTATCAAAGGGACATAATGCCAGACTGGGAAAACGTCTCAAGGAAATCGCAGAGACTCAGAAGACTGAATCTTGAGTTGGAATTCTAGCCGGTCCTATGAGCAGTAAAAAAAAAAGAAAAAAAAAGGTGACGAAAAGGAGCCGACAAAGATTAAAGAAACGATTAAACAGATGGCTCAGGCAGTGGTGCTATTAGGAGCGGCTTTGGGAATGTAATTACGAGTCATGGTTTTTGGTAAGCGGGTGTTACCAGACTACATATAACTGCTCTCAGCTTTTGGGATGGACTTCATGTAAGTAAGGAGGGGAAAAATAGACTTTCCATTGGATGAGGCTCGCCGACTCATTAAGAGTAGCTTCTAGCGTGTAGGTAAAGTGCGAGCGGAGAATGGTTGGAGATCGATGGCTCAGTGAGATCTCCACGCCGGAATTTAACCTGAGATGGGAAGTAAACAATAAGTGAGAGGGCGACTACCCCTTGGATGGATATATGAACCGGAGGAGAATCTCGATCAGTGGAAAGCGGTAAGTAAGAAATACTCTTTGACTCGAAGTGATAGTGGTGTGGTTGTGTAGGGTCTGTAGTTCACGACGGCTATAATCTGGAAAAGAATGATACACTGACCGCCAAATACCAAAATTTAAAAATGTAACTGTATCGTTAAATACGAGGGGCATAAATAAAATTGGTTACAGATGAATTAGGTTAGGAAACTGCGAGCAGGGTACTGTTCAGGATAGTTTATTTTATAGGCTTATTTAAACCTCAGAATCTGGGGTTGGAAATAGTACTCATGATGAGTGAGTATCAGGGTATTAGAAGGCTTATGTAGCTTTGTTTAGATCATAAAGACAGTGTAAAGAGGAGGCAAGCAGGTTGTGTAGATGAGGTGCTTGAGCATACACATGATGCGCACATTCAACTCAGTGGTTTTATGTGAAATAAGAGGTGACATGACATGGAACATACTGGGCAAGAGTTGTACTGGGCAAAAAATCACTGATGGCGTAAAAAAGCTACTAGGAGCTTCCCTGAGATTAGTGCTTGGGGTGTGTACAGACGCGTACGGGATCTGATATTGGATATGGATTAGAACGTCCGTTTTAAATGTCTTTAATGAAAGTAACAACAGGGATGTTTCGCTAGGCGTTGAATCGTGGGGAATACTGCAGACTATACGCCGGCTATAGACTGATGATGGACGAGTGGCTTGCAGAAGCTAATAGGGTGATCAGATTTTTCTGGATAGTGATAGCGGAATGGTTATTTCTATTACTCAAAGTAGTTGATTACTGTGAGCCCTACGAGAAGGGATTTATGTCAGGACAACTCTTTAGATTTTTTGTGCCTTTGGTGTGCGCAAGTCAGGGACCTCGTTGTTAAGAAATGGTGGCGTAGGGACAACCTTTGGTTCGGTGATCATGAGCTTGATTCTCCATTTCAAACTAGATGAGATAGGGATAAACAACACGTTAGATCTCGAGATTGGGATGTTTCAAGCTTCGTAGGGTTTGCTACATTTTAAAGAGTTAAAGGAATTTAGTTAGGGAAAGTGGATTAACCTGGTTACGGAGGGATCCTCTGTTTTAGGAATTGTTAAACAGCGGGGAGGCCTGGATTACTTTAGACTTCAGTGCTAGCTGCGGAAACTTGTCTTGAAGCCTGCGCATCCAAGAAGGGTTGGAGACAAACCAATGGGCAGGAGTTGTAGCCAGCTATAGATGCAGGCAGGTAAATCTTCTAGAAGAAGGTGGATTAAGGAAAAAGCAGGAAAGCTTACAGTGCAGATGGCTAAAGGAAAAAGGCGGGTGGTAATAATTAATAAGATTAGAGGCAGCTCCTTAGTGTAGCGGTCCCAGAACCATGTAGGAGATAGTGTGGAGGAAGGACTAAAAGAGATGCTAATCCTAGAACATTTGGATCTCGTGTTCAAAGTGAATCTCATAACAATAATAAAAGGTTCTGCAGGCCACGATGAAAATCGAAGAATAACAAATAGGATAGAAGATACAGCTATGGGGTTCGGCACCTCTATACACTGAGGACTGGAACGGAGGTTAAGGATAACCTAGTGCATTGGGCTCTTACTAATCTAATAAGTACTTTAGTCCTCAACGTCTCTTAATAAGACTTGTGAAGTGGTTTAGGTGGATGAATGGAGGATGATAAACGCGGAAATCGTGGGATATAGGAGGTGGTGGTTACCGAACTCCTGAGGTCAGAGGCAACCTGTAACGGTCTAGCATGCGCGCTTGATCGGAGGCCTGCGATCATCTGCATCCCGGATATTAAAGTGAACCTGCGAATCGTGAAATAGGCCAGATTGACTCTTGGGACGCCCTGCGTTGCGGAATTTTTAAGCAATTGGTTAAACTCGGGGTTGTACCGTACGATGAGAGAAGTTGCTTTACGTAGTTCCTTATTTTTTAAGAAAGGGAATAAAAGTGGATCCGATGGTAATTATGGCCTGTTAGTGGACATATAGATCGTCTTGTAGTATATGTATATAGGTTCTTGAAAAATAAGGGGAGTTAGGTTGGAGAATTGAGAGTCCATGGTAATATAGGCCGAACTCTTGGCCATGGACTTTAGAATAGTCGTTAGATGTTCCTAACCGCACCTGATCTCCTTCTGCTTTGGGAGAAGGTGCGGTTATTTACTTAAGACGAAAGGAGGTGTGCCAGGTAGATCGTAGATTTATCTCTTCGATTCTTCAAGAATAAGGGTGTTAGACACGGTTTCGCGCCCAATGGGGGAACTGTTAGTTAAATTGGAAAAGATGGGGATGTAATCATTGAAAGTTGTAAAGGTGTGGATAAGGATAAACTCGTGTTAAGCGGCTGTGACTCCAGCGGTCGTATGAAAGGGTGTGAGGAGGGACTGTCAGGCTGGAAGGAGGTTACTAGTGGCAAAGTCCCTCAAGGATCGGTTTTGGGATCAATTCTTATTGTAAGACCTTATTTTACTGGCTTGGCTCGACAAACGCACACCAAAATGGGGAATGGGATGTGTAACAGTGAAGTTTTTGTCATTGATATCAAAGCTGCAGGGTGCGTCTCTGCTTAACATGGAGCAAGGTACCGGCGATACTATTCAGGAAGTCGGTCCCACGCCTGTTGTAAAACTTGGTTTATTGTAGGTAACTTAATAATAGGAGATGAATGATTATAGTGAAAAGTGCAAAGGTCATGCACTTGGGATTCATATCAACATTTTAGTATATACGTGGACGCTCGATTTGAAGTAGGATAGGAAGTAGAAGGACCTTGCAGAGGTATTGGTTGAGATACGCAGGAATGACTATTGAAGCCTTCGCCAATGTGTGATTCTGGCCTGGCCTTAACAATGACGCAAATGCGGATTGTGTTAGGTGCCTCGAGGGCGAGTCGGTACTTAGTCAGCCAAGGAAGAAGGTCAGACGTTTTAGTACCGTTTATTATTTTACGCGCGCTGCGTGAGACCCCACCAATGGGAATACTTGTTGTTCCGTTCTGGAACTAGTGCCACAATGTTAAGGAAGGTTGAAATGGTATTCTTTACTCTGGTACAAGATTGCAGAGAACGGGCTACTAGGTGATCCGAAGGAATGAAAAACTGCCTTATAGAAGGAAGAACAAAATGTAAGCTTTGGTGGCTTGTGTAGCTTCAGGGCTCCATAAAGAGCAAGTTTCATCGTCGTCAGGTAGTTGACAGGCTCCGGGGTATATAGCTGTGCTTCCTCATATAAAATATTCAGGGGGCCGATCTAACGTTTAGTGGGATAGGAAATTATTTTAAGTTTCTGAAGTACAAGTATAGGGCGACAGGGAGTTTAAAGATAAGAGTTTGTTGGGTTACAAACTGCGGATATTATAGTTAGACTTGAAATTAGAGAAGGTTTGCTGAGGCGTTCCAAAGGTAAAGATTAGGGGAGAAAGTGAAAGTTCTTTGGCACTCCCTTCACGAGGGAGTAGTGGGGGACAAAGCACTTATCTAGTTTTTAAGGCTAAGACTTGTATATAGTTAATATGGAGGGAATGATGATTATGATGGAGATGGTTGGTAAGGATTTAGGGCAATTGGATCGTTGTGGAATTATCCGCAGTAAGTCTCGCGTTCTTCATGCGATCTGTGAGGGTATCGATGTTGCAGATGAGGATTACAGGGCAATGATATTTTTTAGAGACATTCCTTTATGCTTACCGGAGGTGGAAACTGAGACTAACAGGTGGATATTCGCGTCTCACTGCAGGAATTCTTTCCTTCGCGGTGCTGGTCTGGTGAGTCTTGCCCACATCGACTCATCGCGAGATGTTAAGATATGATCGCCATTATTTGGAGAGCTCAGAGGAAGGGAGATTTATACCGTCCGAGGGCGCGTACAAAATTGCAGAAGGGCTCCTCCTGAGATGTTTCTCTGTCGTGCTGCAGCCTGGTCGCTGCTGTGGATCTCTCAGCTTGAGGTCTATCCAAATCACAAATATTTTTTGCAAGGTATCAATACCTCTCAGTCATGGGTTAGGGTTGTACTGCTTCTCAAGATGTGATATGGGTAGAAAGCCGTTTTATAGTGGCCTGCATTGATAGCAGACAAGAGGTGTCAGACTTAGGATCGCATACATATATGGTGCGTTCCTTGCTGATACCTTATGGGAGTTCGTATGATGTCTGTGTAATAAATGTAATAACTCTTCTATCACTTTAACTCCACTTCAAGCTCATTGAATTTTATTATCTACTCTATCGTATCCCCCTCTAGTTTTCTGCATTTTCTCCATGTTTGAATGAGGCCTCATCCTCTTCTCAATCTTTCCTCGTATGGTAACTCCTTCTACCTAAATCTCCCCCTATTTCCTAGAATCATTTTTCGTTGCCCTATATTCTGAACCTTTTCCTCAGTGACATAGAATCTCTTTTGTGTGCGCTGAGCTGTAGACCAACATCTGCTAGGCACAGTAGTTGCGAGAAAGTCGCGATGTAGGTTTGACATACATAATTGTGTATTCGCGGCCAATTAATTATTCTCGTTCTTATTCTTCTATCCCCTTTTGAATGATTGTCTACATGTGTGTTTTTTTGACCCTAACTGCGCATTGCGATTTGGAGCGTTAAAATTCTGACCTGTGCAAAGCCAGACTTATCCACATGACGCTCTTGAAGCATACATTATTGTTGTCCTGCTCCATGTGTTTGTGTGTCTCCGAAAGCACATGACCCATCAAGTTATTTGCTATAACTGAATATATTTTATGGTTGATGGGTAGTGGCCGTAGCCATTTTGTCCTCCATCTGCATTACGTGTACATTGTATCTACAGTGTAATTATATATGTGATTTGGCTTTTTGTTGCCATATCACTGTAGATTATGTGTGATTCTTTTGAAGTTGTTCATCTAATCTGTTCTCTCGCGTCTTAACAATGTGTTGAGCTCTAAATTCAAATTTATCTTTGCTCTAAACTTTAGCTCTCACTGAGTTTACCCCATGTTTCCAGATCATTTATGGATAATTTTGAGTAGGATGGTCCTATGGATTCAACCCCTTGGGGAACACCACTAATTACCCTTTCCTCCCATTCCAGAATTTACATTAATCACTACTCCCTTTTAGTCGTGTCATTTTTTAACCAGTCAGTTCCCCATGAAAGGAACCTTCCCTTATTATCCCAATGAAGCTTACCATTTACATAAGAGCTATTTTCGTGAAGTGGACGTGTATCTCAACGGCTTTCAAGCATCTATTAGTACAGCGTGTGGTCCACCCGGAATCCTCCTCTTAGTCCACTATGTATTTGTTTGTAACTCCCCTCAATAGACTTGTTTCAATATGATTCAGTAAAGACCACGATTTCCCTTTACAGAAACCTATAGTTGAACTAACTTGTCCCAAACCGTTCATGCTTTTTCTATGTGTCTGACAATTTTATTCTTAACTATCTGTTATCCACAGTCGACTAATCTTGCCTCCAATAGGGTGTTTCGTCAAAGAGTGCTGATGTTAAGATTTACCTGGTCTGTTAATTGCCGGGTCCCTCTAGAGACCCTTTTTAAATATTTGATTATCTTTAGCTAACTTCCAGTCATTTGCGGGTACCAAAGCCAATTTAAAGGACAGGTTTACACCTTAGTTTAATAGATTCTGCAACTTCACATTTGAGTTTCTTCAGAACTCTGGGGGTGAGTGCGCCATTTCTGGGTTCTAGGTGACTTGTTAATGTGGTTTTTATCATTAATTTAATTTTCCGGCAAAACTCCTCTAAGTGACACTTCAATCAATGTGACTCAGTTCCTACCGCATGTTGTGTGTTCACCTATCAAAGAAAGCCAGGCTCGGGGTTGTTGGGAACTTGCTTTTATACACTCCTCTAGCCTGAAGTGAAGACTGAAGCAAAATCCACTTGTAGCTCTTCTCCCGACAATGACATTCTTATCTTCTTTAGCACTCCTTTTTGTATTTAATCTCGAATCTGTCAAGGTTCAATGGCTTCTCTCTGATTTGTTACTCTAAATTACATTTGCTAATATTGTGTGTTTTTGTCTCATTTCTTCATCCTCTTTGGCTTTTCTTATTACACTCTTGCAATTAGCTGGCAGTGTTATGCTACATCCTTTCTATTTGCCTCAGCAGACTTCTGTTACTTTCCATTTGTTTAAAGAAAGTCTTATTGGTATCTCTACACTGCTTCTTTTTAAATGGGTTGTTAAGCCACTTGGTGGGCTCTTTTTTGCTCTCTCTTTACTTGTGTTCTTAATTTGAGGTATACATTGAAGTTGGGCCTCTATTATGGTGTCCTTAAAAAGGGCCCATACAACTTGCAGGGAGCAGAATAACATTCCCAGGAAAGCTGCTGTCTTCCAGGTGGGCCATGCAGACAGTAGCAGTTTCCAATTGCTTCCTTCAACTTCCCCAGGAAGTGTGACTTCATAACACTTCTAATGCAGGCCTGTGCCTCAGTGACAAAATGTGCTTCTGTATTGTTTACATAATCCTATGCAGAGACCAATTTTCCTAAAGGCAACTACTCTAACCAAAGGGCAATGTCAGGTTAGAAAAAATGTCCTTATCTCTGTAACTAATAACAGCTGGGATTATTCAGAGAGAGAACATTTTAGCAATTGACTGGACTTGCCAGTCTTCATGATCTCTGTTTACTTTTCTGCAGTTCTCTGCACTAGGACAATGAACGTAGGCAACGTAGGCAACGTAGGCAGTTTCACGTTGCTTTAGAGTCAAGTTGTTTCACTTTGGGTTCTGATACAGGCTCTGCAGTGTTGTCTGAATTATTACAAACATTATAGGAGAATGTTTATTTGTGTTATAAGATGTCTCTTTTTTGTTTAATATGATGGAAGTATTTCTGTTGGTTGTATGTTCTATAAAAGTATATTTTGAAAACAAATCTAAACTGGGAGACATAGCCAACCTGACAGGGATAGTATTGCAGAACCCAAGCATACAAAACTCACATGTCAGGCCCTCAAAATCATGAGATATGCTTAAAAATCAAGATTTTTAAAAATAATAAATGTTGGGTTCTTTTGATTTGTCTTCCGGTTTTTGAGACAACAGGGTTCATATTTTCAAGTTTTTTTCTGAAACATGAGAGCTAGAAACTTCCTTTCCCTCCCTCCCTCCTCCCTCCCCCTTCCCACAAATGAAAATAAAGAGTCCAATGTAATAATGTGACTTCAGCAGCTGGGCTATAAGGAAAATGACTTTTCCCGTTGGTTCCAAGCATACAGTTATAAGCATTATATGGGCTACACTGTGTATAAAGTAACCTAAAAACCTGTACAAACCTACTCAGAAGTTAAGCCCGAAACACAGCATCATAAATTGATTTATAGGTGCAAAGATTTTTAAGATCAGAAGGAACCATTGTGATCGTCTAGTGTGACCTACTGCGTAACACAAGTCAGTAACTGAATGCAACTTTTTACTAGGACTCAAAAGGCACATGTGAAATCCAAGCTGAATCCTTTCTTCCAGAATTGACCAGCTTAGTTACAGTGTCCACCGTGTTGACAAAGAACTCATACTAAAGTTCACTATACTACACAGATAAAGCATGAAATACACGCAGATTGAGCTACAGTATTATGTTGTTATTATGTTGTTATTATTATTAATTATTAATTATTTTTACTATAGGAGCTCTAATCATGAACCACAACCCCATTACACTAGGCACTGCACAAACAGAACAAAAAGATATCCGTGCCCCATAGAGTTTACAGTCTAAGTATACGATTAGAGACAACAGCTGGATTCAGACAGATGAGGGAGCACAAATAAATAATGACCTAGTATTGACCAGCATGAACAGGTGTGGTCTTAGCACACCAGCAACCTAACCATTGTCCAGTGTTTTTGTAGGCATCATGGCAAAGGAGGGATTTAAAGGGGGACAATGAGGTAGCTTTATAAATATTTATGGGGAGCATCTCCCAAGCAAGAAGGGCAGTATGGGAGAAAGCACAAAGGTGCTCATTTGACAATGTAGCAAGTCAGCAGTGAAGGCTGTTATTATCAGGCGAGTGGAGGCAAGGATCGACATGAGATGATGGATAGGGGGGATTGATTGTGAAGAGCCTTGAAAAAGACAACAAGCAGATTATGTTTGATGCAGTTGTGAAGGGGTAGCCAATGGAGGAATTCAAAGAAATGTGTGATATAGTCAAAGCAATGGACTAGGAAAACCATCTAAAAGTGGCAGAAGGTCGCTTTGAATGGGAGGGGTGGAGGAGCACATGGAAACCTAAATGTACTAACATGGGGAGTGGGAGACTCAGAGGGAATGGGAGGAAGTTGAGATGTCAGGGAACATTAGGATCGGTGCTCCATGTGGGGAGAGGGGGACAGTTGGGGTGCCAGGGATAGGAGTGGGAGCAGAGTGGTACTCTGCATGGCATGTGAAGGGAGCTACTGAAGATTTGAAGGAGGGAGACAGCTGGCACCAGGTTGGGAAGAAGGGTCTTGGAGATTTGGGCCGGGGTAGTTGCTCCCACCCCTGGCCTGATCACTCTGGTTCCTACCTGCTCCCCAGGCCAAGCCCAGGTGCTGCAAAAGCTGCTGTAGCACCCCCAGTCACACCCTTGCCTCCACATCCAGCAGTCTCAAAGCTCCACCTGACCTGAGCCATGTTGAGCTTGAGCTGATGGCTAGACATCCATGAGGGGATGTCTGAGAGAGAGGCCTCTGGTGTATTGAGGACTGTGTTGAAATTGCAATCTATCACTGTAAGAGTGTGAGGAATGAATAAAGGGTTCCTGGTCCTGCTTGCAGGCTAGGGAACTCTGTAGTGAAGTGTGTGATCTGGGAGCAGCAATCAGTCTGCAGCCAGACAGCTGAGTTGATTTAGGGAGCAGCCTGCTTTGTCACTCTTTGGTTTTGGGTTCTCATATGTTACCTGCATTCTAAGAAATAAAGCAGTGTTACAGTTTTGTAAGCAGTATTTTTTTTGTTTGGCTTTTCTGTGTGTATGCTGTGAATGTAACTAGGCCAAGATTTTAGTTTGGGCAGAAGGAGACAATTCTGGAGTAGAGAGGTAGATCTACAAGTTAGCATAGAGATGGTAGTTAAATTTGTGTTTACAAATAAAATGACCAGAGATAAGGTTTGGAGGAAGAAGAAAAAAGGACCAAGATCAGTGCCTGTGGAATCCCCACAGACAACTGGAGGGTAGATGAGGAGGATCCTCCAAAGGACATGCTGAATGAGTGACTAGAGAGGTGAAAGGAGAACCAGGAAAGGACAGAGTTATACAAGCTAAGAGAACAAGCTGTCGAGAAGAGCACGGTGTCAAAGGTGGCTGGCATGTCGCGGACAATGAAGGTGAGATACTGGGTCTGAGCTTTAGCTAGGGAGAGATTATTAGAGATTTGACAAGTTGGCCCCTCTCTGTCCCTTCTTATTGTAAAGAGGACATGGCACTGATCAACCATAAAGACAATACCAGCCCAAAACCACCAACCTTGCTTAAATAGAATTAAGATTGTAAATAGATCTCTCAATTTAAAATAACATTCTTAGACTTCTGTAGCAGTTAATTTAAAAAACTTTGAAAGTCAGGAAATTCAGGGAGAACTTTATTTTTAAGTTTGAAGGTCTGGAAATTGGAATGTTGTAGTTTACAAATGTAAACATCAGAAAGTCTGGAAACACTCACTTACAAATCCAGTGCATCATAAAATAGCACCAATACTGTAATTGACAATACAAAACATTGGAATTCAATAGTTTGTTCTTATCCAGAACAATATCATTCCATTTGGAATTAATTCACCTCTGTGTAGGTGGCCAGCATAAGACCTGTGCACCACTTCTCTCTCTTGAAATAAGGTTAAAGTGATGCATAAGCTTTGTGCAGGCTCACTGCACTGGGCTGCATTTCACTCTTAGTGAAGAATGGCACTGTCAGAACATAATCATGAGTTCTGAGGATAATACCTGGCACATATTAAAAGTAATCTGTTTCCTAATAGAATGCCTTTTTATCAAGAATGCATTCTGCAAACATTTATTTTTAGAGCCTGAATATGAAAGGCCCACAGCATTTAGTAGCTCTCTCAATCAGGCCTTTATATAAGTTTATTATATTGGTTATAATTCATAGTTAAATATAGCTTGATTAGCATAGTAATTTGTTCTCCATTTTTTAAGAGATGCTAATTCATTTCAGATCAAAATAGACTGAAATACCTCACATATCATTGCTGGAGTCCCAAAAAGCTAATCCATTTTATAAATCTCCATCAGACCCTGCAGTTTTTCCAAGAATTGTGCCAACAGCCAGTAAAAATTGTATGGGCCAGATTGACAGACTCAGAAGAAGAGAACTCCCCCAGTGATGACTAAGCCACTGATAAACTCTACTACAACTGAGATATTAATGAGTTCTTGAAGAATTATTTCTGGACACTTGCTATTCCATGGGTGAATTTTTGGCAAAAGCTACCCAGTGACATTTCCATTACTGATATGCAGAGAGACAGGATGAAATCCTGGTCCCGTTTTGAAGTCAATGGCAAAACTTCCACTGACTTCAAAGGGGCCAGGATTTTTCGCATTAAGTTACCAGAAAGTGACTGATTCTCAGCTGGTCTGCAGTGGCAACTGCTGCCCCACAAGGAACACTGTGCAGGGCTATTTAGCAGTGTTAAGATAATCGATTAATATTGCTCCAAGAATTATAATTTCTCTACAGGCTGCTTGCCCATTTCTGGTGGCTCTAACTAGCTAACACCACAGACTATGTGCTGCAGCTTCATCCCTTTGCAGTGCTGAAATCAAAGTGGCTAAGGTTTACTTGGCTCGGTTTCACTGTGCTACAAGACAGTACTATTGTAGCATACAGAGATCTCCACTCATGAAGTCATAAAACCATTTTCAGAGAAAGTTAATCTTCATTACAATAAAACAAAGGATTTAAGGTGAAATTTGAAGTGGGGAAGTAATTCAGGGGATGAATGAGGGGAAAAGGGCCGTAAAAAGGTCAACATAAATGAATGAGTGATTCCCTACCTCTGGAGGTAAGAGAGAGGAAGACAATATTGGAGGAGATGAGTGAAATAGACAGGAAATAGGCAAGCGAACAGAGAGGTAGCATGAAACATGTTCATGGAGAGAGAATATATATTGGATTTAGAAAAAACTACAAAGCCACTAGAAATGACAAAGGGTTAGATTGTTACACAGTGTTCCTGCTTCCTGGAGTGAGAAAGTCATTTGGCTGCAGAGTTCTGGACACCTGAAGTTTGAAGAAGAGGCATTTAGGAAGAATGTAAAAGAAGGAACTATCATACTCAAGACATTAGAGGACTGATTTTCAGACTGAGATTACGTGTTCAAGTGCGTGACAGTTTACGGCAGGCACTACCACATACACATGTGTAAATCAAAGACTTGAGCGTGTGCACTGGATAGCTATATGGATAGTTGCCATCTAACTCTGTGCGCATGAAAATCCCTGCTTTTGTGCATGCACATGCTTGTTGTACATATGCAAAGTAGGTGGCAATTGAGCAGGCTGAAACTGGCATGCAATCCTGGTCTGAAAATCAAGAGGGAAAGAAAGTTTGGGGTTAGAGACGGCTTCAAGATTTCTGCCCATCAAAGCAAAGTTAAGGTTCTCATTAAGAACAGTGATGTCTTCATATTGGTCTAGATAGAGCCTAGCGTGTTGTAAGCACTGCTGCAAATACAAATAATATATATTAATAACAATAATGAAAGATAACAGCCAGGCACATAGAGGAACTGAATGTGCAGTGTAAAACCTCCTCCCCCTCCCCCCCGAATTAAAAAGAACCAGTTATAGAAGTAGGGTTTATGCAAGAAGAGAGTGCTGGAGATGGCAGCAGTGTGCCCAGTGATAAAAGAAAGCTTTGTCTAGTACAGGTTTGGCAGGTAAAATGGGAATGCTCCTCTCATCAGCTCTGTTTCCAGGAAAAAAAATTAGTAGTGGCAGACATAAAGGGCCTGATTTATCTCTCACTTATGCCAGTGTAGATCAGTTTTACACTGGTACAGGTGGAAAAGTGAGAGGAGGATCAGGATCTATATATGTACATTAACTCTTGATTGTGATGTATGTAGCGAGGGACCTTCCTTCTCATTGCCTATAAATTAGCTAATATTCTTCACAAAGGGACCTCTCAGCTAGTAAAGAGTCAATGTAACTCTTATTAGTCCATCACCCAGGGGTTCTTTAAGCTCTTTCTATAGATATAAAGGATTCTCTTCAATATTAATGCTTAGGACAGAGGGGGAAGTCCTCCATGAAAAACATTACTTCCAGGAATTCAGAGCAATCCGATTTGTCTGTTCCATAATTTGCTTCTTTCTTCCCCCAAGTTCCGCAAAGCAGTTTTCCAGGATGCATAGTTCAAGTCATCCTAAAAAGTCTTAGTCTAATATGGTAATCTTCTTTGGAAAGGAACCTTGTCTACTCCACATTCTGTACAGAACTGAGCATAGTGCCAGAGTGCCCACTTTGCTAGATTTTATTTTTGCATATATTCATTCGCTTTACTTAAGTTTTCCCATGTCCTTAGTTTTTCAGATACGATTCCTCCCCCCGCCTCTCCACAACTTGCAACACAGAGCTAACTCTACCCTTTTTGTTTTCACCATGGATTGTAAACATTTCTGGAATCCCTATGGAGTCCCCCAGAGCTGCGTGGGTTGGAGATTCCCATTCCCACAGTGGCAACGTGAGAGGCTGTGTTGTCATGCAAGGGAAAGAATGCTTGTATAATCATCTTATTTTTAATTTTAGGCATTGTGCCAGCAGTTGGTGTTATCTTAACCCTTTATAACAGGCAGATGTTCACTTTGAAAGCATAATGGTAAACTGGTGACCACAGAATACTCTGTTCTCAGATGTCTAGTCCAGAACTCAGCAGAGTTGCAACCAGCAAATGCTAGTTCCAGATCTTACATTCTGACTCTGTTGCTTTGTTAGGACCAGATCCTGAGTGTTTTGCCATTGACCTCAAAGAGAGCTGGAGGAGCAGGCTGTTCGTAAGCAAATATTAAAAATAAGTGGTTTACCATAGGTGCAGCAATCCAAGTAGACTCTAGTGATAAAGATTATAGTCACTAGCTACAGTAAAATATTTTATCAATGTGCATTTTCCTGAAGGAAAACACTTCTTCTCCTTTATTTCATGAACATGTCTTGTGGATCATAATTATCTGACATACCATAACTCTGATTACATGTCAAACTTTGATGGCCAAATTCATCATGGGTGTGACTCCACTGAAGTCAAAATAGAGGATCCAATGGAGTTATATCAGGAATGAACTTGCCTCAAGACCTCAATCCTACCCTCAAGTATATGAGGGCAGCAGCTCTGGCTAGAACCCTGGTAAATAAAAGATGAAAGAAATACATAGCTGGTGATGTCATCTTCTGAAGATTGAGGAAGGGGGCAACCATGTCCAGGAGATAGCAGATGAAACCACTACACTCCAAAAGATTTTAAGTAGGTGGATCCTAGAGTCTGGAGGAAAATATTTCTTTGAAAATTTGGGTTTGTGAACTTGAATCTCCATGCAATCTTGCGGGGATCAATCCCTCAAGAAACACAATGCAGTGTTCAGTTTGCAAACACCATTGTGAACGAAACCCTGCAGGGTTTAAACAGACCTAATTTATATATGACCCTCTAAAATTCACATGACATAGGATCACATGAGTTAGAGGTGAGGAATGGGATCACTTAATCCATTCCCTTTCAAGGATGGCCTACAGTCCCCCCAGCAGAGGAGATGTCAGTTAACAGTACACTAGATCAAGGCCGAAACGCTATCTTCACGGCTGAATTACTTTCATTAGCACAGCAATTGGCTTCACATTTTTTTACTCAATTCAACTTTAGGTTGGATAAACTGAAAGACTAAAAATTCTGCTGTGGTCCAAAAATGCAAAGTGATTCTGAAAATCTAACTTGTGTCTTCCAGCATGTGAACAAAGAAAATAAATATAAATTTAAAAAAATATTCTACAGTTCTTTAAGGCCCTGATCCAAAGCCCACTGAAATCCTTGGGAATTGTTCCACTGACTTCAATGGATTTTGCATCAGGCCTTATGTTACAACTTATGTTTTAAAATTAATTCTAAATTAATGTCCAAACAGTGCTGGTATTCTTTTTGTTGCCAAAAGCTGCACAATGGATCTTTTAAACAACTCTCTTAAAATGCACAGAAATTCAGATGAAGTGACTCACAATGCTGAACAAATAAGGCACAACCATGCCTAATTGTGCCTCTTCAGCTCTCTCTAAGACAATACAATATTTTTTCTCTATTTGGTGACAAAGAAAAATATTTTAATTATAATTGTTGATTGGCTGGAAGATGAAAAAAGTCTGATCGTTAGTGACTGATTAAAGTGCATTTTCTTGGGCAGTGGTTGGTTATAAACCTAGAGAACATTATTGAGAAATGTGAAACATATTGCATAAGAAATGAGATTAGTATTTCTATGGAATTAGTACCCACTTTCCTTAATAAAGCTGAGGTCACCTGGAAGTCCTATCCCACTGAGAAGTTTATCAGCTTGAATTGTAGTATAAAGGCAGGAGGAGCTAATCAACAAATTTGTTTTATGAAATTTGCTTCTCCTTTGACTTACAGAATATACAATTCGTTATGTGCCAACAATATGCTCAATGCATTAGAAGACACAAAAATAAAGCAAGTTCCTGTCTCAAGGAATTAACAGTCTAAAACACAGACTCAAAAAATATAGAGATGGGCCTGACACAAAACACCCACATCTAACTAAACCCTCACGTTTCACAGAACCAAATCCGACATCCCACAACCTCAGACCAGCTCAGACCAGAACTCTGAAGTTTCCATCCCTTTCTTATTGACATGGAACAAATGTTTTCCTTTAAATATAGCAACCAACATTTGCACCTAACCTTTTCAAACAATATCAAGAAATTACATCTCTTACTATCTCTCTTAATATTTTGGTTGAGATCCAAGTATCACTTACCACAATGAGTCAACAGAATTTCCTCAGTGGATTTATACAAGATTCTATCTCCTGCTAACACGGTAAGTCAACAAAACAAATGCTGCATCAGTGTGGCCATTGAAATTCTTAGTACTTTATTAAAAGCCCCAAATAAAATGTCATTCACTTGCTTTCTTTGATGTAAAGTATCAGAGGAGTAGCCGTGTTAGTCTGGATCTGTAAAAAGTGACAAAGAGTCCTGTGGCACCTTATAGACTAACAGACATAGCGAAGCATACGCTTTTGCGGGTGAATACCCATTTTCGTCGGATACATGCAGTAGGCTACTACATGCATCTGACGAAGTGTTTATTCACCCACAAAAGTGTATGCTCCAATATGTCTGTTAGTCTATAAGGTGCCACAGGACTTTTTGTTGCTTTTTGCTTTCTGTGTGTTTAGGAGAATCTGGATTGTATTAATTAATGGAAACTTATTGTGCAGGAGGATTGCATGGTCAGCTGATGTTTCTTGAGTGTTTTTGTTTACTTTTCATTGACTCCATTTGCTCTCTATTCTTGGAGTAGAAGGCCAAGCGTAATTTGTTAAAGCAGTGATTATTTCTGCCTGAACTGCTCTTGAAAAACCAGATGTCTTTGTGAGCGAACTAAGACAAAAAGGTTGGAGCTCGCAAAACTACAGACTGCTTCTTTTGCCTCTTCCATCCCTCAAATAATTATCCAACCCAGATAGAAGATCCCATGATTACTTCCTTTCGATGTGTGCACATCCTGAGGTTCCATTAAGATTCCTTTGGTTTTCTATTACAGACTTATTTACTTGGAGGCTACACAGAAGAAATGGGTTTCCAGAATAAATCTGAATGAAGAGAGGGTGGTTGATTGATGAACTAGGGTAAGGAGGTCATTCCGTATATAAGAGTCAGATGCCCACAACCTCCTTGAAACCCTTGTGACCCACCACAATTCCAGCATTCGCTAATGAGCAAAGAACTAAGTATTTGTGATGGTGGCTCTCAAAAATGGGATGGTTTAGCAAAATAGAAGTCTTCACTTTTCTAAGTGGATTTTGACCCATTCTCAGATATGAAAGTTGCAAGTTACCACTGATGGTCCCCAAACTCTTCACAGTCACACAGACACCCCTTATCCCTGTCTGCACCCCCCTACAGGGAGCCAGGCAAGGAGCAGGGCTGTAGCTCCCGGGGGTGGTGGGGGACAACAGGGGTAAGGGGTTCAAGGCTGGGGCCACAGATGGGGGCAGGGCTGGGGCTGGGAGCATGGCTACAACTGGATGCAGGGCCGGGGCAGGGCTGGGGGCAAAGCAGAGCTGGGACCGGAGTGGGGCTGGGTGGTGCTCTCTCCCCAGCCCTCATGGGGGCTGGCCCAGGTCCCACCGTGCCCTCAAATATTCCTACGTGTCCCCCAAGGGGGAGGTGCCCCACAGTTTGGGGACCTCTGATTTAGGCCCTGATTCAGCAAACCATTCCTATTCAGCAAAGCATTTAAGCACGGGCTTAAAGATAAACCCATGCTTAAGTGTTTTGCTGAACAGGGATGAATTTGTGTATGTGCTTAAATGCTTTACAAACTGGGGCCTTACACTTCCTCTGGTGAATAGCTAAGAGGGAAGAAAAGAGCTCTCTAGCCACAGGCCCAATCTGGTTCCCATGGAAGTCAATGGAAAGAAAGAGTCCTGTTATATTTACTGGGTATTGGATCAGACGCTACATTTGTTTTTCAAGCCCTGGGCATTCAGTTCCCAGTATTTAAATATATGGATGGGATTTCACTAAAAAAAAATGACATTAGGATAGCAGACATCAGAACAAATATTCGCTATTTTGCAGTTCATGTTACATACAGGATGCAGCATGTTTGCATCAAACAATTGTTAAAGAAGTATAGACTATGTAGATCTTTAAACCAATGTATCTGATATCTCCATATGGACAATTTCTACATGAGATATGTCCTGTTTCCAAAATGTGACATTAAATTTTCTGATACTCAACCTTCTCTACCCAATTAAGTGGTTTAGAACCCTGACATTGGGGGCATGGATTTTCACGACATGTATTATTCAGATAACACTGTTCACAAAATGAAGAGATACCTAGAGAAACCCTATTTCTGTATTTGAAAGCCAGACTAAGGAATAGTGTGGGAACACGCATGTGACTATGTAACCCTAGAGGGGTTACAGAAAAAGCAAAACCATGTCTAAACTTGATTTGTGAAAACAAAATGTGTGGAAATTGAAAATTCCACCCACAGCCATAGAGGCCAATGTGACTTTTATGAAAAAGAAAGGGACAAATCCTGTGTAAATTATATTGCCTTCATACTGTGAGGTGATCCAGGAAAATATTACATGAGCAGAATTTTGGAGAAGAGGGTGGCGAATGGCTTCACTATCTGCCACCTAGTGGTTGCTGCCACTGGCTGCCACCCCACCTAGTGATTGCAATGGGATGGATAGGGGAACCCAGGCCCTCCTGCTCCACCAGGTGTCAACTCAGGACCCTGTGAGGCCAGTCCAGCATCTTTGACCTTGGCGTGCCTTAAGTTAGACTTCCTGGGCCACTTCTTACATCCTCTTTCCCAGGGCATTTGGCAGTTTGTCCCTGCAAGCGCTATCTCAAGGTTTGCCTACCCACCTCCGACCCATAAAAGCTGCCACTCATCAGCATGCCTTCTCCCGGTCTAGATCTGGCTACGTCCTCCTCTTCCACAACTCACAGAGTGGGTCCTTCTCCCTGCCCTGTCTATGCCCAACTGAGCTGTCCGGCTCCATTTTAAACCCCACCTCCAATGGAGCATTCTCAGCAAAGATGGAGGGGGAAGGGCCTCCTGAGCTCAGAGCTGCTCTTTAACCTTTTTCTGTCCAGAGAGGGTTTTATACACACTGTCACACAGCCTCCCCCCTCAGATCCGGTGCTGGGGTATTGTCTTGCAGACCTTGCAGGCCTCCTCCCTACGCACACACACCTCTTGAAAAAAAAGTCTGTGTTTTTATGGTCCTTCCTAGCCCTGTGACATATCTGGAAGGTTGTAAGGAGAGGTAGCAATGCATGATCCTGGGGTTGGCGACCCTCACAGAGTGCAGCCACCATAGCAGTGCATGGTCCATCACTAAGAGACAGGGGTTCCACCACAAATTATATCTTAAGGTGTCTACAGTCCATTTTACTGCCAGAGCCGCCGCCTCAGTGACCGAGTAGGATGTTTCTTGTGGGAACAGTTTCTGGCTGAGATACAGCCAGTGCTCCTCTCCATCAATGTCCTGGGAAAGAACTGCTTCTAGCCCTACCTCAGCTAGAAGCATGAATCTCTTGGTGAAGTCAGGGTGTGTGAGCACCGGCTCTTGGGTCAGCTGTTCTTTTAGCTCACAGAATGCCTTATTTCAGGACACGGACCACCTCATCTTCAGGCTGGTGTCCTTTATTAGATTGGTCGGGGTGCCACAATGGTGGCAAAATTAGGCACAAAGAAACTGTAGTTCTAGGAAGTGATGCACCTGCTTTTTTGTGGATGGTATGGCACATTGCTCTAGGGCCTGCATTTTGCTGACTAGCTGCCTTAGATGCTGGCCCCCAACTAGGTAGCTCAGATATGTCACCTCCCAGCTGGCCAGCTTGCACTTGGCTGGGTTAGATGTTAACCCTGCCTCCTGGAGGGCCTGCAATATCACCATCACATGCCTTAAGCTTAGATGGTCATTCCAGTCCCAACTATAAATGACGATTCTGTCAACGTATGCAGTAGCATACTGCCCGTGCAGGCAGAGCACCTGATCCATTAGGCACTGAAAGATGGCTGCAGCCCATGTAGGCCAAAGGGCATGATCTTAAATTGGTATAATCCAAACAGCGTGGAGAGGGCAGCCTTCTCTTGTGACTAGGCAATTAGGGGAATCTGGCAGTAACTCTTTGCTAGGTCAAGGGTAAATATATACTTGGGGGCCCCAGTCTGTCTAGTAGCTCACTGACCAGGGCCAAAGAGTACGTGTCATACTTTGATATAACATTCACACTCCAGAAATCGATGCAGAAGCATATTGACCAGTTGGTTCTCAGTATCGGCACAATGGAGTTCCTCCACTCATATGGGTCTCCTCGACTACCCCAACTTCAATATTGTCAGCAGTTCCTAGTGGACTGCCTCACACATCTTCCTTGGCAGGAGACAGGGGTTCTCCTGGACCTTTTCCCCTGGCTTGGTATCTGTGATGTTGTGCCAGGTGCATATGCCCTGGTAGCGCAGCGAACACCGAGGAGAAGGCTTTCACCAACTGTCGCAGCTGGCGTTTTTGCTCCAGCTGAAAGTCTTCTCCCAGTGGAATCAGTCCAGTGTCTTGTCCTGGGGGCATGTGTGAGCCGAGTTCCAGCTTGGGCAAAGAGGTACTATGAGGAGGATCTCCCACTCACACCAGGCTTTTAGCAGGTTGACATGGTAAATTTGTATCTCCCATCATTTTCTGGGCTGACATATCTCATAATTAACTGCCCCTACTTTCCTTAGCATCTTGAATGGGTCTTGCCATTGAGCCATCAGTTTCAACTCTGAAGTCAGAAGGAGCAGCAGGACCCTATCTGTGGGCCTGAACTCTCTCATCTGGACCCCTCTGTTGCAGGCTCACTCTTGGTCCTCCTGGGTCTGCAGCAAGTTTTCCCAGGGAAAATGCCCCTAACCTCTCCAAATCCTCTTGCAAGCAGATTATGTATTGGACCACACTGTGTTTAAGTGGTGGCTGCTCATCTCACATGCCCTGGAGGAGGTCTAGCACCCCACGGGATAGTCTCCCATACAGAAGCTCAAATGTTGAGGATCCCATGGAAGCTTGAGGCACCTCACGGATAGTAGAAAGGAGGGGGAGCAACTGATCCCAATGTCGTGGGTCCTAGGTGATGAACTTCCTCAGTATCCCTTTTAGGGATTGATTGAAGCACTCCACTAGCCTGTCCATCTGAGGGTGATAGACTGACATCTTTAAGGTCTTAATCTTTAAGAGATCACGTAGCTCTTTCATCAATTTTGATGTCACGTTGCTCCCCTGATCGATTAAGATCTCCTTTGGTACCCTGACCCAGGTGATTAGCTTCAGCAGCTCGGGGATGATGTGAGTGGCTGTGCTAGCTCAAAGAGGGATGGCCTTGACATAGTCCACTATCATTCAGTGTACTGGTACCCAGTTGTCGTCTTCTCGAGCCGTCCCACCAGACCATGCTGATTCTTTTGAAGTTGGTCCCAACCACTGGGAGGGTAACGAGCGGGGCTTTCAGGAGTATTGTGGACCTGGCACTCGGGGTATGACACACAATAATCCTTGACTTCTCCATCCCCAGCCAGTAAAACCTAAAGGTTACCTAGTTGAAGGTTTTCTCTTGCCTAATCTTACCCACACAGGGTATTGTATGTGCCAGCTCTAGCACCTGTATTTCTCCTGTTTGGGCATTCTTGGCCATCCAGTATATTCTCTCCTCCCATAGCTCAAAGTAAGAACATAGTTGCAGCAGCCATGGGTCTGCCACTTCCCAGTTCACGGCTGTGAGGTGCTCATATGCCCGTCTCAGAGTCAGGTCCTCCTTCTGCACACTTATAAAATCTATTTTGGCCATCAGTAAATCCCAGTCTTGAGACTGGGGGGCCTTTTGCCTCCTTTGTGGTGGTTCTGGTAGTGACAGGCTCTTTGGGGTCCTCTTTATCCCTGACTCAAGCTAGGTTTCCTGACCCCAGGGATTCGGGGGTCCCTCCCTGGGGGTCTTCTTCCCTCAGCAGGTCATTATCCCAGGATTTCATAGTCTTCTTAAAATCTTCCATGTCTTGACCCAGAATCACTGCATAAGCTAGTGCAGAGGCTAACCCAACCCACACTTTCCTCGAGTGTTCACCTGTCATGAGCTGCACTTCCCTAGTGGGGTATAGGCGTATATCTCCATGGATATACTGTAGATAGATGGTGTGTAGGTTGTCTCCCAGCCTGGCTAGGTGTACTCGGGCCATTGTCTGGCTACACCCAGAGCCTATCAACGCCAGCACAGCCACCCCATTAACCTGCACAGGAATTACCATTTTGTTTGGCCCTTTCTTTCTGGCCTGCATATCGGCCATGCAGACCTGCCCATAGGAGCAGTCCATGTAGAGGAACTCTTGACAGAAATGGCCTGGCCTTTCACACAAGAAGCAGGGTTTGGTCAGGGGGCTCACTCTATCCCTTCCCAGCATTGGCGGTGGGGTGTCCCCATGGGTTCCCCCATCAGGGCTGGGTTTCTCCTTGGGGTGCTCGGCCCCTTGGGCCCAGACTCCCAAGGTCCCATCCAAGCTGTGGCTGGGTTGCAGGTCAGGGTAGAATCCTGAGTTCACTGAGGCATGCTGCCCTCAGTAGTCTCTGGATCGCTGGGGCAGGGAGACACTGTGTCTAGGGCCTTCTGGTCACCGCCCAGCACTTGTGGTGCCACTTGCCCCCAGAAAGTTTTCCACCCTGGGGAAATCTTTCCTGGTAGAAATGTTGCCAGTGGATTTTGGTGGTGATATCAAAAACATGTGAGATGGCTGCCTTGACCCTGGTATAGTCTTGGGCCTCCACCACGTCAGGGCTGTGGTAAGCAGCTTGGGCTGGTCCTGTAAGGTATAGAGAAAGCAGGATAGTTCTGCAGATCATTGAGCTACCGCAGCTACCCTCTCGAAAATGACCAGGAACACTTTTTAAAAAATAAACCCCTACCTTTCCTGTTTTGCCTAAAATGTCATTGTTCTTTTGTTTCAGAGTGGTTGCTGTGTTAGTCTGTACCAGCAAAAAGAACGAGGAGTACTTGTGGCACCTTAGAGACTAACAAATTTATTTGGGCATAAGCTTTCGTGGGCTAAAACCCACTTCATCGGATGCATGCAGTGGAAAATACAGTAGGAAGATATATATGCACAGAGAACATGAAAAAATGGGTGTTGCCATACCAACTATAACGAGACTAATCAAAAGTCTCGTTATACTTGCTATGGTAACACCCATTTTTTCATGTTCTCTATGTATATATATCTTCCTGCTACATTTTCCACTGCATGCATCCGATGAAGTGGGTTTTAGCCCACGAAAGCTTATGCCCAAATAAATTTGTTAGTCTCTAAGGTGCCATAAGTACTTCTCATTCTTACTGTTCTTCTGTGTATCTCTCCATTGTATAAGTCTAACTCTATGCTCCAAACCTTTGCATGTGCTGGGAGAATTAGGTCCTGTGACCAACAAAGGACTAAACAATTTCCAGGTTAGTACTGACAGCATAATTTAATGTATTTAAAAAGGGAAAGGGTAAATGTACTGTTGTTTCATGCAGGCTCTCACAGCAGGCTGGGAAGTGATTAGAGGAAATCATCAGCATGCCAGGAGAAGGAGGAGAGAGAGTCAGCTCAGTTTGGGGCTGCTGAGGTAGAGATCTGATGCTAGAATCACACAGAGTGAAAAGATCAGTGAACCAAGAAAGTATGCCATCTGATAATCTGAGTATAAAAACTCAAGATCTGTGAAGAGGAGAAAAAGCTTAAGCAACTTTCCTTCCAACTCCATGTGCATCACTAATCTCTCACTACTGGATCCAACTGTACGGAACACTTAAATGACCCCTTGACTCTTTCAGTTTCTTTTGCTGTGACATGGTTTTCAAAAGGAAATGCGCACCAGGCCGCATGGAGATTTTGCTGTTAGATTCACCTTCTCCAAAAAGTGAATATGCATGTGGATTACAAAACACTGAGAGCCAGCTCCTCAGCTGATGTAAATCAGCACAACTTCTTTTAACATCTGTCCTTGAGAGCAGAGGGGACATGTGGGCAGGGTGGGGACCCTATCAGCAGGCACAGGTCACCTCTGCCAGAGAGAGATTGTTTTGTTTCTTGCGAGTCTTTGTGCCAGTAGTGTACTGTATCTTTAAAAGAGGTAGATTTGTTTTCACAAACTCAACAAGGCTTAAGAAAATCAGCTGTGTGCTTTTGCTGAGGAAGGAAGGGAAAGTATAAGGAAAGACAGCAAGTTTAGAAGCTCAGTACTTGTGTTTGCTGTTGCATAGCCAGCAGCTCCTGCACAGGTATATTAGTTTTAAGCAGAATGGCATTTACTGGTTTCATCTTACTTCTTGAGAATTTTCTGACAGCTTTTGGCCTGCACTACCTGTTGTAAGTTTCACTAATTTGGAGTTAGTGAAAAACCTGCTTGGATTGTTCTGGATAGCATTCTTTTTTCCCTTAGAGGGATCGCTAACATTTTGATTTTTTTCTTTATCACTATGGATTACATCCCTGTATTAAGAAAAAATGTGAGCAAATAGTAATGCCTACAAATGTCACCAGTTCCTGCTGGCAATAGATTGCAATTTAAGAAGCTCTTCTACATTTTACTTACACAGTTGTCCATATTTGTAATGCTGGATTCTGGGTTTGGGGTGGGGGGAATTGTCTTGATTAACTTCATTTATTTGAAGAGATCTATGAACAATGAAATACTGAATACATAAGCACTTTTGAAATTTATCTTGGATTTCCTTATCTAAATAACTTAATTTCAAGTTTTGAATAGTTTTTTGTGAGAGGATCTAGGGATATTTTTGAATTCAGTTGCTATTAGAAATGGAAAATGTGAACTCTTATTTTTTTTTCTTACTTATAGACAGTTATGTTAGTAACTCCAGTACTACTACCAATAACTGGGAGTCAAGCCACAAAACAGCTAAGAGTAAGATAACAAGTATTTAAAAGCCTTTTTTACATGTGAAAGGAATCTAAGGCTAGAAATATAACATATAAATCTGTTATTTTGTTCTCTACAATTTAGGTGTGCTTGTTCAGGAAAAGGATTTTCACTTTTATTCATTTTAAAACAATAGTACCAACTATTTTTCTTACATTTGAGAAAATAAACACGTCCAGCCTCTGCACAACCACCCACCAGCATTTTAAAGAGAATTAACATTAAAATATGTTAATATTTATTAATATTATTGATGATATATTAACTTTGTCCCAGTGCACCTGATTAGGATTTGGAAAGTTAGACTCTGCTTTTTAATTGTGAGGTTTACCTTCTGCCATAGGAGAAAACACTGGCTTACAGTTTGGTAAGGTTGCAACTATGAGGGGAAGACTAAGCATATTATTAAATATACAAAGGCAAACAGCTGATCTTCTAAATACTTTCATAACAACAATGAAATGTCCTATGTCATATAACAAAAGAAATGAAACAGAAATAGTAATCAATAGAAATGTTGTCCTTTCTTTCTGCTGAAAATAAGCAGCAGCATCAGTACAATTTCCAAAGCTATTTAAATTTTGCATTATGAAATCGTTCCCTTGCATTATCAGCCACATGTCATTTTGATGGGGAACTGGTGTGTCCACTGGTCTCAGAACTGACCTTGTATGATATCTTCACTTAGGCCCTGATCCAAAGTCCATGGAAGTCAGTGAGAGTCTTTCCATTGACTCCCATGGACTTTGGCACAGGCCTTTACTCACTACCTAATTGTGTTCGCATAGTTTTATTTGAAAAAAGATTGATCGTACTGAATGGTTAAAGTTGTCACACTGCTTCCTATGCCACTTCCCTGGAACCCTTAACTCCCTCTTCCTATGTCCTCCTCTTTAAGTAATTCTACAGCACTAGAAGGTCTGAATCATGGTCTTATTAACTTTTGTGGTGTTGGCCTAACAGCCTGTCAGGATGGGCATGATCTTGCTACAGTTAATGGGTCTCTCCTTTTAAGTGATCTGTGTTGAAGAGGTAGCCAGTGTTCTCCCTTTGACTAATCTTTGCTCTATGTCTAAATGTGAGCTTTGTACAGCTAATATCTATGCCCAATGCAGGCCCAAAGGCTAAAACTGAACCCCTAAATGTGATTTCCAAAGCAATGGTAACAGAAGTTTCACTGATTCCAAAATCATCCTTTATGACCTGAATAGCTCAAATGGAAAATGTAAATCAGAAAATTCGCCAAAGTAAAATGTCCCAGTCTTCTCATCTATCTATCTATCATTATACTTTTATATCAGAGCATGCATCCTAATCCCCAGCATGCACCCTAGTGAGGAACCACTCCAGGGTGCACCATAGCCCTGGGTACATGTTCTACTCATGAGCCCCTCCCAGACATTCACCTAACTACTCCTAGACATGCACCCTAATCCTATGCACACATCCCTGCTGGGCACACACCCTGCCCTAGCCCTGTGCACATATCCTGCTGAGCTGAGAGCTGGGCACTCTAATCCTGGACACGCACCTTGCTGATGAGCCAGTGCTGGGCACGCACTGTATTGAGCCCCTCCTAGGCACACCCTCGATCCTGGCCGTGCACCCTGCTTGCTGGGCAGGCAGGCAAGCTACTCCCTTCCCCCCCAGTGCATGCTAGTGAGGTGTCTACCTGTTACTCAGTGTCCCTGTCTCCTCCCAGCCCCAGGCGGGTTCTGCCAGCCCTGGGCAGGGCATGGCCATGCTGCCTTACCTGAGAAGTCTGTCAGAGCTTCGATTTCCTTGGTCCCCACTAGGAACACGCAGTACAGGAGATTGAGAAGCAGCCCGGGCTCTACCTGTCTCCGGCTTGGATGCTGCCCAGCATCCAATTCACTCATGGTGCGGGGAAGGGAGGGGTCTTTGCAGCCCGGGGGAGTCACATGATGAACCCAGCCCCCAGCTGGCAGCGCATCCTCCCCAGCAGCCACCTCCCCTGCAAGCGCCCCGTCCTTCCCGGGACTAGAGCGCGCTGCCCCCAGCAGCAGCGGGGAGGAGGGAGCCAAGCGCCGCCGTGACCGAGCCCGCGCCTCCGCGCAGTTTCCCCCAAGAGGAAGTCCCAGCAATTACTAGTCCCTGGCACAGCGCTTTGCTGCGTGTGTGTGTGTGTGAGGGGAAGGGACGAGCCCCTCCCCAGGGCACGGCTCCCGTGAGAGCCTGCGGGAGTCAATCCCGAAGTGCCCCCCCCCCCGCCCTTCTCTCCAGCCCCGGCTGGACATTTCTAGGGCCCGGCACCTCCCTCCTGATTCCCACATATCGCTGCTTCCTAGCCACAGAGTGGCGGGCTGGTAACACCCGTGCGCGGCGTCCTGGTCTGTCTGACAGGAGCCCCTCTGCCCTCGCACGCGTTACCTCACCAAGCTCAATCAAGCCTTCCCAGAACCCCCCCTTGGAGTTGGCACCGAAACGGGCACCACACTTTTCTTCCTTCTCTACTTCAGACTTTTTGACACGATCATTAGCACAGCAGAATCTGCCAAATTCATTGGTCTAACCCAGCAGATCACTGCTTTTTAGCCTGTCTTATGGGTCTCTGAGGAAAACTCAACCAATCTACAGATTTCCTCCCAGGATCAAGACTCAGGATGGGAGGAATTCAGCTGAAATGTATTTGTTTTAAGAAACAATACCAAACACACGTATCAAAACAATCTTGTTTCCATGATTTCTCTCCTAATTTAGATCCTTCTCTTAGCAAATATTGTATTGCTTCATTTAATGTCCAGTTTCGCAGATAGAGTCCCCCACACATTTTGTCCCATTAAAGTTTTAAATGAGCATTAGGAAAATATTAGGGGGACTGCAGTCTCTTTTGCAGGAATGAAAAAACTAGTGGAAAGTAAGGGATCCAAAAACTGCCTTTACAATGTTCTATACTGCCTTCAAATGTTCTTTCCAGTTCTTTTAAGCCCATCAGTCGGGAATTGCTGAAAATGGCTTCGTCTGTGTGCATCTCCTTTTGACATTATTGGGACTAATTAAGTAATAATTAAGCTAGGGGACTAGTTCCCCAGCCCCTTTAAGGCTTGCCACCATGAGGGAGAATAGAAACAATATTGGAAATATGATAAGCAAGCATCTGCAATCAACTCCCTGCACTGAGGTTGTGTTCAAAGATAAATATGAAAGCCGGAAGGCATGAGCATTTCACAGTTTGTAGCTTAGTATGCACAGTCACACTGTACAACTTATTTGTTAGATGACATTGATGAGTATGTAATAGGAGATGGGACCAAACTAGCACTGTAGATCCTATTTCAATCCACACCTCAATATTTGCAGGAGTTCAGACCAGATCCAGATTGAATTTCCCAGCTCTGGCATCTCTCTGAAGTGGGCCAAACTGGAACATCTTTCCTGACCAGTTTGAGCTTTGTCAGAGTTTGTATTTGGCTCTGAATACGTATCCTAATTTCAGGACCATCTTTAACAGAAAATTCTTTCTTTCTTTCTTTCATTCTTTCTTACACACATACAAAGTACACCAGTTGATTACCATGTACATTATATTCATGCTTCCCTGGTCTTAGGCAGATAAAAACAAATTAAATTTTGCATTAACCTGTCTGTGGTTGTGAGCACTCCACTAATTTTTACTGAATTCAGATAAATAAGATAAAAATATGTTAGTGGTAGCCATGCATGAAAGGCATTGATGGTGGTTGGTTCTGAAGCAACTACTTATAACTGAACCAGTTCTCCTAATATGTTGTGGAATTTGCCTGACTCCCTACCTTTCTTTCAGTTGACTGACTTACTCAACAACCTTCTCTACGCTGGGATTTTTTTCCCTAAAATGTTGCACTGGTTCAGCTCTGCTGCTGTTAGCAATGAAGGGAGTGATAAGATAGGCAAGGCACCAGCAGACACTGATGTTTTAAGTACCATATTTTTTATCCCTCTGCCTGTTAAGCCAGGTGCTTCAGCAATCATGAGTCCAATGTACACTCAGAGGTAGACCTAAAAACTTCTAAAATGACCTAAAATAGCTTTTCTATATTTAACCATTCACATTTTTATGATTTAATATGTAGGGACCTTCCTGGGCTGGGAATCTTCCCTTTCCTATGAGATAAAGCTTACATTTCTATCCCTATAAGCAGGGCTTAAATTCAGCCAGAGCTGTCTGGAGTGGAGCTTCAGTAAATATTTTCAACCCACCTGGAGTTTTAATAGCATGTTGGGGGAAAGTATGGGGGACCTCAGGAAATACTTTCAGAGTGTAAGCCCTGCCTATAAAGTTATGAGAAAAAGGACCTTAAATCCATCAGTGGTTCAGGATTGAATCTGGTGTACACTAGCCTCCAGGCAGAAATTTTTGGGAGAAGATCCACATGATCTTGGGGAGAACATCCTCATTAATGATCTGGAGGATGGCATAGACTGCACCTTCAGCAAGTTTGCAGATGACACTAAACTGGGAAGAGTGGTAGATATGCTGGAGGGTAGGGATAGGATACAGAGGGACCTAGACAAATTAGAGGATTGGGCCAAAAGAAATCTGATGAGGTTCAACAAGGAGAAGTGCAGAGTCCTGCACTTAGGATGTAAGAATCCCATGCATGATTAGGCAGTAGTTCTGCAGAAAAGGATCTAGGGGTTACAGTGGACAAGAAGCTGGATATGAGTCAACAGTGTGCCCTTGTGCCAAGAAAGCTAACGGGATTTTGGGCTGTATAAGTAGGGGCATTGCCAGCAGATCGAAGGACGTGATCATTCCTCTCTATTTGACATTGGTGAGGCCTCATCTGGAGTACTGTGTCCAGTTTTGGGCCCCACACTACAAGAAGGATGTCGAAAAATTGGAAAGAGTCCAGCGGAGGGCAACAAAAATGATTAGGGGGCTGGAGCACATGACTTATGAGGAGAGGCTGAGGGAACTGGG
>NC_133769.1:200992110-200999416 GCF_003597395.2 Chelonoidis abingdonii | reverse complement strand
GGGAGGTGGTGGAATCTCCTTCCTTAGAGGTTTTTAAGGTCAGGCTTGACAAAGCCTTGGCTGGGATGATTTAGTTGGCGATTAGTCCTGCTTTGAGCAGGGGGTTGGACTAGATGACCTCCTGAGGTCTCTTCCAACCCTGATATTCTATGATTCTATGTATGAGGGGAGAAGGAAACAATTCTCTGAAAGGTTGCTTTTTAAATATCGCAGCTATTTGAAACTGCTAGGAGTTTGGAATATTGCAAGTGATCTCAGAGAAGATGGATGAGTCGGCAGAGGGCAAGGTGAGATAGTCAAAGATGTATGATAACTTCGTATCTATGTTATATGGCTGTGCAAGTTATCATATGGATATCACCACTAGATGTGTTTGGGGGAATCTATCTGTCTATCTATCTGTCTAGATAGACAGGCAGATACAAATATACATATATAAGCCCTAGGTCAGGAAAGCATCCCTATTCTGAAAAGCATTTTAGGACTTGAAGTCAATGGGACTTAAGCACATGCTTATAGTTAAGCATGTATTTAAGTGTCTGTCTTTCCTGAATCAGGGCCATAGTTTGTTAGAGTTTACCTCTAACCTTTTTAGTAGAACTTCATTTTTATGTTGGAGGAGTTCAGATACTGCATTGATGGCAATATAAAACCCTAACACAGATAGTTAGAAAATAATATTTACAGAATGTATTTTCTCCTTTCACTTCTGGTAAACCCTTTGCCTATGAAAGCAGTTTTTGCCAGCTGACAATATCCACTAGTCAGAGGGAGAACACAGCTTATGTGTTTGTTTACACACTTTCCAAACCCATGATGCTGTAATCGAGACCCATACAAGTGGAATGACATCATCTTTTGCTTTCCTAAGTGATTCCTTTGGAGCAGCAACACTTGAGTCTGTTTATTCCTCAGTACAGAAGTTAGCATCTGAGCTGGGTACTCTGTCTGCTCAAATCAGTTTACTTTCTTTTGCACTGAGGAGAACAGAAATAATTTCATAACGTCAGAAATGTGGAAAACTTGCTGTTTGTATGAAGTTACCATTGGAAGTCTCAGAATGGTGAGGCAAGAAACATACCATACTATATCTATGTTTTACTCATTTTCTCTGAACCTCTGCCAATTTGAAACTCATATCACAGTTTCCTGTATGGAAACTCAAATAAAATTAGTGTTGTCAGTTAGAAAAGAAGCCAGCAGTGTGGATAATAGAAGAATCTTGAGTCAGTTAGTAAATATTAGACTATTAGTAAAAACTTCACAACCAGGCAGATTTATAGCACCATGACAGTGACACCATAGTTACTGCACTGGAGATATTTTAGTTCTAAAATCCCTATTTTCAGGCACATACAACTCTTCTCCCCTCAAAAAAAATCTTTTCATGCTCATTCTCAGTTGCAAAAGTGAGGGTTTTGAAATGTTTAGTAAAATTTTGTTTGGTTATTTTAGAAAATTCTGAGCGTGAAAAAAAAAAAAGATTTTCCCACCACTTAGGACATTTTTAAACACTTTATTTTCTTGCACTCTGACACAAATGAAATCTACAAGAAAGTTCTAACAACTGGGCTGCCATAGTCAGTTTGGTTTCTATGGCAATGAATGTCAGACCAGTTAAAATAAAGCAAGTGCTTGAAAATAATGACTATATGGTGGTTATTTAAAATAACGTGTCCCATATTTGCTGATTCAACCTCCATTTCTATGGAAACAAGAATAAAAAGGGTAACCAGTAAGGGAGAACTCTCTCTTGTATATTTCATCTGTGGCTGTTTTCTGAATGCTCAAGTTCTACTTTTCATATAGTACTAAAGACTGTAGGATCTGACAAGGTCTTCAAGTCTGCAACAGTGTGACTTTGAAAACAACAGGCCAAATCCTACATGCTCTACTCAAGAAAAATTCTTATAGACTTCAGTGGATCTTGGCCCAGGGTGTTTAACAGCAGGGGAAACATCTTACCATCCCCCCGCCATTCTTCCTTCACAGAAGTAATGATCTCTGATGTGATAGAAAAGACAAAGTTATCTAACACTGTGGTTTCCAATCTGTGATCCAGAGACTCCTGGGGCTCTGCAAACTATGTCTAAGATTAAGGGGTCTGCACCTTTATTCAAAAATGTTTAGGGGCCCACAAATGAAAAAAGATTGAAAACAACTGATCTAAAAAGTTCTACACTTTGTGGTTAAAGCAGTTCCCTGCACCGTCAGCTTCTTGCCCAGCTAATCATAACTTTCTAATGACCATGCCCACTCTGTAAGAAAGAAGTAAGACAGAACAGGGTGTGCATTCATATCAGTTAGTTAAACCAATCACCTTCTCTTCGGTTCCCCTCTAAATTCCATCTTTACTCCCTCATTATAGGGAACCTCCCCACCCCCCATCATGCTGCCACTGTTATTGGCAGCTATCCTGTAATCAGATATTTTTTCTGATAGCACCCACAGCATGCAAGGCACTGTACAAACAGAAAGAAAGGCACAACCACTGTCCCAAAGAGCTTACAATCTAAAAGAACTAAGCAAAACAAAAAGGAAGAAAGAAAGGTGTAAAACATAGATATAGAGAGGTCAACATTTTGATTGTCCATATCTCAATAATTCAGAGCATTGATGGTGTAGATCAGGGATCGGCAACCTTTGGCACACAGCCTGCCAGGCAAAAGCCCCATAGTGGGCAGGGCTGGTTTGTTTACCTGCCACATCTGCAGTTTCAGCTGATTGCAGCTCCCACTGGCCACGTTCACCGCTCCATGCCAATGGGGGCTGCAGGAACCGGCAGCCAGCAGATCTCTCAGCCTGTGCTGCTTCCAGCAGCCCCCATTGGCCCGGAGTGACAAACTATGGCCACTGGGAGCTGCAATCTGCCGAACCTGCGGATGTGGCAGGTAAACATACCAGTCCCACTTACCAGGGGGCTTACCCTGGCGGGCCATGTACCAAAGGTTGCCGATCCTTGTTGTAGATCATCCCCAATTGCTCCTCAGTCTAGCCATTATTAGTCAAATCATTTCTTGTGCCACAGTAGCAGTGGGCTTTCAGGAGGGATCAGAATGCAGGGAGAGAATGTGATTTGAAGACCAGTTCTGGAAGGACATCAATAGGAGCTGCTGGTATCCATGAAAATGAAAATCAGCCTACATGTCGGTGCTCATTTTGTCACTGGTTGTATTGATGCCGGCACTGATACTCTTTCCCTCTGGTCTGCAAGGGTTCAGTGATGAATTTGGAGGAAATAATCACTTTATAAGTCAAAGTAGCTAAACCTTAATGGTAATTTAATATTATTCTATTAAAATAAAGTGAGTGAGATTTTGGTATTTGTGTAAGCTACCCTTTTTCCTTTTCCTTTGTAACCTAACTACAGTGCAGAAGATGTCAGTGGGCACAGGGACTTACTCTATTAATTACAAGTGATTACACTTGATTCATCTTATACTGCTCCCCGTTCTTCCAGGTTTGCTCACTTTGTTTGTTGGTCCCCTGTCATCTTCCTCTCCTATCCTGATCTTTCCCCCGGTTTCTTTTTTCTGAGCAAGCAGCCCAATTCCCAAACCACTCTGAGTCCTGGCTTGAAAGCCTAGCATGTCCACTGCTGCTGACACCACAGAAGGTTGGTTGCTTTGATACTGATATAGCTTGAGTGTGACAGTGAGGAAGATAAACCTCCATAAGTTGTATTTTAAAATGTAGTCTTTTAGCTATTTAGAAAAGTGCTGCTCAATTTGAAACAGCTAAAAGATTGATTTTTTTTAAGATTAAACCAAGTGGTGGTTTACCTAAATTGCTGCAGCTGCTTATCCTTGTCAATAACAGAAAACGCAGCTTGGCTGCATTGGCTCAGCAGTGGAGACACATTAAGGATGTAATTGCAGGTTGGCACCCCCAAAGTGCGAGATTTACCCCAGGGCCCAGTTCCTGGGCCCACACAAAGCCTTATGCACTTCTTAAGCCCTGTGTCAAGGCCAATGTTTTCAGAAATGACTTCTAACTGGGTGCAGAGCAGGGCTAAAATCATCTCAGGCATGATGCTCAGAAAGGCGGAGCAGCTACAGCTCTTCTTGGAATTGTAGGTGCTCAGTACCTCTGAAAATCTGCACCTTGGTGACTGATGTGGGCATCTGAAATTAGTGGGCACTTTTAAAAATATCAGCTTTAACATAGGGCTTCTGTGGGGCTTCTTCATGGGGGTGAATTTCACCCAGTATGCTACAGGAGCTGGGGAGCTTACCCAAAAGTACAGATGGGAGTGTGGAAAAGAGGATAGTGTAGGTGTGAGTGGAGAAAACCGGTGATGGAGGAACAAAAGAGCAGTAAAGGAAAGGGAGGTCTGGGTTGAAAATAACTCTTATAGTTAATAGGATCTGCCTTGCCTCCTTTGTCAGTAACTGCAGCAGCTGCTCAGGCACTCGGGGGAAAGGATGACACGACTAGCACAGAAATTGAAAAATATTAGTGCTTTTGGTTTTTATTAGTTACTTTTAAATATTAAAAAACCCATTTTGGACAGAAATGTAACTTAATTTTTGTTTTTGGTACAATCATAATGCAACATCACGTCTTCTATATATCTCACCCTTGGTTTAGCTCCCTGTAAGGGACTGCGGAAGATTTTGTCATGGTGGTTTAGCTAAGGCTGTTCGCCTTCTCAAGGACAGGTTATTAAAGGTTGCTGTAACTAGCATATGCTGTTTGTAGCCGGTTGGAACTGCTTAGCCTGGGAAGCCTGGCGTGTTTAGAAAAGCCTGGCCCTTTGCCATAAGAGATAGCCCAGTTGTGGGAAAGCTCCCAGAAGCCAAGTGCGTGTCGTGTGAGGGCTTCAAGGGGCATCTTTACAAACTCAAAAGCAGTCTGGTGATTCCGTGTCCAGTTGCCGGGTGTGCGGCCTTGCGCACTTAGAATTGCAAAAGGTCGTGCATAAGAAAAGGCCAGGCTGTGGGGAGAGAATGAACTACGCACCAAAAACCCCAACAAAATCCGAGGATAAGGCTTGCAATATTATACACACCAAGCGTGCCCATTGCTTGGATTGTGAGTTCGTCGGCGGACTGGGCGACCAACACCTCTTTATTTTTTTCGGTAGTTATCGCCCAACCCTCGCGTCTCCAGAGGCCTCTCCACCGCAGCATGCAAGGCATCTTGAGTCACAAAATTTTCTTGAGGAGGACCGGGAGTACATCATAACATCATCTATATAATTAGGTAGAGGGCTTTTGGGCGGGCACTGCACCCAGGAGCCAGTCGGCGCTTACCTAGCTGGTGGGCAGATGGTGGGAGAATGCTTTGTCCACCGCTACGTGCGCGCAAACACGACAGAAAGTGTGTGAGCTACGGCACGCGCGCTTCGCCAGGAAAAACGACAAATTCGCCTGGCTGCATATTGTGGATTAATAGCAGTAGAAAAAAAGGGCATTCCAAATCCAGCACGGCGTGCCACTGGTTGGGCCGTCTAGCTTCAATTTGCTCAATCTACTTGTATGGTGCACTAGTGATTAGGACATAGCTGAGTGCAGTTCAGCCGACGGGGTCACTTATTTAAGCTCCGGAGGTATCGACTCTTGCATATTCGCCACGTCCCTCCGCTTCCGCAGCGGGCCAGATGGGGCATTGATAGGGACTTAGGGTCGGCTAAAGACCTTCTCCAGCATAACAACAGTCGCGCGTTGAGTGACTCTTCCCCCCCCGAGGCGGTACTGCTTGGATACACTATGGCATGGGGGGAGCAGACACAAGTTCACTGTCCCATCCGTGGGAGTCCACACAAAAATTAGTAGGAGGTCCGCACTTCCGCACCCGTTATCCGCCTCTCACATACCGGGGAATAAGCCGAGTCTGCGAAACAAGGCCATATTGATGTGTATCCAACGGCAAGCAACCCGGAGATTCACATTATGTGGTCGCTGAGACCCAGATGACTCTAACACCCACCACGCTCCTGCTCCATACCGCTCCGAACTTTGGAAAAAGAGAGGAAGCTTTCCCCCAAGATCCAAAGAGACGACGTAACCCTCAATATAGCCGGTTTCAGCCCACCGCATACAGGCGGGACCCTTTCCTTACAAGAGCAGAGCGCACAGATAGGGCCTCGGCACTGTCAGAGAATCGTCCTCGTCTCCGCGGTGCGACGGGTTGCCAAACTTGTCACTCGGCCTAATCCAGCCCGGTATCCAAGGAGCATAGAGACCCGTATGTTGGATCCCTCCCCTGGCCAACGATCTCAAGGGCACATAGGGGCGTCCGGTCCCCCAGCTTCCCTCCGTCGTCGGCCACGGCCCGCACAGGGGCGAGGACCCGCCACTCCCTTTCAGTAGGACGGCGGGGGTTAGCGTGCCATTAATGCGGGAGGAGCGGACGGCTCCTCTACTGGCTTGCATTTCAGGTTTTCTTCTTCGCTCGTCCTTCTTTTCCGTGCCGACTGTAGTTCAATCTTCCTCATGGCCCGTTTTGCCCCTTTTCGTGCCTCGGAGCAGGCCACGTTGCAGTTCCATCTGTTTTGTATAGCGAATACCAGGTCTCAAAAAATATTCTGCTCCACCCGCCACCGCTCGCCCTACACCTCGCCCCCTTCTGCTGTTCCCCACCTCAGCCTTATCCGCCAGCCCCTGCTATCATCTCAGCATACCTCCCGCCTTATCGCCTCTCACACCCCCGTGTCGCCCCCCCCTGCCTCCTTTATTATGTTAAATGCATGCCTGTCCTCTCCGTGTTGGTTGACAAGTTAAGAGAAGGCAAGAGAGAATGATTGATCGTTTGCTAGATAAAAACATGTTGCTAAAAATAGTGAAGAACCACCCCCTCCCCTCAACGATGGATGTTTTTGGCCACTGGCCTCCATCCCTAAGGGCACGGTACACTGGGGCACACTGGGGAAGAAGAGAGGACCCAGAACGAACAGCCAGAGAGGAAGCGTGCGCCCCCGCAAATGGCAGGCTACCCCGTCCTACTGAGGGAGTGGCGCGGTGCCTCCAGCCCTGTAGCGTCGGCCGTTGGCCACGTACGGAGGGAAGGGGGGACCGACCCCTATGCCCTTGAGGATTCGTTGGCCCAGTGGAGGATCCAGCACTTCTGGCTCCTCCTTGAACCGCGCCGAAAGCTGAATTTGTGACTTCCACGCAGAAAAACCCCCAACGGGCCGAGCTGAAGCGCTTTGTGAAGGCTCCTGAGCGTGGGGCTGAAACCCCGGGCATATGAGGTACATTCACTTTGACTTTGGGGAAAGCTCCTCCTTTTCAAGCGACGGTATTAGCAGCAGCAGGTGGACGAGGAGAGTACTTTGGGCAATTGACATCACTTCCGGGGGTTT
>NC_133769.1:200826426-200992085 GCF_003597395.2 Chelonoidis abingdonii | reverse complement strand
CAAGTTAGTGGGCACAAGCTGTGCGCGGCAGGGTTCATGCCTATGTTATGAGCTGCATTACATGCATTCTGCGCATGTCGCTCAGGATAACCTCTCTATTAATTAGAATTGCTCTTGCTGCTTTAGGACTGCCGTCAGGCCGCAATGGCTTGATGCATCTCCCGTTCAATGTTGCAGTAGTGTCCCTCATTGCGGGTACACGGTATAGTCCTGCACTCAGTGTTGGTGCTATTACCTTCATAAAAGACGCATATCACTCACTGGTGTAGTGTGTGCTGTCGTTGCGTCCCTGCAGAGCACTTTAGGCACGTAACATTTGGTCGCAGCGAGCCAGGAGTGCTTATGCGGGACCCGCTTGCTCTGTGCCGAAGAGTAGGCACCGCGCTTGTTCGGGGAACGAGCGGGCCCTTGACCTCACTCTGCTGTCACTCTGCAGCGCTCACTGACCTGGGGTTGTGACCAGCGTCGACTCCTGGGAGGCTCCGTGGTCTTGCCGGCCTCACCGGTCTCTGCAAGGGTGCACAAGCGCCTAGCTCGAAGGTTCGGCCAGCGTGAAAGGTCTAGTGTTGGCGGCGACGCGCTGTGCGACGCAATCACACTGCCTGACGAGATGCCTCTACTTCGGTCTAGCGGTGATATCCGGCGCTCTCGAGTGAATTAGGTGGATTATTAGAGGCGGGCTGAGTGCCACTGGCACGGACGGTCTGGAATCGGCTCTCCCTAGACTTAGCCATTCGGCGCCAAGGATGAGTGGACTGGTGACTCTGGTGCAGATGGTGGAGGAATGCTATCCACTCGCGGCACACACAGAGGTGTACTGACGGCTTGCCACGCCTGCAGACAGCCAGCGCCACCTTTGCTAGCTTGAAGAGCTGGTGTGGGAAATTGATCAGCGAGTGAGAGTAGAATGCAGCCCAGGCTGACGCCACGCGGCCAGCTAGCTATTAGGCCGTTGTCATCCTCCTCAAGCCGAGCGAAAGCCCAGGAGGCTCCACGCATGCCGTTATGTTGAGCTGATTGGCTCGTGCTCGGTAGCCAACCGGAGACGGCTACAAGCTTTGGCCAGCGCGTAAATTCCTGTCATCGCACAGTCCAAGTCCGTGCTGTTGACAGCCGCTCATCATGTTGGGATCCCTGAGGAGTGGAGGGGTATTTGGGGCTGTCTGCCTCTCAGACAAGAGAGACGCGCATGAGCGGTGCAGCTATAGTGCCACGCCCGCCGGATATAGAGAACATAGTCAGGGCTGAAGACGTCAGTCTGCCAGCGCGAGTGGTTAGTGCACGTTGTATCCTATCAAGGACATGCCGAGCTCCAGTGAGATCGTCTCGAAGACCGGGTCATACCCACGTCACATCCGGCTTTCGCACGGGCCATTCCAGATGGCAGGAGCGCAGGCATGAAGGCTATGGTTCGCGCTGGCTGGGGTGCTGCAGTGTGGGACCTGCAGGTCAGTAGACACGTTCGCTGCTGCTCTGCGAGTCAATGGACAGTTAGCCCATCTTTGTCGGTGACGTCTCACATTGCAGGTACTGCCCACAGGGAGGCTCGCCAGCGGAGAATGGACCTGCAATTCCCTCCTAATATGGCACCAATAGTGAGATGTGCGCAGATGGGCAGGGAGGCGAAGGGATATCTCCCAGTTACCCGTCTCCCCAGCTGGTCTCGTCCACACAGGCAAAGCATGTAGGCACATGCCGTGATACCCCTCGGCAGGGGATGGAGGGTCTCAGCTAGGACACAGTTCTCCCCCGCAACCCGTCCGCACCTCAGCACACAGCACATACGCCACGCGCGCTCCGCAATGCACCACTGAAGGGATCGCAGGCACTAGCAACCGATCTCAGGAGCCTCATGGCACTGCACCTCAATGTTGGCAACGTGGATCGGCGGTCTGGACGGAGGCCCTCCGATGACGGCTATTGAGCCAGCATAAGTACCTCAGCTTCCCACCAACGCTCGCTCTTTTAGACGCTACTCAGACCCGCACCCGATGCGAGCCACGTCACAGACCCTCCTCAACTCTTGAGCCTCGTGTACATGCGTCACGCTGGATGGGCCGGTGGTCCGTGGAACCTTGGCTGCCAACCCTTAATGCAGCCGCCTAGCAGTGCGCCTGGCTCACGGGTGCTCGCGAAGAGATCAGTTCGCGGCTGCAAAAGGAGAGGCTTCTTCCGCTCGCACACACATCCAACGAAGCGCAGGTGCTCGAGGCCTCGGAATGAGTGAGAGACACGGTTACGCCTGGCCGCGACCGCACCCGCCAACGCTGTTGACTAGCTGTGCGGCTTCGTCGGCTCCTTCACAGAGCTGGGGATCCCCGCCAGGATGAAATAGATACAGGATAACTACCGGTCTGACCGGTGTGACATTAACGGCTGGATAGCTCAACCGCTCTGCCCTAGTGCGGCGTTGCGGGCGCACGGGAGAGGACAGGAGCTTACGTAGATACCGACAGGACAGCGGGGAGCCGTCCATCTGTATCCCCCCGCAGAAATGTCCTAGACGTGACACATCCCCATCTCTCACTGTGAGCCGTTCAGTGGCGGGTGCCGTACCGCCCCACGTCCGCAGATGGCCGTAGTCACGTCATACGGAGCCAGTGGACATCGGTGCGCGACCGACCACGGGTCCCGCTTCTCCCTTCCCGTATACGTACGGCGCCACGGGCCACTGGCACCGGGCGGCGACGCACCCGCGGGAAGACGTCCGAACGGGACAGACCCGGGGCACGCAACGCGACGCCCCCCTCGCTCGCTGACCTCCACGGGGTTGGAGATATTGCTTGTTCGCGCACCCCACGTGGAGAGGATCCACACCCGTCTGGCCGCTCCCTTCGATACCCGGCCTGTCCGAAAAGTGACATATTGCACTCCACGGACCCAACACAAATGGCCACGAGCCGCTCTCTGTAAGGCTGGGTGGCGGCTGAACCCCTGCCTCCTATAGAACTGGTCCAGTTCACCATGCACTATTGAAGGAAACGCTCCCTCTTCTCCACAGCGCCCCGGCTAATAGCAGCGGCCCGTCTGGAGAGTATATCTTGGGCCATTGAGCACTGCCACCAAGGCAGGCCCGCTTCCAGTCGACACACAATAGGGCCTGGTTCGCCTGCCGTGCAATCCCCGGTATGTGAGAGTGCGGAACGGGTGCGGGAAGTGCGGACCCTCCACGATTTCTGTTGTGGGACGCCCGACGGGATGGGAAGTGCTTGTAGTGCTGCCTCCCCCTGCCATGTATCCAAGCAAGTACCGCCCCGGGGAGGGAGGACTGAGCACTCAACGGTTACTGCCTTGTTGGTATGCTAAGGTTATTATGCGCCGACCCTAAGTCCCTATAATAGCCCCATCTGGCCTGGAACTGCGAAAGCGGAGGTCGTGGCTATATGCGCGTCGTACTACCGGGAGCTTAAATAAAGTGACCCCCGTGACTGCCCAGTGTATGTCCCGAATATAGTCACCCTGATTGAGCATATTGCAGCTGCGGCCCAAACCGTGGCACGCCGTGCTGGATTTAGGCAAATGCCTTTTTCTATCTAGCTATTGAAATCCCTGCAGCAGGACTTTGTTTTCCTGAGCAAGCAGCGTCAGTACACTTCTGCTGTAGTTGCCGCACGGGAGTGAGCATTCTCCACCATCTGCCCACCAGCCTAGGTAGCGTGATCTGGCCCTCTGGGTGCAGTGGCCGCCCCAGACCCTCTTCATCCTAATTATATTAGATGATGTTTATGTGTCTCCGTCCCTCCCGAAAATTGGACTCATGCCTTTCATGCTGCTGGTGGAAGGCTTGAGACGCGAGGGTTGGGACATTAACCGAAAAATCAAGCGGCCCCCAAGCGGTCTGTTACCTCGGCGAAGATACACTATGATGCCTTGTACGCAGCACATGACCCAGACGGGGATATTGCAGCTTTCCTCCGGTTTGTTAGGTTGGTTTGTACGCACGTGTCTTATTCGCCCACCTGCCTTTCTTTGAACCTTTTGCAATTCTAGTGCGACAGGCAGCACCCTGGCACTGGGCGCGAACCACCAGATGCTTTGAGTTGTGTAAGAGAGCCTTGCTCACACAGCACAGGCTCCGCTCCCCACCAGCTCCCGTTCGAGCTCGAGGTTTACTCACGAGTGGACCGTGTTTCTTGGGGTCTCTGGCAGCGCCACGCGAGTTCGTGGACAGCGAAGGAACCCATGGCTTTTGGTCCCGAGCATGAAAGTGGTGCGGAGCCGGCTTACCGAGGCCGCGTGTGATGGAGTAGAAACCCGATCCTGGTTTCTTTTGGTGGTCATGGGCATTTGCAGGACCACCCTCCAGGCATATCTGGTCCCGGCTGTGTGTTGTTGCACGCCCATCCCCGTAGGGACGGTGTGAAGGAGGCACCCTGCCCAAACACAAATTCGGGCGTGGCGCCAGGTACCACCATTTTAAATGGAAAACCTTACTTACACATGCGCGCTCTGTTGCTAGGTAAAAGCTCTCCATCTCCACCCCCCGTGCTTTTGCGCATGGGCTAGCTCCCAGCAGTTGCATATCTCGAACTATCATGTACCCTCCCTGAACAAGGGCGACATGAACTGCCACCCCGGTGGAGGAATCTCCCATCCCCAGTCGGGAGGTGGCCCGTCCTGTCGAACCACTATCAAGAGAGGAACAGGAGCAACACCTGCGTTCCGGACGGATCTGCGCCTACACTGCTAGGGGACCCGACAGTGGCGGGACAGGTAGCCATCACGCCCCTTGCAGATGTGGTGGCCATTGGCGTGGATGTTTTCGGCCACATTGGCTCGAGTCAGTGGGCCGAAACTACGGGCTGCCACCTCCCACTGAAAACTGCAACCGCCGCGGGAGGAATGTAAGAGTATACCGCCATAACACTGGAAAGCTGGGTCCCGGAAAAACAGAGGTTACTAATATAAAGCCTCCCGGGACAGGGTGACTGCTTGGCCCAGAGGGCCAAGAGATGGAAGCACTGGCGACGGAAGACCATTATCGCCGAGGAGCCCATTATGGAAGGCAGCTTCTCGCCTCTCGCCGACAAGCTTTCCTGGGCCGGCTGACGGCACTCGTAGACCGCCCCCGAGCCAGCCGCCAATTTTCTCGGGCCTTTTGGGCGGGCTAGCTCCGTTGACACACAATATGGCCTGTTCGCCTTCGGCTATCCCCGGTATGTGAGCGTGAAACTGGTGCAGGAAGTGCGGACCCTAACGATTTTGCTGGGCGCCCCGCGGTGGGAACCTGTAGTGCTGCCTCTCCCATTGGCCATAGTATCCAAAAAGCAGTACCGCCTCCCGGGGGGGGAGGACGAGTTCACTCAAACGGTCGCTGCCTTGTTGGATGCTAAGCTTATTATGCCGACCCTAAGTCCCTACAACAGCCCCATCTGGCCCGTGTGGAAGCTGGACGGGACGTGGCATATGACAGTCGACTACCGGGAGCTTAATAAAGTGACCCCCCCGGCTGACTGCAGTTGTCCCAGACATAGTCACCCTGATTGAGCATATTGCAGCTGCGGCCCAACCGTGGCACGCCGTGCTGGATTTGGCAAATGCCTTTTTTTCTATTGCTATTGATCCATGCAGCCAAGAGCAATTTGCGTTTTCCTGGCAAGCACGTCAGTACACCTTTTGCGTGTTGCCGCAGGAGTGGAAGCATTCTCCCACCATCTGCCACCAGCTAGTAAGCGCTGATTTGGCCTGGGTGCAGTGGCCGCTCCAGACCCATCATCACCATTATATAGATGATGTTATGGTCTCCGGTCCCTCTCAAGAAATTGTGACCGATGCCTTGCATGCTGCGGTGGAAGGCCTGGAGACGCGAGGGTGGACAATTAACCCGAAAAAAATACAAGGGTTGTGCCCCAGACCAAGCGGGAATTGCAAGCCTTCCTCGGTTTGTTGGGGTTTTGGTGCGTGTTCATTCCCCACCTGGCCTTTCTTATGCGACCTTTGCAAATTCTAGTGCGCAAGGCAGCACCCTGGCACTGGGCACGGAATCACCAGACTGCTTTTGAGTTGTGTAAGGATGCCTTGCTCACACACGCACGGCTCCACGCTCCCCAGCCAGGCCTCCCGTTCGAGCTCGAGGTTACTACTGTAGTGGACGTGGCTTCTTGGGGTCTCTGGCAGCCAGCGGGTGGACAGCAGAAGGAACCCATTGGCTTTTGGTCCCGAGCTGCATAATGATGGGAGACGGTGTCTGACTTTCCTAGGCGCGGTTAGTAGTAAGAAGCAGACACGCCTGTTCCAAACACCTCCGACCCGCTAGCGGCGTGGGTAGGTGACCGGCGCACTTGACTTTTAGCAGCCATTCAGGCACTCTTATGAAGGACTGGCGGTGGCGTATATTGGAAATGGAAAATGCCGGCACTAGCCACATCCGCGGGCCATGTCCGGCCGTTTGGGCCAGTAAAAGGGTGGCCTTGGTCATGCACCTGTGGCGTCCCATAGCGCGCCTAGTAGTGCTGCAGGGCGCCGTCAGCGTAGTCGTCTCCGAGGGCAGAGCAGCCTGGGATGCAAAACAGCAGGCCGGTGTAGGTATCTACAGCCTGTAACGACATATTGCAAGTCGTCTGCGGTAAGGGCCGATGTAGTTGACCTGCCAATCCATGGCACGGGCCCGTTGCCCATAAATATTCCGGCGGGTTCTGGCATGGCAATCGGCGCCAGCCGGCGACAAGATCGAGCAACCGCCGCTCGGCTGTACGGCAGCCGATGGGGGGAGCGTGGTGCCTTTGCGCAAGGGGAGCCGCGTATGCGTTGCACGGGCCCCCCGGTGGCCTCCATCTACGGTATTGTTCGAACCAGCTGGATGCTCCCTCGGCCATGTCGTCCGATGCTGCATTCCAGCTATACCGAGAACACGATACTGCTTGGGAAGCCAAGGAATGGGCACTGGCAGGGAGACCATTATGGGGAGCACCATTATGGAGGCAGCTCCTCGCCTTCGCCCGACAAGCCTCCCTGGCCGTGCGGCATGTAGACGCCCACACGAAAGAGCCCAGACGACCGAATCTCGCTGGAATGCAGCAGCGGACGACATGGCCCGAGGGGAGGTCATCCAGCTGGCTGAGCAATACCACGTAGACGGAGGCCACCGGGGGGCCCGTGCGACGCAATACGCGGCCCTGCGCCAAGGCACCATGCTCCCCCTCTCGGCCTGCCGTACGGCCCGAGCGGGGTGCTCGATCTGCTCCCGGCTGGCGCCGATTGCCCTTCCCAGAACCCGCCGGACATATTTACCGGGCGACGGGCCCGTGCCAAGACTGGCAGGTCGACTACATCGGCCCGTTACCGCTCAGAACGACGCTGGCAATACGTCTTTACAGCTGTAGATACCTACACCGGCCTGCTGTTTGTGCATCCCAGCGCTGCTGCCTCGGCGACGACTACGCTGGCGGCCCTACAGCAGCTCTGTGCGCGCTATGGGACGCGCGCACGGTGCAGAGTGACCAGGGCACCCATTTTTACGGCCAAACGGTCCGGACATGGGCCGCGGATGTGGCTGTAGCCTGGCATTTTCATCTTCCATATACGCCCACCGCCAGTGGCCTCATAGAGCGCCTGAATGGGCTGCTAAAAGATCAAGTGCGCCGTCTTACCCCTACCCACACGCTACGCAGCTGGTCGGGGTTTGGAACAGGCGGTCTGGCTTCTTAATAACCGCCGCCTGGGGGGAGGTCGAACACCCCTACAACGCCTTACCACGCCCCCCCAGGTGCCCGCACAGTTGCGGGTAGAATTGAAACATACTCCCGGGGTACTGCAGCCAGCGCAAGGGTTGTAACCTTGTACGCCCCTCACACCATCTCCTTATTGGCAGGCCAAACCGTTCCCGTGGGCCACCCAGGCCAAGTGTGGTGTGAGCCTTCCTGTTTGTTTTGTGTCCTGCCTAGTAAGGAGGGCTCTCGATTCTACCCTCCATACTGGCTCAGCTCTGATCGCTCCTTGGCCGTTCTTTCTTGCACCAATTACAGTGATGGGGTACTACAGTGGGAGCAAGGGGAGGCCCTTTGTAATTGTGTTCCCTTGCCTCCTGCAGGTGTGATCAAACGTGACCCCGAGGAGACAGAATGGCACGTACTGGCAAGCGTTTGGTGGACCCTGCCACAGCAAGAACCCGCGCGGCCGTCGTTTTTGGCCACAGGACAGGCTGGGCCTATATATACTACCAGAAGGGGAAGAGTATCCCCGTATGGCCTCACTGTCACGACTTTCACAGCGCTCTTTGTAATACCTGGTTTAGCAGGTGTTCCTACCCAGGATAATGCGTGGGTCACATTGGCCCACGTTGCTGTTAATTCTACTTCGTTTTGTCTCCCCAGAGTACATGCCATCGGTGCCATTATGGAGACATGTTTTATTGGGTGTCAGTGCCACTCCAGAATCGCTGCAAGCTGCCTCCAGACAGATTACTAGCTCCAAGCGCATGACGTATGAGGATTTATATCAGATGTGTGGACTGGGGCAGCCCCAGCGGGATGCTACTATGTATTCCTTTCGCCTAGCTAATGTTACTCATGCTGCGGTGTGTATGTGTTTTTTAGAGGAGCTACGCGGGATGTAATAATCATACTAATTATGATTAACTTTGCAGATCGAATGTGGAGATTAGCTTTGGTGATGGACATGCAAATTGCCACGAGGGTGGTTTTTGTTTTTTGTGGGAGGATTGCGTATACCTATATTCCTGCCAATAGTTTTGGGGGCCCCTGCACTGTAGGGCGTATAACTCCACTTATGGTTTTGCCTCCCCAGAAGGCCCCCTCCCGCCAACGCAGGGGGACCATTCCCCTGGATTCTGGGTGCAAGGCCGAAGTGACTTTGTATTCCGAAGGACGGCAGCCGCCCTCCTCTTTTTCCCTAGTGGCGTACCTGGTTTAGTTGCGCATAATTATCATGCGGTTGCCCACCTTGCCTGTACAGTTGCTAAAGCTATTAATATGACCTCTACCGTTTTGGATTTGCTTACTCATGAATTAGGTGAAGTACGCCAAGGCATGTTGCAGAATCGCTTGGCTGTTGATTATTTGTTGCTGCGGCATGGCCATACATGTCAAGAGTTTGCTGGTATGTGTTGTTTTAATGTTACAGATGCTGGCAGCTCGATTGAGACGACCTTGAAAGATTTACGCCACCTTGCAGATGGTATAGGCCAACAACAAGACGATTCTGGCTCTGGTCCTGGCTTACGTCCTTCGTGGTTGGGCCGCACATTTTGTTCAGAGCCTGTGTATTGGCCTTTTTTTTTAGTGGGCCTTTGCATATGTTGCGGTTTAGTTCGCTTATGTGGCAGGTGTTGTTGCTTTTGGCATTTTAGTCATGCTATAGGGTCGTCCGAGTCAATTTATGAGACTATGTCTAGTGCTGTCCTTGAGAAGGCGAGGGGAGGAATGTAAGGGACTGCGGAAGATTTTGTCACGGTGGTTTAGCTAAGGCTGTTCGCCTTCTCAAGGACAGGTTACTTAAAGGTTGCTGTGTACTAGCATATGCTGTTTGTAGCCGGTTGGAACCGCTTAGCCTGGGAAGCCCGGCGTGTTTGAAAAGCCTGGCCCTTTGCCATAAGAGATAGCCCAGTTGTGGGAAAGCTCCCACATGCCTATGTATGAGCTCCTTTACATGCTATTAGCATAAGGTTATATTTATTAGAAGTTGTTTTGCTGCTTTGGACTCGCTCCCCGCTTTGAGTTAGCAACGTGCAGAGTCCCCAATGTGGGTGTGTTTTCTTTACCTTCATTAAAAGCCATATCACTCACTGTGTGTGTGTGTGTCTCGTCCCTGCAGAGCACTTAGGCACGTAACACTCCCTATGTTTTCTATTGACAGTATATCAAAGCAGATCTTTCTGTAAAATGGGAGCGCAAAACCAATAGCTCCCTTAGCAGAAGCGAGAGCAACTGAGAGGGAGTGTCAATGTAATAGAAATAGAAATATACCCCTACAAGTGGTATGATCAAAAATAATAAATGCCTAGAACTAGAAAATTAAAAATTACCTAAGAACAAATGTTTTGTATATAAAGACCAAAGGTACATAGTTATAGTCTATATACAAACATTACTGTACTTTATTTGACAATCATTATACAATCATACACTTGCTCATTTCACTTTATACATGTAGTCCCCCAGAAGTCTGACTGAACAAAGTAAGCAACATTTGGCTACATCTCCACTAAATATTAAGTTACTAAGGAGATCAGCATGAATTATGTCACTATCCCATGCACCAAACTCTCACGATTTCCACCTTTTTTAAGACTGAAAAAATAGGAAGTTCTTTCTTATATTTTTTTGTATTGTTTCAATGGAGGGGTAATTTTTTTCTACTACACTGCACCCCAGCATCTATAATAAACCCTTTGGGCCTATTCCTACCGTCCTTAGACAGTCATAGTCCTACTGACTAAGCCACAGAGCCTTCAAACAAAAATATGCTTAACTTTAAGCACTAGAAGAGAGTGGGATTTACTGACATGACTGGAGTTAACCACAAGCCTAAGCGTCTGCAGGGTTTGGGCCTTAAACAGGAATTTTGACTACGTCAGCACTACAGGATCTAGCTCTTAATCATCACTCAAAAACCAGAACACTAGAAGAAGGTTACAATTATTTTAGTCAAAATCTTGGCACGTCAAACAGTCATGTGTAACTTGGCACATCAAACAATCTCTACTTGTGTAAAATGTTGTTGTTTCATTGAAGCCAGTGGAGCTATGGCAATTTACATCCATTGAGGATCTCCACTGCAGTCCTGTACCCACTGAAGTCAGTGGGACTTCAATCAAACTCAGTGTAGCAAGGTTGGGATCTATCTGGAACAGAGGAATAAAAATACTTTCATTTTGCTTGAAGTATTCCTGAAGCAAATATATATGGATAATCAGGTCAGCAGGGGGAGGGGAAACAGAGTAGAGAAGCAAAGAGTGAGTTAACTCTTATTTATAGATAAGTCCATTGTCTATATTTCTACATTCACAAAGCCTTCCTTTGAAGTGATTTTGTGTTCTGAACACCATGCACGCATGATAATTTAACCTTTTCAACCTTAATAAATCTCAGAGAAACAGGTTTGCCATTAAAGAGATTAAAATTTGTGCCAAAATGGCAAAAAGCTCTCCTAGATGTATTTCTTGGAGTAATCCATTGCTTTTAATTGCATTTTAGTCCTGCTGATGTACTGTTGAGGGAACTATAAAGGCCTCTATTGTGTATATGACAATGTGTATATGGCAATGTGTTCTTTACATGTGTTAAAATTCTTAATAGAATTCTTTAATAATAAAGTTTATAAGAGCATTTCTACCAAGTACACATTGCCCATTTTTTAGATTAACTGTAGAAGAAGGAATATTGAAAGGGGTGTTACTAATTGAGTCACAGTGTGACTGAACCAAATAGTCCTTCACAGACTTTTCAGGATTATAAAATCATACCACTTAGCACAGGTTTCTAAAGTTGGGTGCAACATCCCAAGTTTTTAATGTGGCGTGGTGGAAATTTTTAAGCAATGAGCACTTACGGCTTTGCAGTGTTATATTCTGGGAACAGTGTAGTTTTGCCACAGTGTCTGCTTTTATAAAATGCCTAGGACACATGCTGTAAAAAATGTTTCTTTGTTTTCTGACTAGATCTGGATTATTTTTTTAAAAGTAACATTAAATTTATGATTAATTATTATTAATTAATTATTATTAATTATTATTATTTTATTACCTTAGTGTCTAGGAGCCCCAGTCATGGACCAGCACCCCATTGTGTTTGGTGCTGTAGAAATATAGAACAAAAAAGTGATCCCTGTCCCAAAGAGTTCACAGTCTAAGACCATAGATAACAGATTGATACAGACAGATGGGGTGTACAAGGAGAAAATGAGACAATATTAGTCAACATGCGGTGTCTGAATCTATAACCTGTCCTGAAAATTGCAACGAAGTTTTGAGGGTGCATCCTCACGTGTATTCCTTCATAACAGACAATAGTACATAAGCATGGCCATACTAGGTCAGACCAAAGGTCCATCAAGCCCAGTATCCTGTCCTCTGACAGCGGCCAATGACAGGTGCCCAAAGGGAATGAATAGGTAAGTTATCATCAAGTGATCCATGCCCTGTCACCCAATCCCAGCTTCTGGCAAACAGAAGCTAGGGACACCATTTATGCCCATCCTGGCTAATGACCATTGATGGATCTATCCTCCATGAATCTATCTAGCTCCCTTTTGAACCCTGTTATAAAAGTATTGGCCTTCACAACACGGTCTGGCAAGGAGTTCCAGAGGTTGACAGTGTGTTGCATGAAAAATACTTTCTTGTGTTTGTTTTAAACCTGCTACCTTTTAATTTCATTTAGTGCCTCCTTATTCTTGTATTATGAAAAGGAGTAAATAACACTTCCTTATTTACTTTCTCTATATCACTCATGATTTTATAGACCTCTATCATATCTCCCCCTTAGTCATCTCTTTTCCAAGCTGAAAAGTCCCAGTCTTATTAATCTCTCCTCATATGGAAACTGTTCTATACCCCTAATCATTTTTGTTGCCCTTTTCTGAACCTTTTCGAATTCCAATATATCTTTTTTTGTGAGAATGTGATGACCACATCTGCACACAGTATTCATGGGTGGGCATACCATGGATTTATATAGAGGAATATGATATTTCTGTCTTGTTATCTATCCTTTCTTGATGATTCCCTACATTCTGTTCACTTTTTTGACTGTCGCTGCACATTGCGTGATGATTCAGAGAACTATTCACAATGACTCCAAGATCTCTTCTTGAGTGGTAAACAGCTAATTTAGACCCCATCATTGTATATGTATAGTTAGGATTATGTTTTCAATGTGCTTACTTTGCATTTATCAACATAAATTTCATCGGCCATTTTGTTGCTAATCACCCAGATTGTGAGATCCTTTTGTAGCTTTTTCAGTCTGCCTTAACTAACTATCTTGAGTAGTTTTGATCATTTCAAATTTTGCCACCTATGTTTACCTTTTTCTCGATCTTTTATTAATACGTTAAAATAGGACTGGGCCCAGTACAGATCCCTAGGAAAACACCACTAATTTACCTCTTTCCGTTCTGAAAACTGACCATTTATTCCTACCCTTTGTTTCCTATTCTTTTACCAGTTACCAATCCATGAGAGAACCTTCCCTCTTATGCCATGACTGCTTATTTTGCTTAAGAGCCTTTGGTGAGGGACCTTGTCAAGGCTTTCTGAAATCTAAATACACTATATCCACTGTGTCCTTTGTCTGCATGCTTGTCTGACCCTCAAAAGAATTCTAGTAGATTGTTGAGGCATGATTTCCCTTTACAAAAACATGTTGACTATTTCCAACAATTATGTTCACTTATGTGGTCTGACAATTTTGTTCTTTTATGACACGTTTCAACCAATTTCCCATCATAATTTTTTTTTAAAGTTTTAAAGTAATTTACAGTTACAGATGAGGCTTACTGGCTGGTAGTTGCAGGTTCACACTGGAGGCCGCTTTTTAAAAACTGGCATGCGATTAGCTATCTCCAGTCATTGGTACAGAAGCTTGATTTAAATGTGGTTACAGATGGAGAGTTAAAAGAAGGAGGAGTACTTGTGGCACCTTAGAACTAAACAAATTTTATTTGGGCATTAAGCTTTCATGGGTCTAAAACCAGCTTCATCGGATGCATGCAGTGGAAAATCAGTCAAGGAAGATAATATACACAGAGAACATAAAAAAATGGGTGTTCAGTACCAACTATAATGAGAAATCAATTAAAATGAGCTAATTATCAGCAGGAGAAAAAAAACTTTTGTAGTGATAATCGGATGGCCCATTTCAAATAGTTGACAAGGCTTGTGAGTAGCAGTAGGGGAAAAATAGCATGGGAAATAGTTTTTAAGTTTGTTAATAACCATCTCACTCCCCAGTCTTTATTCAAGCTAATTTAAATAGGTGTGCAGTTTGCAAATTAATTCCAATTCAGGCAGTTTCTCATTGGAGTCTGTTTTAAAGTTTTTTTATTGAGAAATCTGAAATTTTTATTAGTCTGTAATTGAGTGTCAAGGGAGGCTGAATGCTCTCTGGCCCCACTAGTTGTTTAGCAGGTTTTTGCTTCTGATTGTTATTAAAAAATTTTGGCTATTACTTTTGGTCTTTGGCTAGCGTTTCTTCAAATTTTTCTTGGTCTTTCTAATTATATTTTACACTCATTTGCAGAGTTTATGCTCTTTTCTATTTTCTCATTAGGATTTATCTTCACTTTGTTAAAGATCCTTTTTCCTCTGCATGCTTCTTTTATTTTGTTGTTTAACCATGGTGGCTTTTTTCTGATTCTCTACGTTTTTTAAGTTGCTCCTCTATTATGGTGTCTTTAAAAAGTTTCCATGCAGCTTGCAGAGATTTTACTTTTGGTACTGTACCTTTTAATTTCTGTTTCACTAACCTTCTCATTGGTGTGTAGTTCCCCTTTCTGAGATTAAATGCTATAGTGTTGGGCCATTTTTTTACCAGCAGATCTTGTATGTTTCTTGATGCTGGACATATGCTGATGACTCCCTGGCATTTTTGTTTTCTCCCTTGTAAAGCTCTCAAGCTCCCAACCCTAGCAACATAAAAATCATCTTTGGGTGATAACCCACCACTGGAAATTTCAGGTGCTGCCTTTGCACCCCTCCAGCTCCTCGAAAAAAAGTAGAGGGTAAGCGAAAAAAAAGGAGTATTGGAATAGAAATAGATCATCCATTTTAATAGGTTGCTCAGTAGCTTTTACATTCCTTAAAGTAACAGTTGGTGTATGTATGAATGCAGTGTGCATAAAAACAGGTTGTATGAACAGAGCCTGAACAAAAAGTTATTTGCAGACACAAGTGAAGCATCACCTATGCTGGGACACCTAACCGGGAGAACACCTAACAGGGAGGTGGGAGAAGGACTCCTAGATGGGGGAATTCCAGGGCTGGGAATCCTCAAAAGATAGGAAAGGGAGTTGGAGACCCAGGGGTATGAGAAATACAACGAAAGAGAAGACCAAAGGGGCAGAGAATTTGGGAGGAAAGGGAAGTGAGAGTGGGGTTTACAGTGATTCTCAGCCAGGAGTATTGCATACCCTTAGGGGTATGCACAGGTCTTTCAGAGAGTACATCAAATCATCTAGATATTTGTCTAGTTTTACAACAGGCTACTCAAAAAGCACTAGCAAAGTCAGTACAAACTAAAATTTCATACAGACTTGTTTATACTACTCTATATGAAAATGCACTTAATGAAATGGAACTACAATATTCATATTCCAATTGATGTATTATATAATTATATGGTAAAAATGAGAGTAAGCAACTTTTCAGTAATAGTGGGCTGTGACACTTCTGTATTTTTATGTTTGATTTTGTAAGCATTAGTTTTTAAGTGAGTGAAACTTGAGGTACACAAGACAAATCAGATTCCTTAAAAGAGTACATTAGTCTGAAAAGGTTGAGAGCCACTGGTTTAGGAGACCCTAGGAAAAAGGGGTAATGAAGATGGAGAGTTGGGGGAGAGGAGTCCCAGAGAAACAACAGTATAAAAGAGGGAGAGAGACTAGTAAAGATGCAGCCACGTACAATAAATTGGGATGGGGGGATCCAGGAGTGGCTCCTCCAGGTTTCTTTAGAGGCTCACATACTACAGTGATGAGTATTAACAGATAGATATTTACAGGACAGTGAAGTAGTGACAGATAGAATATGCCCCCTTCCCCCCTATTCTCAGATGGTTGTACTTATGAGTAAGAGATGTTTCAACTCTCTGATTTAGCTGCCCTTACTCTTGCTGAGTTGTCCAGTTGAAATTAGCTGGACTCCTTGAGAAATAAAACAATATTAATTATCAGCCCTGCCTTTAGGGATTAAGATTATAGCAGCCTGTACAAAATGTCTCTCTGATGAAATACCAGACACACATTTTTGCGATAACCTTTCCTGTAAGGATGGTCCTGTGCTTTTCACTGAAGAAGAATGAAGCAGACACCCACTGGATTCCACTGATTTTTGCTGTTGTTGTTGGATTAGCCAACAGCCAGAAAGCAGGATCTTTAGGAGAATTTCCCTGGTGTTCTGAGAGGCTTGTAGGGAACGTTTTCTAAAACGTCCTGCAATTGCTTACATTGGTGAGCAATGGTCAGAGGCGATCGCTAGCGAGGCCAGCCCGCTGGTGTTTTACCATCATGCTGTCAATGAGAGCTGCTCTGACTGTGAGCACACATTTGGCTCCCCTTTGCAGGCTGATGGACTAGGCACTGAAGGCCTAAAACTGCAGTGGGGCCTAATTCCCTGCCTCCTACCGGGCCTCGGTAGCTGTGCTCCGGCGGACTGCGGGTAGCCGAGAGGGTGCTGGGGCGTGGGCTGGATGTCCAAGGGGTGTAGGGAGGGCAGGGCCGCGCGCCCCACCCCGGGGCTGGGAGAGAGCCTGGGGCTTGTTCAGCCAGCGCTGGGCGCTCCGGGCCGCGGCGCTGCCGGCTGCAGTTTCCAGAGGACGGAGCAGGGAGGCGGACGCGGGCCGCTTCCGGGAGAGCACAGGCCGGACCAGTCCGCCGCGTGTAGCCGCCGAGCGCAGGCTGGAGGCGGGCGCGATGGGCACCCACAAGCGAAAGAGCCCGGCGCCGGGCCCGGGGGCGGCGCAGACCAAGAGAGCCCGCGGCGCGGAGGGGGAATTCACGGGCACCCACTTCAAATCTCTGCTGCGGGACCCCGAGACCGCGATCAAGGGTGAGCCGGGGCGGGAGCTGGGCTCGGCTTACACGTGCTTCCCGCGGGGGAGCCTGCTCCTGTCACTCTGCTGCTGGGGGCATTAACCCCCGTGCTCCTACTGCTGGGGGCATTACCACCACCACCCTGCTGCTGCCGCCCTTGAACTGGCACTGGCGGGGCACCAGCGCGGGCTGTCCCATGGTGCTCTTTGAGTTGTCACCGGCCATCGCCCCCTCCTGCTGCTGCCTTTGCGCTCTTTAAAGTGTGCTGAGTTCCTGTTGCGTTCGCCCCCTTGCCCTGCATTATTTCCCAGGTCCGCCCACAATGCACTGTTTCACGTGCTGCTCCAAGTGCATTACTGTTCCGTTCATGCTGATCTCATGCATTATGGCCCATCCCTGTGGGGAGGGGAGGGGGGATTGAGACCCACACCTAAGAGCTTGTTTAGTGCAGGTGCCCCAGTAATAAATGAATTATTGTTACATTTGTACTGTGAGTCACTCGCTGTTACTGTTCACGAAGATTTTGCATTTTCTCTCTCTCTGTATTTTACTTTTTCACTAAGCAGCGTTGGATGTAGTTGGGTGCATTATGGGTATTTTCTTTAGTATACAAGTATTCCTATATCTTATGCACAAAAAAAAAAGGGGAGGGCGCACCTTTATTACTCTCTCAAACTATTTTGCAGTTTTTGCATGTTTAAATGAGCTTGAAATGATATGAAGTAATTCAGTGTTCAGGATTGAAATATTCTTGGATAAATTCTGTCCTTTGTGGGGATTTATTCAGAGAAGTGTAGTTGGTTACATTGTGCTCTTGTAACTTTCCCATTCTATATTAGTGGATGTACCTTTGGATTGGCAGTAATATGTCTAGCACTCAGATGAACATAAAGCGGGAAAGACAATGTTAACGAGTAGATGATATTGGTCTAAGTTTCTTCCCTCGCTGAATGTCACGTTTTCCGTACCAGACACTTCTCCCATGAACCCTGACAAATTATAATGCAATGTACAGAGTTTGTGAAGCCGGAGTACAGGTTTTAGCTGTCATTTGAAAAGCATGCTTTTGATTACAAGAAAATGCTTGTTTTCTTTCAGGTTTAGAAAACTTCGTCTCCACAGCTAAGACATTACCATCTACTGAACTATATGATGTAGTAGAAGGATATATAAAAATTTCTGTGGAGTGTGCTGAAATTTTCAGACTTTTGGATGGTGAAAGAAGGCCCGAAAGTGAAGTAAGTTGTCCACATGCATTGGATTTGTAATGGACAGTAGAGCGTGCACTGAATAGGACATTTAATAATTGTAGTATAAACACAGAATAAAAGAATTTATTTGGAGATCTGAGGAGCAGAAAAATTGGTTAAGTTGTAGCGGCCTTATAAGTTTGTCATAAAAAGTAAAGGCATCTTGCAAAGCCTCTTACATGTGCTAAACCTAATGTATTCTGAATAGTCCCATTGAAGTCAAGCTCTGTAGTACTGAGGCCTTTGAATTTTGTTAAGAAAAGCTTTTATAAAACTCAAGACCAATAGAAATGTTTATACACCTGTGCGCACACGCAAATCCAATAAAAGCATTTGTTTTTAGATAAATAAGCCTTCTTTTGTAGTATTTGATATCCAGCTATTGCAGCATTAAGAATCTGAAGGTAAAACTTATTGTCTGAGCTGAGAGAAATGCAGAACATAAACCAGAGCATAAATAGTGACCAATAAACTGAATTTATAGAATTCTCTTACTGCTAATTATCTAAGGCGTTATTAGTAATTTAAGTAAAGAAGAGTTTGATTACAACTGATTGAAGTTGATAGAGCCCCTTTTAACTTCCAATAAACAATCTCTTTAATAAAAACCATGAGGAGTCCTTGTGGCACCCACTCTAGGCATCTGATAAAGTGGGTTTTAGCCCACAAAAGCTTATGCCCAAATAAATTTGTTAGCCTCTAAGGTGCCACAAGGACTCCTTGTTGTTTTTGCTGATACAGACTAACACAGCTACCACTCTTTAGTAAAGTATCCTCTCTGTTACATAACAGAAAAACTACGTATACATTGTGTCTTGCTTTGTCAGCTGCTTGCTGTGTAGATATTCTTCCACCTACTGATAAAACACAGAGTTTTTAATTTGTAAGGCCCTGATGCTGCAGTAGGGTTGTGTGGTGGTGGTGAGGGGGGGTTTCACTGTGAGGAGCTCAGTGCAGTACTGGAGCTTAGGTATAGTATTTGAGCTCAGTATATAATGGCATTGCAGTGGTACCTGAGAGTACGAAGACCTCAGGAATGGAGGTTGTTCGTAATTGAACAAAATGTAATGGTTGTTCTTTCAACAGTTTACAACTGAACATTGACTTAATACAGCTTTGAAATTTTACTATGCAGAAGAAAAATGCTGCTTTTAATTATCTTAATTTAAATGAAACAAGCACGGAAGCAGTTTCCTTACCTTGTCAAATCTTTTTTTTTTGGTAAACTTTCCCTTTATTTTTTAGTAGTTTACGTTTAACACAGTGCTGTATGGTATTTGCCTTTTTTTATTTTTTTTGGTCTCTGCTGCCTGATTGTGTACTTCAGATTTCAAATGAGATGTGTGGTTGACCAGTCAGTTTGTAACTCTGGTATTTGTAACTCTGAGGTTCTACTGTATATTTGAGTATTATTTTCCATTCCATCCACATGTGCATCCTAGTGTCTTGCTTCCTTTTTTGAATGCTGCTGCGCTATGAGCAGATGTTTTAATTGTGCTGTCCATATTGAGGTCTAGGTCTTAATCTTTCCTGGTTACAGCTACTTTAGAATACAGTAAGTGTATGAGTAGTTCAAATGATTCTCTTTGATGTACTTTGTCTTGCCATTATCAACACTGAATTTCATGACTTTTGCAGCTGAAAACAAGGAGGAGAGTTGGTACCTTGTGACCAACCACCTCTTCACTGCTCAGTAGTGATCCATAGACCATAGCATGGAAGCTTCTGCCCAAGCATGTTATTTCAGTGTTAACCATCTGGAAGAGAATCAGTGTGTTACCTCGAGTTTCACATTTTGGAAGCATTTCCTCTTGTTGCACAGTTATTCATTATTTATGATATTCTAATTTTCTTATTTATATTTGCTTGTATAGGGATATATGAGGAAAGTAATGGCAACAGTATTTTAAAATATCTCTGAACTTCGCAGATGCTGTTAATTTTTCAAGCTTTGGAAGCCATCTTGTTGAGAACAGCAAGTGACCTGTGCCATTTTTCTGTTGTGGGGATGAACATAGTAAAGAAGTTGATTAATAGCTATATGAGATTAATCTATGCTGCTTTGTATTCTGAAAGTCACAGGTAAGTCTACTGCATACCAGAGTGAGAACCTGTACTGGTTGCTCTGACATAGTCCCGATATACTACCTTGGGCTACCATCCTGCAAAGACCTAAACATGTGCTGAACTGTTTGCAATGTGAGCAGTCCCACTGACTTTAGGAGGACTGCTCACAGTGTATAATCTTAGGCACATACATATAAGTGTTTGCAGGAATGCTGCAGGGAGTAGTGCTGCACTTGACTTTAGCTAAGTCTGTAATTTTCATTCTCTTCCTCTGCTTGCTTTGTTTACCCTAACTATGTCATTTGTGATATGACACCTGCCAGGGAGGTGCAGACAGAGGTTTCCTTTTCTATTGCTCACCAAAGCTGAGCAGAACACCATGGTGATGGCAAGAAGTATTGAGTTTGATTGTTGCTTCTTTTTCCTAGTCTCTTCACAAAATGTCGACACGTTTGTAATAGAATTTCTCCATTAGCCCAACTTTTTCTCAACATCTTTTTCTGTCTCTTAAATATGACAACTAATTGTTTTGATAGATTGAATTTATTTCTTAATTTATTTATAAAGTCCAAAGGAGGTACTTCCACAACCATTTCTTCTGCTTTGTCCCTCCCTGGCAGCTGAGGTTTGGTGTGTGGTTCTTGCTTTACATCCCAGTGTGTCATTTGGATGAAGGAAGGTGCTTATTGGTTCAAAGACCCTGTCTGTGGCATTCAGAGTTCTTCGTCAGCTCTGCATAAGCTCAAAAGTTTGTCTCTGTCACCAATGCAGCTTGATCCAGTAAAAGATATTACCTCACCCACCTTATCTCTCTAATATCCTGGGATCAACATGGCTCCAATAACACTGCCAACAAAATAGTGTATTCTCATAATAATGACCCCAAAATACAGCTATTGGAGAAATCCTTCCAGAGCTTGCCTAAGGGTAACAGCCCTGTTGAATTTCAGATAGGGTGTTTTGACTTTTCGTAGCTACATTGGCCAAATGGAAAGGCCAAGGGGTTTGGCAGTCACAAAACAATTATTTTCATGTGTCAGTTTCACCAATGGGGCACAGAATATAATGATTAGACTAATTTGCTGAGAACATATGTTGTACAGTTGAAGCATAAAGAGGCCATGTTGTTGTGGCATATGGAGGCAGGATCTCTGCTTCGTATGCATCTTCTCAGGATTTTTTATGAATGATAATATTTCAATATTGGAACTTTAGGGCTTGATCCTGCAGCCATTAATAATGGCATGTCTTCATACATCATTAAGGGCTGCAGAATCAGGCTCTTGTGGCCTCAGTTTTGAAGTTAACAGCAAAATCCTGTTGACAACAGTGGATGCAGGGATTGGAGCCTTCATTTCTGGCACTCTCGCCCTTATTCGGGAACATCTACATCCAGCCTCCCGGTGTATTTGTGTGTGTAAGCTGAGTTGATAGGAACAATGTAGATGTACATTCCCTTGTGCCTACTCCCTCTATATCAGTACCTCTGACTTTTTCCTTTTGTTACTCAGATAGACTTCCACTCCAGTCAATGAGTAAGGACTGAGTATAAAATTTGAATGAAAACTAGTAAGGACTTCAAGGTTTGGTCCAGTGACAGGAATACAACTCTTTTTCTGCATTCTTTAACAAAGAAAATAATAATAAGCAATCGTAATACAAACAATTTGATAGGAATGAATGAAGGCACAATCTTGTAAACACTTACGTTGGTGCTTAACTTTTCTGCTGGGGTAGTTCCAATGGCTCTGCTCCCCATACTAAAGTTAAGCACATGCATAAGAATTTGCAGGCTCAGGGCCTTGATCTGAGAAACATACTTTTAAAAACAGGCAATATGAAAATAAGATTGGCCAGAATTCTGTGTGAATTAGGGAAAAGTTGCATGCATTTTGCCTAAATGAATAACCATGGTTGCTTTGTAAAGCTGCTGAATCTTGCATTCCTTATTGAGCCGTGGCTCCCATGGACTGTGAGAGCTTTGCATGCAGTAGGAATACAGGATCAGGTTCAGTGTTGTTAGAGCTTAGCTTTCGTGCCTGTGTTTGCTTACGCACATTGGGACAGACTCCGAGTGCTGTTCTGTGCCTGCAACTCCCACTGACTTTGGTGGAAGTTGGCCCTGGATGGTTTGAGAGGTATAAATTCTCACATTATAACGCCTGTGTAACCATCATTCCTGCAATAACATGCATTCCCCCCCTATTTATTCATGTAGGATGACTCGAGTATGCCTCACCTTGCTGTCGGCCATGGTGACACAGGGGCCAGATTCTGCAAGGGATGTCTATAGTCATTTTGATTTTAATAATAAATTCCTGCCTGGATTAGTGAAGAAAAGAGATAAGAAGGTAAAGTGAGCAAAGTATCTGCAGGGGTCAGATGAGCTGGCATGGAGGTATCTTTGGTTTACTTTTACTGATTTTTAAAGTAAACTTGCTAATGTGACTCCAGTGTATTTTCATCCACTACTGCTTCTCCACCTCTTCCTTCCCCTTTTCTGTCTGATTGTTTATAATACACACTCGTGCTGATCTATGAACAGTTTCCCATTCACTGAAATGGGAAACACCCAGGGGTCATGGAGGTTTCTAGGTGTCTGTCATTATGGGATCTTGTGTAACATAGGCCTGGCACCCATAGGAGTTGCTCATTTCATTTCCGTACCTCCTTGATCTCTGCTACCCTGATGAAGTGGAGTGCCTGAAGATTATAATGCCATAGGGAAAACTGATTTGAGTTTTGCTGCCATAGTATTGGCTGGCCTAGTTTGTTACGAAACTGCATCATGGCTTATTATGTGGTTTGGTGGCCACAGGAAAGAACTGCCATTAGACAAGAAATGTTAAGACTAGAATGGAATGAAGACAAAGGCAATGTGTTAATGCTTTTAATTTATGTTTCAGAGTGGTGGAAATTGTCCAGTTCTAAAATTAACAGGTTAAATCCTGGCCCTGTAGAAGTCAGTGGGAGTTTTGCCATCAGTTTCAGTGGGGCCAGGATTTCACCCAATATTTATGAAAAAACTACACTCTGCTTTGGAAATTGTAACTAATGGTTTTGGGGGCAAATCGGTTGTTTTTTTTTTGTTAAGTTATTAGGAGTGTCAGGTGTGGTGTTTTGCTGCAGGATCTACCTTTGTGAACTCACACAACTTAATTTAAAGACTTGGGTGTTAAATCTTTATCCAGGATATTCATTTAACAATGTGTTCATTAGTCATGGGAGCAAATTAGATATTATTAACCAAAACAGAGTTTCAGACAGTGCCTGAAATTTCCTTCTCTTCTCAGGCCTGGTCTACACTACGCGTTTACACCGATTTTAGCAGAGTTAAACCAATTTAACGCTGCATCCGTCCACACAATGAGGCCCTTTATGTTGCTATAAAGGGCTCTTTAAACCGGTGTCTGTACTCCTCCCCAACGAGAGGAGTAGCGCTGAAATCGGTATTACCATAGAAAGGCCACACCAGGGACTCAGTGCAGTGCAGAGTGAAAGTTAAGGAGCTCAGACAAGCCTACCAGAAAACCAAAGAAGCAAACGGAAGGTCCGGGGCAGGGCCGAAAACATGCCGCTTCTACGCTGAGCTGCATGCAATTCTAGGGGGGTCCGCCACCACTACCCCACCCCTGTCCGTGGATTCCGAGGTGGGGGTGGTAATCTCAGCCATGGCTGAGGATTCTGCGGACGGGGAAGATGAGGAGGAGGAGGAGGAGGACGAGCTTGCAGAGAGCACACAGCACTCCGTTCTCCCCAACAGCCAGGAGCTTTTTCTCACCCAGACGGAATTACCCTCCCAGCCCTCCCAAGCCACTAGCCCAGACAATGAAGCCATGGAAGCGACCTCTGGTGAGTGTACCTTTGTAAATATAAACATGGTTTAAAAGCAAGCGTTTTTTAATGATTGATTTGCCCTGAGGACTTGGGATGCATTCAGGCCAGTACAGTTATTGGAAAAGTTTGTTAACATGTCTGGGGATGGAGCGGAAATCCTCCAGGGACATCTCCATGAAGCTCTCCTGGAGGTACTCCAAAAGCCTTTGCAGAAGGTTTCTGGGCAAGGCAGCCTTATTCCGTCCACCATGGTAGGACACTTGACCACGCCATGCATGTAGCAAGTAATCTGGTATCATTGCATGACAAAGCCTAGCTGCGTATGGTCCCGGTGATTGCTGGCATTCAAGCAACATCCGTTCTTTATCTCGCTGTGTTATCCTCAGGAGAGTGATATCGTTCATGGTAACCTGGTTGAAATTCAGGAATTTAATTAAGGGGACAGAGATGGCCATTCCTACTGGGCTGTTTGCCTGTTGCTTAAAAGAAATCCTTCCTTGCAGGTAGCCAAGCGGGGGAGGGGGGGGGTAATGGCGCTGAGCTTTTTTGCGTTTGGCTAGCAGGGATCTTCCCTGCTACCAGCCACGCGGTGGGGGGGGGAAGGGGGGTGATTAGCAGTGATCTTCCATGATACCAGCCATGCGTGGGGGGAGGGGTAAAGCGATCATCCCAGAGAATTGGATGGGGGGTGGTTTCTGCTGCTGCATGTTAACAGGAAAGAAGCAGCACTGAACGGGCTTTGCTTGGTATTTGGGAAAGGAGGGCACTGTGTATATGAAGGCTGCAGAAGCCGAAAGACAATGGCTTACCATGGCCGCATGCAAGCTGAATTCTGCTGCCCGACCTGCGTCTGTGAGATCTCTAACACCAGAGCCGCAGGCACTCAATATTAAGATGCAAAATGCGACCTTGTAGTGAAATCACATGTGCTATGTAAGGTGAATAGTGTTGTTCACTGTGAAAGAGTATAACCATTGTTCTGTAAAATGTATCTTTTTTAAATACTTCTCTCCCTTTTTTCCCTCCCTCATGCAGCTGCAAATTTTCAAGCCTCCCTACTCCATCCCGAAGGCTATCTCAGATAAGGCGGAGGAAAAAAAAGACGCGAGACGAAATGTTCTCGGAAATCATGGAAGTAACCCGCAATGAAAGAGCTCATCTGAATGAGTGGAAGGACGTGGTATCAAATTACAGGAAAGATGCCAGTGAACGTGAGGACAGGAGGGACCAACGTGAGGATAGGAGGGACGAACGGAGAGGAGAGCGCTGAGATGAGAGGTGGCGGCAGGAAGATCAGAGGTGTAGGCAGGAAGATCAGCGGTGGCGGGATGCAACGCTGGGGCTGCTGCGTGATCAAACTGACATCCTCCGACGTCTGGTGGAGCTTCAGGAACAGCAGCAGGGTCACAGAGTGCCGCTGCAGCCCCTGTGTAACCACCCTCACCCTCACCATGTTCCATATCTTCCTCACCCAGACGTGTAAGAACGCGTGGGGGGAAGGCTTCGTGCACCCGCCCACTCCACCCCCGTGGACAGCCCAACCAAAAGGCTGTCATTACTTTGAAATTTTTTTAGTGGCCTTTTCCTTCCTCCTATCCCTCCCAAACCACACCCGGATACCTTGTCAGTTCTCTCCCTCTTTTTATAATGAATTTTTAATAAAGAATACATGATTTTTAAACGATAGTGACTTTATTTCCTTAAGCAAGCTGTAATCGAAGGGGAGGGTGGGTTGCTTACAGGGAATGAGTCAATCAAGGGGGGGGGTTCATCAAGGGGAAACAAACACAGCAGTCACACCGTACCCTGGCCCGTGATGAAACTCGTTTTCAAAGCTTCTCTGATGCGCACCGCTTCCTGGTGTGCTCTTCTAATCGCCCTGGTGTCTGGCTGCGCATAATCAGCGGCCAGGTGATTTGCCTCAGCCTCCCACCCCACCATAAAGGTCTCCCCCTTACTCTCACAGAGATTGTGGAGCACACAGCAAGCAGCAATAACAAAGGGGACATTGGTTTGGCTGAGGTCTGAGCGAGTCAGTAATGTGCGCCAGCGCGCCTTTAAACGGCCAAATGCACATTCTACCACCATTCTGCACTTGCTCAGCCTGTAGTTGAACAGCTCCTGACTACTGTCCAGGCTGCCTGTGTATGGCTTCATGAGCCATGGCATCAAGGGGTAGGCTGGGTCCCCCAGGATAACTACAGGCATTTCAAACATCCCCAACTGTTATTTTCTGGTCTGGGAAGTAATTCCCTTGCTGCAGCCATTTAAACAGAGTAGTGTTCCTGAAGACGCGAGCGTCATGAACCCTTCCTGGCCATCCCACGTGGATGTTGGTGAAACGTCCCTTGTGATCCACCAGTGCTTGCAGCACCATTGAAAAAGTACCCCTTGCGGTTTATGTACTGGGTGCCCTGGTGCTCCGGTGCCAAGATAGGGATATGGGTTCCATCTATCGCCCCCCACAGTTAGGGAATCCCATTGCAGCAAAGCCATCCACTATGACCTGCACGTTTCCCAGAGTCACAACCTTTCGTAGCAGCAGCTTAATGATTGCTTTGGCTACTTGCATCACAGCAGCCCCCACAGTAGATTTTCCCACTCCAAATTGATTCCCGACTGACCAGGTAGCTGTCTGGCGTTGCAAGCTTCCAGAGGGCTATTGCCACTCGCTTCTCAACTGTGAGGGCTGCTCTCATCTTGGTATTCTGGCATTTCAGGGCAGGGGAAAGCAAGTCACAAAGTTCCATGAAAGTGCCCTTACGCATGCGAAAGTTTCGCAGCCACTGGGAATCGTCCCAAACCTGCAAAACTATGCGGTCCCACCAGTCTGTGCTTGTTTCCCGGGCCCAAAATCGGCATTCAATGGCTAGAACCTGCCCCATTACCAGCAGGATCTCCAAAGCGCAGGGGCCCGCGGTTTGAGAGAATTCTGTGTCCATGTCCTCATCACTCTCGTCGCCGCGCTGCCGTAGCCGCCGCCTCCTCCTCCTTGGGCTTTGCAGGTCCTGGTTCAGCATAGACTGCACGAGAATGCGCGAGGTGTTTACAACGTCCACGATTGCGGTCTTGATCTGAGCAGGGTCCATGCTTGCTGTGCTATGCGTTTGCACAGTTCACCCAGGAAAAAAGGCGCGAAAATGGTTGTCTGCTGCTTTCACGGAGAGGGAGGGGTGAGGCTGTACCCAGAACCACCCGCGACAATGTTTTTTGGCCCATCAGGCACTGGGATCTCAACCCAGAATTCCAAGGGGTGGAGGAGACTGCGGGAACTATGGGATAGCTATGGAATAGCTACCCACAGTGCAACGCTCCGGAAATTGACGCTAGTCTCGGTACATGGACGCACACCGCCAAATTAATGTGCTTAGTGTGGCCCCGTGCACTCGACTTTATACAATCTGTTTTACAAAACTGGTTTATGTAAAATCGGAATAATCCCGTAATGTAGACATACCCTGAGTTGTTCAGATTTCACTCCATTGTAATGTCATCATTTCACTAGTTCTCCAGTTGTAATAGTGTCTCAGGCTTGACCAAGCCTGAATTTCTAATGTAAAAATCAAGCAGAAAACCAATAAACTACCTAACTTTTTGACAAAATCTTTCATGTCCTCACTGCTTTTTCTTTTCTTTACCCCATTTTACAAGTCACTTTTAAAGGGAAAGCTGTTTCACATTGTACCCCAGTAATTATATTTTATTTCAGGGTTTTTACATATAGCTTAAATGACATACACTAATACAGTGCCTCTCAACCTTTCCAGACTTCTGTACCCTTCTCAGGAGTCTGATTTGTCTTGTGTACCCTAAGTTTCACCTCACCTAAAAGCTTACAAAATCAGACATAAAAATACAAAAAATGTCACAGCACACTGTTCTGAAAAATTGCTTACTTTCTCATTTTTGCCATGTAATTATGAAATAAATCAATTGGAATATAAATATTGTACTTATATTTCAGTGTATATTATACAGAGCAGTATAAACAAATCATTGTCTATTAAGTTTTAGTTTGTACTGACTTAGCTAGTGCTTTTTATGTAGCCCTTTGTAAAACTAGGCAAATATGTAGATGAGTTGATGTACCCCCTGGCAGACCTCTAAATACCCCCAGGGGTACACATACTCCTGGTTGAGAACCACTACACTAACGGGCTAGGGATTTCATTTTCCAGATGGAAGTTAAATAATTAATTTCAAAAATAATCGTAATTTACAGTCAGATCTTGTGGCCTTATGCAGACAGAACTCCTGTCAGTTTCTGTAACACTGCCAATATACCTTGGTTCTGAGCAGTAGCACCCTATTAGTCTGGACCTTGGCTTGCCTTAATAGCTCAACAATCTGTGGTGGTTTGGTGATGTGCGTAAATGGGGATTAGAGTCTGACTGCCAAACCATTTATCGTTTGTGACCTAGCCCAGGTATTCAAAACTGAAAAATTAGTGAACCAACCAGCCTTCCTAACTAGATGCTAAGATATGAAAGTAATCTCCACAGGTTAATAGACTGTGGTTGACAAACTCGTATAGTTTTTCAGATTAATATACTGGGGGGGTGTTTATATAAAACATATCTATACAACTTATTGCATATTTTATGATAAACTGCTGCTGTAAAAATGTTGCAGTTGTGTACAAGCTATATACTAAAAGTGTCTTTTAATTTTCTTTTAGGGGAAACCAGATGTTCGTATGGCATATATTCAGTTTGCTCTCTCCTTTTTAATTGCTGGTGACAACACTATTTTAGTACAAGTGCTAGAGTTAAAAGGTACTTCACACTTACTGCTTTTGTTAAAGGAGCATCTTTTAAAGATCACGTTTAAAAAATATGAACCAATTAAACAGCACTGACAAGACAAAGGAAATTCAATTTTAAAAATTGATTTTAAATAAGCTTATGCTTTCCAAAACACTTGGCTGTACTGGCTGAAAATAATGATGATGGTGTTGCTTATGCTGACCGCAAAGAGACTGCAGGATAAACAAGAAGGCCTAGATGACCCAATTCTTGATAAATAAGCTTATAGTACCTTCAGAACCACAAAGGTCAGATAACAGAGGAGACTTTATAGCTTTTAAGCTTCTCCAGAATGTAATAACACTGGATGTGCTGCCTTCTTTTAAAGTTAAATATTTAAAAATCAGGCAAGATCTAGTTTTTGAACACAGTGAAATTCATCTCTTTGCAGATAGCCTGTGCAAGGCCCATGTAAGCCCTTAGAATGGGTTGTCCTTGGGTCAAATGGCCACTCTGGCTGCTGTACTCCGTAAGCCCTTCATTTGGGATCTGCCGGAAAGTGCCATCAGAGGGAGTTTGTACTTCCCCCATATGTTGAGGAAGAGGTAGCTGTACTAGCCTCACATAGAATAGCTCACAGAATTGCACTAGAGAAGGAATCAGGGTTTTTAACTAATTTAGGGTCTGCTTCTGAAAAGACTTATCTACGCACTTGACTTAACATACTAAGACCTAGACCCAATGTTAACTGAAGCTAATGGGAATGCTATTGATATCAGTGGGCCTTGGATCAGACCCTATAATTAATCCCATTGACTTCAGTAATTGTAGGTCCTTCTGGGCTGCGGCTGTCACTAACTATATGTTTACACAATGGAGCTCTGACTCAATTGAAGTCTCTAGGTGCTAGCTCAATATAAATATTAAATAATAACTGAGCTAACTAACTGCCTAATAATCCTTACAATAGGTATTTCATAAAAGGCAATATCAGAGCAGTTTGTTTATCACTGTATTAACTGTTCACCATGCATGCTAATACTGGTATTTTTGTTCATCTTTAAATACAACACAGAGATGAGTGACATGACATTGAGAACAAACAAGTACAAATTCCCTGAAATTAATTTCATATTCAAATACTGCTTGTCTTCAAATCACGACTCTAACATTTAAAATATGTGCTTAGATTTCATTCCAGATATTCTTAGGACCGGATTAAAGGAAGATAAAGTTTCTACTATCAATCTTCTGCTTTCCACACTGGGAACAAAGGTCTGATATGCCCTTGAAATGGCTTTGTCTCTTGCTTTCTGTTTTTCTTGCTGCTGAAGACAGCTTTGCAATGCATTCCCAAGGAATATACACCTATTTATTACTCTGGCATTGTGCTGCAAAGAATCATCAGCATTTCTTTTGCTGAGCTTGTTCATCGGGAGTTTATATGTTGGCCATAAAATTGTCTTAGGGCTAAAGCTTGTAATGTGATATTTTTTAAGTAGAATTTTAAATGAAATGACCACACTGCTAAATTTAAAAGCTACTTATGGTTGTATGTAACATTTCTCATACATCCCATCTCATTTACCTCCAGGAGAAGTGGGGTGTTATATCCGCAATAAGTTATTACTCTTACTTCGAAAATCTCGCTGTTGAACACACTGCCTCACTTCCAGAAGGAACAGAGCTTTTATGTTGCTTTTATATTGGGGGCTGTTGGGGCAAATGGGGTGCAGAGAATTGTCCTTGTCTGGTGGGTGAAGCACCTTTACCATAGGTTTCCAGTTAAAGACATAGTCTTGATAGGGTTCTGTAGCATCTCTCATTCTGACCTCCTGACTAGAGATAACTGTTGCAGTGTGGATCTGCTTGCAGTTGAGACTGGGAGTATCCTGATTTGGGGCTAGTGATGTAGTCTGCCAGGCAAAACTGTTTCATGATGGACAAGAGGGAAATGGTGGTTTTTATAATGAAGGTTTCTAGTAAAAACCCACGGCTACATGGGAAGCTGCTGCAGGGAGGACTACTTTCCATGTGCCACGTAAACCCATTGAAAGAGAAAGGAGAAGTTGGTTCTGTGATGGGGTGTCATGTCGTCTGGGTCTATCATGGGGTAGGGAAAGTAAATTTAAGTTACATCAAGGCTGCTATGGAAGCTTGATAACAGAAGTATTTGAGAATTGCTGTAGAATCAGTTGTCTTCAGCTGCTTTGGCCGTATCCCCTTGTGTATCAGCAGTTCCCACATTTTGAGCTCTGTTGCCCCTTCTGGCCCTTTTCCATACAGAAGAACCATAACAGGAAAGGGTAACTGACAATATAAATGAAAACTGTGCTTTTGTTTACATTAAATTAAACTTTAGAAAAGCTAGCATCGTGATTGCAAAATCAGAACCTTAGAAATCAGGGAGACCCAGAAATGAATTTTTCTCCTGCACTATTAGCTTGTCTGTGTTGCATGTCTTATTCTGATATGTATCATGGTTGAATTAATAAGATAATACACGAGGTTTAAAATTTAACAAGGAAAACAGGAATAAAAAAATGAAGCTGAGAAAACATGGGGAAAACCATTAATTTTTGGAATTTCCTTGCTGGATGTTACAGGGTTAACGCTATATTCACAGTAATTTTTTACATTTACTTTTGCTGCAAGGTTTTGGTTTTTTGTGGTTATTTTGCAATAGGGAAGTGGGGAGGAGGCATCTGGAACAGTTTGTTGTGTGAAATTTATACGCTCCTCAGATTTTTCCCATAGAGCTTGTAAATTCCTTGAACTGCTGCTACAAACAAGCCTCAGCTATCCAAATCTTGCTTAGCCAAAACTCTTGGTTCTCCAAAAGTCAGACATGTCCCCTGAAGTCTGATTGAAGCTCAGGTCCTGTAGAGCTGCAGAAGACTCTGATTCTGCAAAGCTTATCTCTTAGCCTGAAGCAACCAGTTGCCATTGCTAACATCTGCTTGGTACATTCATTGGTTTACTCTGGTAACAACTCTTGCCAGCTTCCCCCAGTGGATTTTGTCAGTTCCTGTATTGAGAGTAGAGCCTCCAACATACACAAACTCCATGTGTAGCTAACACTCCCTCCTCTTCAGATTCTACAGCTAGCAAGCTCTACCAGTTTTTCTAGTAGCTTTCCAGTTCCTTGTCTGGAGCTAATGGGGTTTTGGCATTCCAAAGGTGCTCAAAGCTCTGGCTCTGGTCCTGCAAACACTTAATATCCTCATTGCTCAAAGTAGATTGAAACAGGAGAGGCTGCTCCGTGGTACACTGACCAAGAAGGAAGGGGCGCGGTGGGAGAGGGCTGCTTCCCCAAGCCACGGAGAAAAGGGGAAACGCTTCTGTTCTAGTAAAGGAGAGGGAGCTGCGCAAAAGCAATACCAGTGCAAGGCGTGATGGAGACTGTTATTTTCCATTTCATTGTAATTTACAATACATGTTTATTGTTTTCAGGTGGTTCAAAATAAAAGTATCAGTAAGACGCAGAAGGTGCGTTTTTTTACTGTGGAAGTGTTAAGTCACATTGCTTCTCTTTACCGTTGGAATGGGATTACCGATGTCAGCACAGAGGATGTCAAGGTCTGGTAATTTCTTTTGTAAGATGTTTCTCCTAATTCCCGATCCCGTACCTCTTTCCTCACTCTCCTTGCTTGAATCTGTGCAGCCTACAAAGAGGAGGAATAGACAGGTGGGGCTAGGGCTACCTCTATTTATGATCCCAAGAAGAGGAGAGAGCCATGCCATACACTGCTTTAAAGAAACCAACAAACGACTTGCCTGGGCTGGAGACTACTAGTGCTTCAGTCCTAGGACAAGTGGCAGTAGGGCTGCCCCTTTTTTCTGATTGCCTGAAGGATATGGAGGGACCTCTACCTTCATGTTGCTTTGGGGGGCTCTCTTTTCTCTCCCTCAGTTTCTGGAGCTCCAGAGCAGACGTGCTGCCTTTGGGGCACGCTGATATTTCAGCATTCTTCTCTGCTTGACTGCCAGGAGGAATTTGCACCCTGCATTAGGGCAAGACAGAGTAGGAGAGAGCAAAGACTAGAATGTGCAGTGCCTCTCTCAATATCCTTTCCATATACCCAGTTTCCATACATCAGACTGGACCGACTCTGTAATAATACCCCAGAATAAAGAGCAGCCTCATCTCTGGGGCTGATTGTGCTCTTGGTTCCACCAGCAAATGATGCTACGCTTGTATAAAACTGTCTTTAATGAGTTAAGAGTCATTCTTCTGAAACCTTGTACCTGCTAGCTTTGCATTGCTGCTGTGTAAGTCACTTTGTTTTGACTTTACATAACAAGAATTACACGTCATCTTTTTGTTCCACTTTTGTGTTGTGTTGTATCTAAATTGTCTTTGGGCCTTATGCAAAGCTTATGGAATGGAATGAAAGACTCCCATTGCTTTTAATGGGCTTTGTATCAGGCCTTTATATCAGTATCCATAGACTTAAAAAAACAACTCTCTCCATGAAAACTTCTACCATTAATGGGCTATCTCTTTGTCTGTCTCTTTGTCAGCTCCTGTTCTGGTACCTACTGTATATGCAGTTCAGGTTATAAGAAGCCTGTAAACTCCTGGCAAGGACCTGTTTCCATTCTGTGTTTAGTACAGAGCCATGCACACATATGACTCTACATGCATTTGAGCTGTGAATTATTCACACTGTTGCAGTGTGGATCAAACTGCTGCTTTGTCAGTAGGTTTTGTGTTTTCCCAACAATAACTTGCCAATGAATTTTGCGTTTGCAGAAGTCTTACTCTGCCATATCTAAAGAGTTAAAGTAACCAGTCATTGACCTGATAAATATTGCCGGTCTGTTCTCTCCTTTCATTTTTGTGCTGTATCTGTAATGGAATTCGTGCTTTTTCATCCCTGAAGAGTTAGCACGTGCAGGACATTGTGAGCAATCCATCTTTCATGTATTGTATTAAAATTGTTCTCGGTGTGGCCAACACCTTGATCCAAAATTGGCCCAAGGAACATGTTGTTTATTTTGTATGCGTCATGCTGATAGCATCTGTGATTTCTATGACAGCTTTCTTGTACTGATTTTTAGTAGTAAGGCTGAAAGTAGACATTTCAAATTAATTTTTAAATCTTAATTTTTATGATGCTAGCACATTGGCCGTAATTCCTTTATAAAAGTAACATACTTACATCTCTATTTAGCTTCATTTTTCTCTTTGTTCATATGGCCTGGTTCTTTTTACTGTCCTTATTTCTTGCCAGAAAGCCCTAGGTGGCAATGCCCTGTAATTAATAAAAACACTCCCAAGGTATGCAATTTGAGTCCTGTGAATAGAAGGAATCCTATATTATTGAATGTGTTTAATACACAGGTTAAAACTTGCCTTGTTAACTTAACCAAAAATTAAAGTGAGTGAAGTAGGAGTTGTCTGTGTATAAATCAAGCTGTATAAAATACAGATAAAAGTGAATTTGTTGTAAGATTTTTCTTTCATTAAACTAACAATTAAAATGTTTGTTTTTCACAATTCTCTTGTATGTTGTAGGTTACTCAAGATCCTGAAGAGGCAGGAAAGGTCATGGTAAGAGAACTGGTTCATAACTTCTTAATGGACCTGTGTTGTTCTCTGAAACACGGCATTAATTTCTATGATCGAAGCCTTGGCACGTCTGGCAGGTGAATTACCAGGGCTTTTTTGTCTATATTCATTAGGGGAGGGCTAGGGGAGCATTGAGTTTCCAGTCTGTATTTCATAGATTTTTAAGGCAAGAAGGGTACCATTCTAATCATCTAGTCTGACCACATGCGTAAGACAGGCCATAGAATTTCACTCAGTAATTCCTGGATTGAGCTCAATAACTGGGTGGAACTAAGTCATATGTTTTAGAAAGGCATCCAATTTCAATTAAAAGATTTCAAGTAATGGAGAATAAACCACATCCCTTAGGCATCTATTCCAAGAATTACCCTCCCTGTTCAAAAATGTTTTCAGTTTGAATTTTTTAAGCTTCAATTTCCAGCCATTGGATCTCATTATACTTTTGTCTGCTAAATTAGAGATCCCTCTAGGATCAGGTAGCTTTTCCCTGCACAGGTTCTTATAGACTGTGATAAAGTTGCCTCTTAACCATCAGGTATTTGAGAAGCTAAATAGATTAAGTACCTTAAGTCTTTCATTGTAAGGTGGTTTTCCCAGACCTCAGATTGTTTATGTTAGCATAAAGTAACAAAGATGAAATTGCTAATGTTGACCTTGCCACCCTGAAGTGTCTGTTTTTAACTTACTGGTTTATGGAACTGCAAATACATATCCTTGTCTCCCTAAATTTAATGTAAGTTTTGCTATTGACTTCAGTGGCACCAGAATTTGGTTCATAACCCCTGCCCAGCTTTCTTATTTGTCTCACAGTCACTGTTGGCTTACTAGATAAAATACTTATGCACCCAGTTTATGACCAACAGGGAAAATAATCTAAACTTTTATGTTTCCATGGAGGGAGGCGGGTACAGTGATGTAGTGCTTCATTGCTAGACAAACCAGTTGGTTGAAGTCCATTTATAACTCTTATATTCACACACATTGTTTTCTTTCTTTGGGGTAAATTTGAACAGCTGTTCCCTTGGCATTTGCAACATTCTCACTTTGCTCAGGGTCGTTTAGAAGAAGCCATCTGCAATGCCACGACTTAACAGATTTTAAAATAACCTGTCTTCATAAGGGGGGCTACAGAAAAATATTTTCTAGTTTAATATAATGCTATAATTCTATGTTTTCAAGTTTGTGAAATTTGGTTAGAATATTTTTTGGAATATCTCAGTGATGCTGTGTTGATGAGGGCTCTGTTTTAGCTACAGTACATCATGTAAGAGACCTTTAGCTATATTCTATTCTTCGTTAAACCAATATAAATCCAGAGTGACTCTATTCATGTCAGAGGAGTCACTTTGGATTTATACCAGCAAAAATGAGAGTAGAGCAGAATTTGACCTGTAGCATTATAACATTATTAATACTGGAGTTACTGAACTAGTGGAGTACTTAAAAATATTAAAATTGTGACTTTTCTCCCCCCAAAATTTGTCTTTACAGAGGAGGAAATTTGGTGCTTCTGCGCTTTCTGCTGAATTTAAAAACTGCAACAGAGGATGAGATGGTTGCTGATCTTATGGTGAATATTCTTAAAGTGTGCCCAGATTTACTGAATAAATACTTTAAGGAAACCCAGTATTCCTTCATTCCCAGACTGAAGTCAACCTGGTTAGACAATATCAAATTGCTGAAAAAGGTAAGAAAGAGATGAAAAATGTGTGCTTTCCGGAAAAGCCCAGTTTTGAGGCTTTTTATTTTTTTTATTTTTAAAGATCAACATTTTTTTTTAAACAAGTACTCTTATTTTGTATGATTGTGTAATACAAATGACAGAAAATTCAAATACTCATAGCCTGCCTAAAAGCCACTTAACAAGGAAATGCAATGCTCTATTGGACAATTTGCCGTTAACGCCACCTGTTACAGCTGGATATTGCAGCACATTCGAAGTACTATTAGTATGGTTCAAAATTTACCACTCTTGGGGTGCCATGCAATACATGGGCCCAATCAGTTATATTGTGGAAATAATTTTTTGTGTGTGACTTCAAATTGAACACCGTGGCAGGAGCTGGTGTAAAATGAGGATGCTATGTTCACTTCAGTAGAGCTAAACAGATTTGCACCAGCTGAGGATCTGGCCTCTTAATTAAAAGAATCAGTAGTTTGGTGTCAGAGGAGAATGTGCCTAAGCTGAGGCTCTAGTGGGTGAAAATGTAGTGTTGTTCCCAGCTGTGTACACACACTGTTTAGTAATGTTCCCTCACCAAAAAGGCAGCAAGGCACTTACTTTAAATAATTAATTTATTTTAAAAATCAAACGAGATCCAAAGGCCCAGCTACAAAGAAGGTAAACTGTTGTGGTTTAAATGACCTAAACAGGAAGGACATAAGGGTTCTGAAATACCTTCAGTAATTGATGTTATGTTAGGAAAGAAGAGGCAGGATGTTGTAAAATAAATGTTGAAGATGGTAAAGAAAAAAGTAGCATCCTGTTTTCTGTGAACGCTGAGTAAAATGAGCTGTGGCTTGGAGCCATGGCAGCTTTGAGAAGTGTAGATGTAAAGTGAGTGAGAAGGTCATTTGGTAAAAGGCCATTCTGGGAGTAGAAAGACGTATAAACATTTAGCTAAATTGGGAAAGAAGGAGTTGGCATTACAGTCTGTGAGAAAAATCCCAGTGAGGATTTTGGTTTTCAGGACACACAAACAAATGGCTGGAGAATCCTTTTGTCCTGGCTGTATACTCCTCTGCCTTTTTTTAATCTTAAAATAGCTGAGTGGTGTATAAAGTGCCATCTGGTGAATAGAGCAGGGCTTCCAAGGATAATAGGCAATTTTCTGCAGGTTTTCTGATAACTAAGCATAAAGTTGATGTATGCTCTGCAGGATATACTGCTACTCATTAGTAATCATCCTTGTAGAATGACTATGTTTTAAGTATATATGTTCTGTGGTTAACTTTCGAGTGCCCTTCTCTTTGTGTGGAACCTGACATTTAGTACTGTTTTTAGTAACCTTTGACAAATAATATCGTGTTTGTAATGTATTCTGTAGAATTGGCTGCAAATCCGCATGATTACATCAGTCTTGGTTAAACTCTATTATTTTTATTTCAGATCTATGAGGCTCAACCAGAGATTTCCAATTCATTTAAAACTGCAGAGTTTATTCCACTCCCTAGATTGCTTTCTATGGTGATGGTAACAACAGTTCCTGTGGTGTGCAATAAAACTATGTTCACCCAAGGATTAAATGTAAGAGCATTTTATTTTCTCAGTGTGGCTTTTCCCAAACTACCTCCTTAGGGTTAAGAGTGTGAAAGGGATCATCCAAGTAACTTTTAAAATCAGTTAATTATCAGATTTTATGCTTGAATGCTCCAAATTGTGACCCCAATTCAAGAAGGCACTTAAACATGTAATTAAGTCCTACTGATTGTTGCTTTCATTAACTTCTTGTAAGCCACAGCTGTGCAACTGCTCACTGGCTGTAAGGGCTGGTATTTTTTCTTCTACTGCATGCAGTGAGAATGCATGTGGTAAAAGAACCCACCTAACAACCTAGTTTCAAGAAAAAATTATCTTGTTTACAAGTTTCAACATATACTCCAAAATAACTAGTTTGAATACAATGGATAGGGAAGAAGCACTGTAACTGTATTGTTAATTCAGCTTCTCTTTCTTCTAGTTACCCAGCAAAACAGTGAAACACACCGTCTTGTCCCTTATGTCAACTATTTTGAGAAGAGCCCTGAAAAATATTGAGCACTGTTTGAATGAGGAAATATGGCAAAAGTCAGAAATCTACACTCCACTGATGATGCAGGAATTTGTCCAAATGTACAGAGAAGCCCTTAGCAAGGTACAAAAGAGAAGATATTAAAAAACAGCAAGGGTCTAGAATTACAGGTTTGCAGCAGATAACTGCTCCAGCGCACTAGAGTGCTCTGCCCCTGATTTATTGTATCCTGGGATCCATAAACGTTCCTAGGTATTTTATAGACATTTTTATTAAGTGTTAATAACCAGTACAGTAGTACAGCATGGTAGCTAATAAATCTGGTCAGTGGAAATGCCAATAAAATTCTGTCCTCAGACGAATTCATAACATTGGCAGCTGGTGTGCTAGTTCTGAGGAAAACTGTTAAAATTAAGAGCAGCTTTTTAATAATTTGGCACCAAATTCTGCTTTCACTGTAAGTAAATTGCAGTCAGTGGAATTCATCCAGATTTACAGTCCGGTAATCTATAGCAGAAACTGGTCCTTGGTTTGAAAATGTTTATTACATTGAAATCCAAATAGCCAGAAAATGCTAAACATTTGGTAACTTTTCATACCTGTTTTTAATACAGTGTTCTGCTTTCGTATGTTTATTCTCTGCAGAGCTGAAAATAAAAATCTGATTTCAGTCTGTATTTGGATTGCATAGTGTAAGCAATTCTCCTTGTCAGTGTGTTAGGAATATTTGCATCATTACAGCATTGTGCAGCACTGAAGAGCTGTTGATTTTTTTTCTTGCATATATATTTTGCCTTTAGCTTTTACCTGACATGAACAGCATAGTGGCTGTCTGGCAGTCACTTCTAAAACAAGAGAAAGAACAACATGATGGGGAGAGAAGGGAAGACACCATTTCCACCGAGGAGGAAGTGACCGAGATCACAGAAACCAATGAACAGCACGGTAGGAAAATATTTGTAGGCATAACATCCTATATGTATATAAACAGTTGTGGTGAAATCCTGGCCCCATTGAAATCAATGGAAGTTTTGCCACCGTTTCACTGGAGCCTGGATTTTATCTTTGGTATTTGGTATTCAGTCAGTTTGCTCCTTTGGCAAGGACCTTTGTCTATAGCTGTGTTCCAACATTTTTTAAAACTTGAGTCCCTCTACAGCAGTGGTTCTCAAAGCTAGTCCACTGCTTGTTCAAGGAAAGCCCCTGCTGAGCCGGGCCGGTTTCTTTACCTGCCGCGTACACAGGTTAGGGCGATCATGGCTCCCACTGGCTGTGGTTCTCCAGGCCAATAGGGGCTGTGGGAAGCAGCGGCCAGCACATCCTGCAGCCCTCATTGGCCTGGAGTGGCGAACCACGGCCAGTGGGAGCCGCGATCGGCCGAACCTGGGACACGGCAGGTAAACAAACCGGCCCAGCCCGCCAGGGGCTTTCCCTGAACAAGCGGCGGACCGGCTTTGAGAACCACTGCTGTACAGGAAAATGAAACCAGTCATGCCCCCTGCAGACTAGCCAAGTATTGCTAATGGCCTACATGTCTTAATTGATATGTTTTCTGTGCACCTACTCTTACTTTGTGCCCTCCCAGGGTGGCATGTCCAATGCTGAGAGAAATGCTTGTGTAGCTCTTCACAATATGAAACTTCCTCTCCTTTCATAGGAGTTATGTGAGCAGCGAAACAGTTGTTAATACTGACACTTAAATCAGAGGCCAGTGATGATACTTGAGCACCTATCATAACAAACAGGGGAGTTCACACCTAAAAAGCACTTGTTTGTGGCTCTCTGCAAACTCAGACAGGCTCTGCTGCATCAGTTACTCGCAGGTCATGTTTTCAAGGTTTTCTTTGCAGCCATTACAGATAGAGATTTCATTTTTTAAAAAACTGTAAGCTGAGCATCTGGATAACAGTAAAGAGGTCTGTCCTCATCTTCCCATCTAGTCTTGGGGCGGCGAGGGGATGTTCCACATTGTGGTAAACGTTGGCCAACAGGAAAAAAAATGTTTTAAAGAGTTGTTCAGCTATTTTTACACTGTATTTATTTACTTCCACTAGCTGCTGTACAACAATTTGCCTTTATGAAGCCTCGCGTCAATTCAGCTGTCAATAAACCAGAAAAACAATTTAGGCTGCTGAAATGCCTTTTTCTTATAAGTGGATGGCTGCTGTACATGAATGATGGTGTTTCTGTTGTACGTGCTCCACATGTTACAGACACTAAATGGTCTCGTTCTAAGGCTTCACATTTGGAGATTATTATCCAAAAAGCACTAAGGGGAGAGAAACCTTAGCTGAAATAAACAGTGATATGTTTCCAGTATATACTGTATATCCAACACCAATGTACCCAATATCAATGATAAAAAGCAATGGTATTGGTTAGCTGGATTCTTCACTTTCCTATTTCTTTCTGACATTCAACTTTAGAGATCGATGGAGGGTATAGATTGTATGCTTTTTAAGGGAAGAGATTATATTTTCATATGTGGGGGACACTATACAGGCAAATGTAAAAATTACAGGTCCCCGTGTAGGAATTTGATAAACTAATCCAGATTTAAAAGTATAAATATTAATGCAGAAAAAGGGGTGTGTATCCAGTTTTGCTTCTTTTTATTAGTCAGCTGGACAGAGCCTCACTCGTAGTGGATGCTACTGATTAATACAAATAATAATTCACAATGTGGGTTAGAGCAGTGATAGTCAGACCTCTGTGGTTCAGGAGCCAAATTAGCAATCAGCATTACCCAAAAAAGCCACAGTAGTGTGAATGACAGGGGAAATATTTAGTGTGTGTGTATATTGAAATATACTATAATAAAATATATTATTCTCACAGCAAATAAGTTAATAACTTAGGCAAGTTGATGAATTGGTTGATAATATAGTAAAAAGCTCCTGACTGGTAACTAAGTAAATCCCACAGTGTTTTAATATTGTGTGCTGCAAACAGGAGACACACTAAAGAGCCACTTGCGGCTTGAGAGCCTCAGTCTGAGGATCACTGTGTTAAAACATTGCGAGATTGTGGGTTTCGTTTGTCTGTAGGAGAAATGACCTAATTCTGTATCTGTTAATTCTATCTGTGTTCAGGCTCAGATGATGCAGAGACCACTCTTCTGAAAGCTGTGTTACTTCAGGTCATATGCCTTTGTCAGAAGGTTGTTCCTCATTTGGTAGCTCAGAGCAACTTTGATTTCAGCAAGCTGCTAAAAGGTATGTTAAGGGTATTTAAATGTTCTTCAGCTGACTAATGAAAGCATTAAAAACCTCTGGCACAGGGGTTCTCAAACGGGACTGGGACCCCTCAGGGGGTCGCAAGGTTATTACCTGGGGGGTCACAGGCTGTCATCCTCCACCCTAAATCCCACTTTGCCTCCAGCATTTATAATGGTGTTAAATATATTAAAAAGTGTTTTTAGTGTATAAAGGGAGTTGCACTCAGAGGCTTGCTGTGTGAAAGGGGGGTCACCAGTACAAAAGTCTGAGAACCCCTGCTCTAGCAGGAGAGGTTGATTGCTTTTCTACTTAGTAAAAGGAACAGAAGTGTCCTCAAAAGAGTAACCTGTTTTAGACTCTCAATTACATCACCATTTCATTTTGCTGTTTGTTCAGGGCATGGCACTTCACAAACAAATGTAAAATGACAAGATCGCTGCCCCAAGCATTTAGCTTTAAAACTATAAATATTAAGGGTTACGGGACGTCACTGTCTGGAGTGGTTCATGATTGTAAGTTCCAGCCTCTGGGCAGTCTGTCAGAAAAGCAGGGCAAGCTGGTGCCATGTTCTATAATTAGATTTCTTCAACCCAGTAACAAATATGAACTCCTGAATCACTGTAAGAGTGTTACTATGGAGTCACAGGCAGCCTCTTGGGCACTTCAGTCTGTCTTGCCACCCAGGCAAGCTGAATTTAGTGATGAATGGTCACTAACATCAAAAATATTCAGGTTGCTCCCAGGCTCAAGAAACCAGTCACTTACCCCAGATCAGTATGTACCTTAGATCTAACATCAAAACCAATGCTGGTAGCCAATCCTGTAATAAACTAATAAAGGATTTATTAACTAGGGGAAAAAGAGTTATTTACATGTTAAAGCAGGCAACTTATAAACACAAATGAGTTACAGTCTGCGGTTCCAAAAGGTGACAGAGATGTAGTAATCTGTCCTTTTAATGTCCTTTAGGGTTAACCTAGGTTGACTCGGGGGAATCTCTGCTTTTGTTTCTTAGCTCCAGCCCTTGTAAGAGTCTAAACAGTAAAGAGATAACTATTTCTTCTTGAGAGCAGCTTTATATGCCCTTCCCCCAGAGTTCAAACTAGTGGGACAAGAGCTCCTGTATGTAACTTCTTCATGGGTTTCTGTCCTACGATGGCCTGGATAATCCTTCTTAGTGTGTGGGGGAACCCCTCTTCCTGCTGAGATTCACAAGTTCATAGCAGGCATTTTTTAAATTATAAAACAAAACTTTCATATTACCTTACAGCATGGTATACAGACATTAGATAACACCTATCTTGAACAATACTAATACTGTATATAGGTCTGGTTTCCAGATACAAATTTGTCAGTGCTCAGCTGATGCCTTCAGACTTGGCAAGAGCTGGCACTTGGTCTGCCAGAGTCACAACAGGAAAAAGAGACATTTTTTCTTAAATTCCATATCTGTTTTGTCACATCCGCTCCTATTTTTAAATTTTAAAAATAATCTTCTGATCTACCTCTTGATGTTGTTTACAGAAAATTTGCTTGCAAAAATCTGAAATTTCTAGGTGCCTAACTCATAAGAACATAACATAAGAATGGCTATACTGGGTCAGATCAAAGGTCCATCTAGCCCAGTGTCCTGTCTTTGGACAGTGGCTAGTGCCAGGTGTCCCAGAGGGAATGAACAGAACAGGCAATCATCAAATGATCCATCCCCTGCCACCCATTCCCAGATTCAGGCAAACAGGGGCTAGGGCCACCATCCTTGTCCACCCTGGCTAATAGCCATTGATGGACCTTCCTCCATGAATCTATCTAATTCTCTTTTGAACCCTGTTATAATCTTGGCCTTCATAACATCCTCTGGCAAAGAGTTCCACAGTTTGACTGCGTTGTGTGAAGAAATACTTCCTTTTGTTTGTTTTAAGCCTGCTGCCTATTCATTCCCAGTGACTTTCAGTGGGATTTGGATGCCTAACTCTCAGGCCTCGATGACAATCCCAGCCTAAATAAATTTGTTTTAGAACTCTTCATATTTGCAGCAACATTGTAATCTCTTAAAGAGACAGGGTAATTCATTGAGGTTTAAAAAAATCACTTACCAAATGCAGTAGTCTCTTCTGGAAGGTGTCAGAAGTAACCCTTTTTTCTTCCACTGCTCTGTTTTTTCAATCATGCTTCCTGCAGTCCAAGGGAAGAGGAATGGAATTCTACATGGTGTTGCTTCTGAGGGAAGATCATAATAGGAGAATTATTAACAGTAATATGAGACGATTTGTCTCCTATGTAACAGTTGTCCAAGGAGTGTTTCTTTGTGCAGCAAAACTGAATAGAGGAGTATATACATTTTCTGTACCATAGAGCTAGAATAATTATCTGTACTATGTGCAGTCCCTTGTAAGGTGTATAAGAGTAGGAGTTACATAAATTAAAAGTTTGTCAAGAAAAGGAGAGCCAAAAGTCTTAAAATAAACAGATTAATGCATGGGCTTCTCATCCCCCAGTCAGAGTGCACTGCCATGATTAGTTTATTCTGTGGCTGCTTCATAAAATCACGTGTCCTGTGTGTCCCAGTATTTCTTGCATTATAATGGATTGATTTTTCCAAAAAACAAAAAAGGAACATGTATCTTGATAAGGCAATGACCCCTGGTATTGTGTTTAGTTATAATGTGACGCAGGACATAAAACTTCAGCACTTCACATTTCTTGACAGCAAAGTACCTTGAGAATTAGTCACAAATCTCCCATCCTCCTGCACAGAATGAGCAGTCCGCCAGTGAGACTGAAGACAGGCAGTCTATTTTTGACTTGTAACAATCTGTATGTTTACCAGCTGATCCCACTTTGTTTGATTTTGCTACTAGTGGAACTTTGGAGTTGTTAGTTCTGCTATCTTTTTTTGATGTGCTGTCCCATATACAAATTACACAATGCAGGAAAAGAGAACACTGAGCTTGCCCCATAGAAAATGAGATTATAGCGTGCATACCAGAGTAGAGTTAAAATGTGAGGCAGCTCCCACTCTGTGCTCAGTGAACTAATGGTAGCATCACTAGTTTTGCGAATTATGTGGGTAGAATTTGATCTCTGGTTAATTTAGAAAAATAAATTATCCCATCTCAGTCTGTTTTTTGCTTTAGGTGAAAAGTACCACTTGTTGCAAACAAATGATAAAAAGCCCAAAGTTCACTTGTGGTTAGTAAATATGCCATATCACATTTTGTAACAATACGGGTGTTATTCCGGACACTTAGGTAAAATTCCACATTGTAGTCTTTGCTAAAATTCCCACTGCAGTCTGAACTGCACCTGGGTTTTCCTTTTCACTTGCTATGTAAAATTACTGTTTGGAGTTGCTGCGTGATAACCCAAGGGGCTGTGTTGTCAGGGGTGGGCCTAATGATCCCTACAGTGTGAACTAGGTGAGGTCGTTTGGATTGTGTTACTCAGGAGGTCAGACTAGATGTTAATCATGGCCTTAAAATCTATGAATTTCTTGCTTGCTCACTTTAGAAGAGTGCTTTGAGGCTTAAATAATGCATGTTTGTGAAGCTCTCTGAGGTCTAGAAATGCAAAGTAATATTATTACTAACTGTTTTCCAACCCCAGGTATTGTCACTGAAAAAGGACTCCGAGAGGAGATCCCTCCTGTTCTACAGCACCATATACTGAAAGTGGCCCTGGAACTGCCGGCAAATAAATTTGCCTGGTTCAGAGTACAGGTAGGAGAATTGCAGATGTGTTTATCTGTTTTTTTTTGCCAGTTGCCCTCACGTCTTTGTCTCTGATGCTGCATGTCTTTAGTGCCAGTCCTATCATTTCAGCATCTGTTTCCATTAGGCAAGAGCATCTGTTTCCATTGGCTCAACAAAGGCTTAGGGCCTTTGTCTGAGGAATAGAAATTCCCTCCTCTCATAAGAAAGGTTAAAACGGGCTTCCTAAAATCTGCTGCTCCCAGAGGCAAGAGTGAGAATCTTCTGGACACCGAGGGATGAAAGCATTGTGGCTGCAAATCAAGGAGATGAGCAGGGTGCTGCTTCTAAACACCTGCTGGAGAAGAACCTTACCCTAGGTGGCTCCTTGCTTATGCGAGTGGAGGCTTTCACAGGCTGACATCTCTTCTCGTTTACTCCAGGCACATATAGGAAGAGAACCTCCTACAGCTGGCTGGAGAAAGGATTTGAACCTGCCTTGTGAGAGTTGGCAGTGGGGGAAAGAAGTGACTTAAGGCTGCCCTGGTTGGAACCCTCCATGATAACAGATTCTCCATCATATTCAGCCAACCACAGAGAACAGGGAAGAGACTTAAGAGGGAGCAGGAAAGATATTTGAAACTGGCAAAAAAAAAATTATTTCTTGCCAGTTGTAGTGAGGTGAAGCCCTGAAACATAAACTCTTGTGTCAGAGGCCCAATCTGAGGCCTGAAGCCTGAACCAAAGTACTTCCAGGCATTGCTAAGCAAAAGCTGGGCTGTGAGCCAGAGGCAGGCCCCACTCACAGAAGTTGGCAAGAAGAGGGTTGCTAGAAGCAAGTGCATCTACACATAAGTGCTAATAAGAGGAACTTGTGCCAAGATGACATCAGGACACTCCACAGAGATAATGGGAACAGGCAGTTGCATCTTAAAGACAGGGTCAAAAGGATAGCATGATGGATAGATCTGTTTGAAACAACATGATCAAAGGGGAGACAGCACCCTAATGAGCCAATGGGCTGTACTTCAATACGTCAGTAGGGATGAGTAATCTGTCCTATAACTGTATAAAAATAGGTCCTGGAGTGCACATCTTTGTCTGGCCTAGGGGTCAGTGGAAAGTCCAACCACTGATTGAGCCGGTCCATTGCCAGGGGGCACACATTCGTAGTATGTCTTGTAGAGTCTACGAGACTATTACTGTGCCTCGTTTGACAATAAACCTGGCTTGGGTTCCTTCATACCTTACTAGAGCCTGTGGTCTTTGGGGGTTCTCTCAGGGTTTGCTGTGTCAGCTCTCTGCGCAGAGCCTGGGCAGCACACAGAGGGAACATGCACACGGCCAACTGTTATCATCATCGAACAAGAGCAGAGCACCACACCACTAGCTACTGACAACACCAGTCTCAACAGCAGTGTAATTTTTCTGTTTTGCACTCTACTAGTGCTAGGCAAGTGCTTAAAGGAAAAGTTAGAAGGCCACATTCAACAGTGATGCAAAGCATTTTTGTATTTTGCACATTGGGTTGGTCAGAAAAGTAGAATAAGCAGTAAAGTAGTGCACATTTTGTAATAATTTGGCACTTGTCAGAACGGAAGCGGCTTACACTGATTTCTTGTTCTTTGGGAGCTAAATTCAGCCCTGGGATAAATGGATTTATTTCCCCTTGAGTCAGTATTAGTATGACATCAGGATTATTGTCGATGAGTGAAAGTTAAAGGGTGTGGTGAAGAGACTGCTCTACTTAGACCCTTCTCTTAGCTAGTTTTCCTATTAGACACACTCCTTCCACTGCTCAAAGACTATTATACTCATCTTGCTCACCCACTAATTGCAGAATTCGTTCAAATCACGCTACTTCCACTTGGCCAGCCCAAAAAAGCTATGGCCTGCAAAACAATTTTTGCTATTCTGCTGCCACAGTGTAACTTATTCCTGTCCAGTCTTGTCACACAAAGGGAGGTTTAAACCCATTATTCTTTTAGGATGTCTCAGAAGCAGAAAAGGTTCGTGGTGAAAGATCAGTATTTTATTTACTGATGAAAATGTTTGTAACAAGTAACCATTCACAACTGCAAACATCAACAAAACAACTGATCATCAAGGTAAGTTTTTTCTTTGGCCTCAATTACTTAAAAACATTTATATAGTTCCTGCCAACAGCAGTGTGTTGATGTTGATCACGCTAAGGTGTTTTTTTTAGCACTTTGATTTTAAAGAGTCTCTAATTTAATTTAACTATAATTATTCACTCCTTCCTGCGTGGAGCATGGCTGACAGCCAGCCTGTTCTGCTCACATGAATAGTCTCATTGGCCACAGTCTTTTCTGGGTAGCAGTGAATATTATTTACTCTTTAAAAAACAAATTAAAAAATCTACATTTTGGCACCTAAATAGAAGATGCCTGATTTTCAGAAATGCTGAACACCCACAAATCCCATTGAAGTAAATGGCAGCTGCAGGAGTTTGGTGCCTCTTGAAAATCAGGTCACTTCTAGTTAGATGCCTCAGTATGGATTTAGGAGCCTAAATTAAAAAAAAATCTGGCCTAGATGTTCCTAGGCCCTGATTCTGCAATCAGGTCCATACAGGTGGATCGTTGTGACTGTGCATAGCACTAGTGACTTCTGCACAGGTCCAGGAGCTTATCCCTGGGTGCCCAGTTGTAACATCATTCACTAACCAAAATGATATGGCTTTTTAAAAGTTAAATCTGCCATGTGATTACTGTTATCAAGTTTTATCACAGGTTGCATTTTGAAAGCTGGAAACAGCTGCTTTTATCAGAGAAATTACATAAGGAGTTCTGTTGTATAGTTCATGTCAGCCACTGAGATGCACGTGAGTCTGTTACCCACTAGTGTGCTCCGCCTGCTCATGGCAGTAGCATTGGCTGCCACCGTCAGCAAAGCAAGGTGCCAGATCACAGATGAATTTTTAAGGACTTAAGCTACAATCCAAAACCTGTTGGAGCTAGCGAGGGTCTTCACACTGAGTTCAGCGGCCTCTGGATTTTAATGCTTGCATGGTAACACCACATCTGGGGCCATTTGGATTCAGTACAAAATGTTGTAGAGGATTAAAAACAGTGACCCTGGTTCCAGCAAACACAATGACAGAACTCCCACAGATGTTAATGGGTTCAGGATCAGAGCTGGAATTTGGACCCAGTAGAATTTCTGTTACGGTTACTCTTGGCAGCTGCATAGGAAAAGCCTAGTCCGAAAATGTGCAGTCCTTAATGGTGGTGGGTAAGCGCCTCTTGTATGAGCCTCTGGTGCTTAAACATATTTACATTTAAAAGCAATAGCGTGGTGTTTTTTGTTTTTTTTTAGTGTGTGGTATATTTGATTGATGAGCAGAGATTTGGGCTGCCTGATTCATTTTCTCCTTTCAGTTCATTCTGTTTTCTTTGAAAGGGAGACATAAGCAATGAGGTCAGGACAATTGTATCAGTTCCAATGGGCTTTTCAAAATTCTTAATTTAAAAAAAAAAAAAGATGTTAATGTCTTTTTTTGCCTTATTTTTCAACATAATGGAATATAAATTGCAGATATGTTTTCAAATTTTGCATTCTGTTCCTGCCTCTTTTCATGAGGACTGAAAGTACTGTTCTTTTTTGAGAATCTGCCAGAAGTAGTTAATTATTTAAGAGTGAATCATTTTTTTTTGATGAATTGTCGTGTCAGATTCGTATAATCAGAGATGCTATTTTTGTATCTGCCAGTGTGGCACACAGAGTGAAAGCTGAACAAACTGAGCCCTGAAAGAGAACTGTTTTCAATATATGTTTTGCAAAAAGCAAAGCTCATAAAACTATATATAAGCTTGTTATTTGAGTTCTGGTATAATAGTGTCCTCTCTCTTTCAGTAACTTCAGTTGGTTTATTTATTACATGATTACCCGTGCTGCTGTTTTAAACACAAACAGCACTTAACTTAACTCTGGTTTAACTTTTTTGACTTCAGTGGAATTAGAACTTGTCTGTACAGTTTTTGTACTGCTTTCACTATATTGGCTTGAAACTGATCATCATAGCATCCCTATAGCTTGTTACCCATAATTTCTGGGAATAACCTATACCGGTATAAGGCACCTTTTCAATGGTAAAACTATGTCCCCATTTGGGGTTTTACCAATTTAATCATTTTGGTTAAAAAAACGCCATCACCCATAACTGAAATAGTTTAATGGATACAAAAACTGTGTTTAGACCAGGCCTAAATTACTTTTGATTTATACTGGTGTGAGGTCACAATCAGGCTGTAGTTTAGCCAGGTCCCTACTTCCCCGATGTTGCAAACACTCTAGTCCTGCAAATAGTTGCCCTTATGAATAACTTTACATATATGAGTAGCTTCGTGTTGTTCAACTGCATTACTTGTGTGCATAATATTAATTGCGCTTGTAGCTGTTTGCAGGATCAGGGCTTAAAATGCATGAATCCAAGAAAATAAGTGCAAGACTAAGAACAAATTAGAGTTGTATCTGAGAGCTGTATAAAGCTAGGCAGAAAAAAAAGTGTGTGTTGGGAAAAGTTTTGGAGGAGAAGATGGCTGCTTTCAGCAAAGGGGTTAGCATGAATAAAGACATGGGGCTTGAGTCTCATTTACATCAAGGCCACTTTACACAGCTTCAGCAATGTAAAGCAGCAGTAAATAATATTTACATCCACTTTGGGGCCCTTTTGTGGAACTAGGGTGGTCTAAAGCAACCTTGGTATATGTAAGAATCAGGTCCCTTTTGTCAGAAGTTAGAGAGGGGAACGATGTTGGTGTTCAGCTATTTGCTGCTATTCTGTCTTTAGTAAAAGAAATAAAAATGAAAGCTGCTGTACAAAAAGCTATAATAAATATACACTATTTATTTTCTCTCACATGCTGCTTTTTCGTCTAGGTTTTGCATGACAGTGGAGTATTTGAGTACACGTGGAAGGAACTTGTACTGTGGCTGGAACACTTGGATAATACAATAGAAGACAAAAAGGAAGCCGTGATTCAGTTTTTGGAGAGGGTAATTGTTTATCTAACTAATTTGAACAATTTCAAGAATAGCATTAATGGGAAGCTAATTATTTTTCTGTTATTGAGGAAAATCTTTTCAAAGGATTGTGAATGAATTCTGAGAAAGGCTGTGACTAAATCCTTTACACAGAGGTCATATCTGTTGTCCTTGGTGAAGGGGTGGATGAAAAGAGTTGGGAGGAATTGACTCCCCATAGGATATATTGTTACCGGAGCAGTGCTGATATGAGGAGAAGAGAGGCTAAGATTATTAGGCATCCCACCTGCTAGGCTCCTTTGAAACTCCCAGATAAAATTAACTAATTCCAATAAAAGCTAATCTTTAAAAGAAAACATTTCTCTTCCTGCTCACCTTCTGTGGATGTTAAATTTCCAAGCTCTTCCATTTGTTTCACTTAATATCCCTAAAACTTGCATTTTCTGTATAGAATTGCAATGAGCGCGCTTGTTCGTGGGTCTGTGACTGACTTTTATTTTGGTTTGCAGATTTTAATGAAGTTGGTGACAAACCCCTATCCATACACGGATAAAGCTGCAGACCTTGTCCAGGAAGCCAGTATGCTCCAAGTCAACTTATTTAAACAAGATGTGGATAGTGTTAGCATACCCATCTCTCACGTTGATGGTATGTGATGATCCCAATGTGATGTCTGCTCCATCTAATTTTGCAGTCCTTAATCAGGCAAACCTGCTACTGATGTCTGTTGAACTCTTGCCTGAGTAAGGAACTACAGGATTAGGCCTTTTAATTGTATTCAGCTCTGTAAGTAAACACCTAAATGACCAGGATGTCTCCTCGCACCAGAAGTTAATCTGTGACACAGCTTTGCAGTTTTAAAAGTGCAAGTAAAATCTTACTTTTGATCTGCTTTCAGTGTCCCACAGCACCGGTTTTTAATCCAAGTCAAATCCATTGCAGTCATGCTTCCTTTTAAACCACAGGGCCAGGGCCAGATCCCCCTGCATATATGAGCAAGGGCAAGGATCGTACCAGAGCCAGGGCCGGCGCTAGCATTTAAGCAGCCTAGGCAATCGCCTAGGGCACCAGTATTATTGAGGGGGCGGCATATTGCCGGAGGGGCGGCAGGCGGCTCTGGTTGACCTGCCGCAGGCATGCCTGCGGAGGGTCCGTTGGTCCGTGGCTCTGTTGGAGCTGCCGCAGGCATGCCTAAGGACGGTCGGCTGCTCGCGCGGCTCCAGTGGATCTCCCACAGGCCCCAGTGCGGCAGCTCCACCGGAGCCGCGGACCAGCGGACCCTCCGCAGGCATGCCTGCGGCAGTTCCACCGGAGCTGCGGGATCAGTGCGGGGGGCGGCGAAATGGCCGTGCGCCTAGAGCGCAAGAAACCCTGGCGCCAGTCCTGACCAGAGCCCCTCCCACTTCTTGCGTTTATACACAGGGGGAGCTGGAATCTTGCTGCTTATGTTCTTTAGGCCAGATCCTGGCCCCATTGACTGCAGTGTCAAAATTCTTGTTGACTTCAGGGACCAGGATTTGGCTAGGGAGCATACAGACATGGGAGTGTTAGTTCCACTTAGGGAATTCAGGCCTCAGGAGAAAGCACATGGCACCCTCCTCCCTTTTTTTTTTTTTTTTTTTTTTAAAGAATATAGCAGCTGCCAGGGTGGATTTGATTTAAATCACTAGTCAGGAAGACTCCATTTTATCATGGATTTCTACATAAAAGTGTCTTCTTGTTGGCTGTTGTAACCTTAATACGTATTCTTCACAACTCAGCGATAGATGTAGGTTTCATTTTTAGAAGGTACACACTGTAGGTTTTTTAAGTGATTTATTTTGAAAACTTTTCAGATTAGTTTTACAGCTATGTTAGAAAATGAATGATGGTTTGGTTATTTTATTTACCAAAACTAATTGAAGCAAATATTTATGAAGTCATTGGGAGGTGAACTATCTCCAGTTAACAGGTTAATCATTAATATTTGGAGGATTTTCTTGCCGTGCTGTATTAGGAGGAGAACATCACCAGACAGACATTTAAATTGTTTTATTTAAGTAAAACAACAACGTTATGTATTTTGGATTTTTTTTCTTCAACAGCAAACTCATAATATTTTAACAAAACAAGCATATGAATTTTTTAATTTAGTTAAAGATTCACTTTTTTTTTAATCAGGTTTTTGTTAAAAAATGTTAATTAAAATAGTTAAATGAAATATTTAAAAAAAAACAAAAACAAATTAAGTCGACTCTGTCAGCCAGGTCAACATGAGAAACTTAAAATTTTGGCTTCTGCAGCTAACTCAGTCATCTTCACCCTCCTGCTTTCCTAGTTTTTCAGGACCCAAACAATTTCTCAATTTGGAATAAATTAGTCCAAAGGAAGAAAATATTCTTTCTATACTGGCAGAAGAAAAGTGAGATGATCACTTCAACAGTCTCTGAATCCAAGTGCTTAAATGACTTCCACCAGTTCACTGGTGTGACTTCCTTTAAAATATCATTAACAAACGTATATCTCAGAAAGACCTCAAGACTTCTGGAATATGCTGCTCAAACTTTTGCTTCTACTGCTTTTACCTTTCTTCTCCATTTATCTCCTTGTCCAGATCTATTCCGCCCCCCAAAATATTCTATTCATTGAAATTTTTGAAACTGCACTTTTAGAGAGAGGTAAGGGATTGACTCTGTGTACACAGATTTGGAGATGGACAATAGGGTTGAGGTCTGTTGTTTCTCACCACTATATATTATTTACTTAAAAACATTTTTGCTATTAACAAGCATATTATCTCTGGAGAGGCAAATTCACAGTTTGAGAACTGCAAAACTAAGCATCTCTGATGGTATCTTCTAGACTGAGCACTGAGTCACATTGGGTAGATTGAAAGCTTAACCTAAATAATCTATACAGAGGCTGCTGGAACCCCGTAAAATTGGGTCCTTAATCCATGAACTGTTGGAACTCATTTACAAAACTTTTCTTAAACATTAAATGAATATATTGTCTCATACTATAGAATTGGCATTTATAATCCCTATTCCATGATGAGATATCTTTGAGCTATAATGTATCTTAATTAAAACTATCTTTAGATAAATGCTTTTTGAGAAAAAAACCTTTCAAAGAAATCCGACTTTTTAAATTTTTTTTTCTTTTTTAAATCATTGATTTTTATCCACCCTGGCAGCTGCCTCCCCTGTACGCGCTCACCTGTCTCCTCCAGAGGTGCTCTGACTGCAGATGTTTTGGTGCGATGCCTTCATCCACTGCTGCTGGTGCTATTTCCCCCTTCTCCATACTTCTCTTAATGGGGCGTCAGCTTTGAAAGCAACTCACAGTGTAAACATGGTGTGAGTGCCATCTATTTTACCATCATTAGGAGCCAGATATACCTGTCTTTCACCCTTTGTTTGATTTGTACCGTTAATGTATATTCAAAGAGACATCTTATTATCCCTGGGTTGTTGTACCCCAGACCGGTATTAAATTGTTCCCTTTCACTTGCCTACAGCACTAACATTGGATGGACCCTTTATTTTCTCCTGAATTACCCACGCCTTTAAATCTCCTCTTATTTCCTGTGTACTTGCATCCTAAAAGTAGTGTCTGCTTGAACTCAGAACCCTGACATTTTTTCATTGGTAACTTAGATGTCCTGGATATGGTTGATGTCCTTGTGGAGGGCAGCAAAGGCCTAGATGAAGAAATTGGATTCAGTTTAAATGAAGACATGATTCTACACACCTTTCCATTCAGTGCTGTTGTCCCTGCAGCGTTAGAAGCCAGGAATAAGTTGTTGCTTCAGACTGCAAATGAAATGGGTAATTACTGTGTTTATATATGTCCCTGGGAGTGGCTAAAAAGGTTCATGCTGTATGTGGAGGAGGAGGGGGGGGAATATTTTATCATTTTCTTGCAGTGGTTACTCTGGTTATTGTGTATGAAAATCAATGAGCCCTATTATACCCTCTGCTTCTACAAGTGGAGGAAACACAGATCCAAGGGATCCTAGCTCAGAGAAGCATTAAAAGGTACAAGGTGCCTCTACCCTCTTTTGACCCCAAGGAAGATGCATGGAGTTCAGAACCTGAGCCAAGAGGGCAGTATCAGGATGATGATTGCTCTTCACAACATTAGTTCCACCACCGACAACTCTGTGGAACTCTTGTGGGAAAGCTACATAGGTCATATCAGAATTAAAGAGCCCACCTATTCTCTGATGCTGTGGAACCCACAGCAGTGGCCAGAGAAGGGAGCCCCTGAAAGCACAATTCTGCCGACAAGGGGCTGGGAACCAGGCCAGAGGCAAAGTGCCTCAGCATAGATAGCCCTGGCTTGAGAAGCCCCCAAGATTCTTGCGGCATAAACCTTTACTCCCTGTTTCTTTTGTGAGAGAGGAATGCATGCCTTCCTCACTTGCTCCTGAGGTAGGAACATGTACAAAAGTCACCCAAAGGAACTTCCTGGAGTTCCTGTCCTTTTATGCAGCGTAGCCATGTAGGAAGCAGTATTGCTCACAGTAATTTGTGGTCTTATGGAAAATATAGAAAACCAAACCTCTCCTCTGCCCCCGACACACTCATTTCATTTGGGGAAGGAATTCTGCAAGTTCACGTTTTAAAAGCACGCTGATGATGCTTATGACGACTATGTTACAATAGCTGTGACTGGGAAAAGGACGTTCTTAAGTGAAATAGAGCTGAATGGTTTTAAAGGATTGTGTTTGGTATAACAAATAATGGGAAACTCTCCCATTGAAACCAGTTAGTTGGGACTGGAGAATTGGACCCATGGGGGAGGAAACTGACTTTAAAAAAAAAAAAACAAAAAACTTACATATTAATCCTTGCATGACAACGTTATCTTTTTTGGTGCATTGGGAGCATAAATGACAAAATGAGCTAAACACTGCTCAGACCTGAATTTAGTAACTTTAGAACAGAAGTCGGCAAAATGTGGTTAAATGCTAGACTTACGGTAGAAGTGTTTTTGTTTGTATACAACTTCAGTGAGTTAGAAGTTTTAGGTATAAATTCTGACTGACCCAGCCATATATGTGAGAAAAGAGAGAGCCACGATGGGTAGTTGTTGGTATAATTGTTATGCACAGATCAGGATTCTCTCCCCATGCCCCACCCACAAAGCTGGCATTCTCCAGGTCCTGCATATGGTGAACTGTTGAGTATCCAGAGAGACTAACGGCCAAGATTTACATATTTATACACAGCTACCCTCTGATCTGCACTCCTGCATGCAGATTATGCCTGCTTTTATGTGCAGCTGTGCTGGGGCCTATGACCAGCCGGAATACAGATATAATATAACACTGCGAAAAGCACTTAGTTTTGTGCCAGGTTGAAGTTTGAACCCAGTAGCATGTCTGAGTGTAATCTGGCACCATTTACCTTACTAAGAATTACAGTATGTAGGATTTTCACTAGCACCTCAAGAAATTAGGAGCATAAATCCATTTGTCATTCAGTGGGATTTGTGCTCCTTAGGGACTTATGAAAATCCCACACTGTAGTCTCGAAGTGATTGCTATGTAAATACTGCTCACGTAAGGTGGGTGAGAACGGTGTTGTGGCTAGAGTTACTGTATTTTCCCCGATTCTTACCAGTGAGAGAACCTCTGTCTCAAACCTGTTGTTTGGTTTTGTAGGAGAAAGTATAGTGGAGTATCTTGTTGCTGTTTTTACTGATCTTCTGCATAGTCAGAGAGATCCCCTGGCTCTCTGTCTGATGCTTCAGCTCTTCGATAAAGAACTCCAGTCACTGAATGCATCTCAGTATCCTCAGCTCTACCAGTTTAACCAATACTACAGTCTCTGGATACCACAGCAAGCTAAGGAAACCTTGGTAAGGGATGCATAAAATCATTTGATTGCTAGCTTTAGGGTTGCTAAAAGACCAGTAGATTGTAGAAGGCTTTCATTTCCACTGTGCAGTACATCTAGGCTTTTATCTTCCAAACCTGAGTTTAGGCATCCTCGTTTTCTAATGTGTTGCAGAACCTTTACTGGATTGAAAGGTATTGGAGACTTTCAAATGAGGTGCAAATACTTTTTAGCTGTTGCAAGGTCAAAATGTTAATTGAATCCTTAATTACTTTAACGTTAGCAGCAACTTCTTATCAAGTTGCAACAATGATTTATATGCAGAATCACATTTAGCAAGTTTCAGGAAAGTTACTTAAATGCACCAGTGGCCTGAGTTTGAAAAAAAGTAAGGAAATGGCTGTAATACCTTGACAGTAGCCATCTTATTATCTATCTGTGGTGCTTATGTGGCCCTCACTGCAGTAGTATCTGAGCATGTCACAATCTTTAATGTATTTATCCTCACAAGGCCCTTGGAAAGAAGAGAACTGTCCATTTTACAGATAGGGAGGTGAGGCACAGAGAAACTAAGGGAATTGCCAGAGGTCACAGAGGAAGTCTTTGGTGGAGCAAGGATGTAAAACCGGTCTCCAGAGTCCAAGGCTAGTGCCCTAACCATTGGACAGTCCTCCTTCCCCAGTGAGAGCATCGCTGTGGCTCCTATCATGGAGCGAGCAGATCAGTCAAGACCCTGTGAAGGGAGTGCTTGCAGTCACAGGCAGCCCTGTGGTGCCTGCCAGGAGTGCTAGGCTGGTGCAAGTTCAGATCCTGCTAAAAATAGGTTTTTTTGTGTTTTTGCTTTTTAAATGGGTTTGTTATTTATTTGTTCTGTGTTAGTTATAAGTATTGCAGGTGTCATACTGGTGTGAATAAGTAATGTTTATAACTCTAATTTGTTATTAAGTTTTTAATTATTTCAGATTTCTTTCAGAGCAGGCAGTAGTAGGCACGAGTGTCCCTTCCCCAAATGGGGAGGCATGTGGATGAGGAGCATCTCCACAAGGGCAAGGAATAGAATGGTTGTGGGTGCTCCCCATCTCCTCCCAATAGGAGAGGCTGGTGCGGCAATGATTGAGGTTGTGCAGGCTAGATGGGAGCGGGTTAGCAGCACACAGGCCATCCGTGATAGAAGCTGCAGCGTTGCTCCCTCAGCCAACCAGAGAGCGTATGAGGGGCACTCCGGCCAGCATTGATCTGTACGCACCGATAACAATACAGCAGTATTGCACTGTGCATTGTGGTTGCAGGGCTGGGCCCTGAGAGCGTGGTTCTGTGCCCGGTTACATGCCTTATCTCAATGGGAATTGCCCCAGCCTAGGTCAGAGAACAGTTTGGCCCTAAGAGATTGACATACACATTGTGTCTTTTTTTTTTTTCCCCTCTCCGCATTACTTTGGTTTTCAGCAGTTGAAACAAACTGAATGCATAAGCAGGGAGCCCATCCTGCCACCAGATTCTTCGTTTCCCTCCATGCTGAAGATCGCCTTTGAGAGAGGTGGTGCTGTCCTGCTGGAAGATGGTGTCCAAGCAAAGCTGAGAGAGGCAGCTTCCCAGCTCCAACTTCAGCAGCTTTTGCTAGCAGTCAAGCACGTGCTGCTGTACCTAAAAACCACAGTGGAGAATTTCGGCAGTGTAAGGAATACGTTATCTTAACGCTAGGTTCTAAGTACAGCACACTGAAGTGGTGCAAGTACACTTTGGTTGTGTAGCTTCTCCATACAGCCCCCACTGAAGTTAGGGAGCAGCTGAGGAGTCTGGCCCAGATTGTAGCAATTGTATCCCTTGTTGTTGAGACTGACTGCCTTTACAATAGGATTTTTTATGAATCTGTGTGTCGTGTATACTGCAAATGAATTGCAGCTTTCTTTCCATCTCATCTTTATATCAAGACTAGATGTCTGTCTGGAGGATATGCTTTAGTTGTGATTACATTCTTTGGCCCGTGTTAAGTTGGAAGCAGACTAGATAATCTGATGATTCCTTCTGCTCTTAAAATACATGAATATTGTGTTAGCCTCCCAGAAGCTTTGATCAGGATCAAGCTCCTATTGTGGGAGCCATTGTATATGGTCCCTTCCCAAAGAGCTTACAATCTAAGAAGATATTAATTTAATCTTGTTCTTGCATAGTTTTCTTTCCAGCCTCCTCCACTTTTCTTCTCATCCTCTAGTGTGTTATTTTCACAGCTCAGTAAAAGTTCTGGTCCTTGCCTTCTCGGTCTCTACATGGAACTGCTGAGCATTTTGCTGTGCCGATGTGATCAGATGAAGTTGTGCAACGAGCAGAAACAACAAGGGGCCCAAACTGAATCGGATCTCTTTATGGATTTAGAGTCTGTGGCCACAGTGGAGTCTGCAAATGACAAGGTATTAATAGGCTTGGCAGAATTCAATTTTTATTTATTTATTGTATAATTTTAACAGATAATATCAATGTTTATTTTTAAGAATTTTTTTTAATTGGTATTGATTTAAATTTTCACAAGTGTGAAAAATTATGGAGGGGGAGGGTCATACAATAATTATTTAATAACAGTAGACATTGAGATTAAAAAATTTAAAGCTTTATAACCCTTAAAATACAAATTGTCAACATCACATGCCAAAGTACACAAAGTAAATATCATCAAATCAGACTCTTAAGTTCTCAAGCAGCACTTTTTTTTACTTGGCCTATCAATGGAAATATATTTTTTTGGTTGGTTTCTGTGTGTGTGGTGAAATCAACTTTTAGCAACAATTACCGAAAAAAATCTGATCCTTCCAGCTTAGGTATAAACCCCTCGGTACACTCATAATGAATGCTATCATATTAGTCAGCACAATTAAATTGGACTCTAGGAAGTCTTTCATCGCTTTGGAGAACTGTTTACTGAGGCAAAACAGACAAATGGCTCTCGGGTGCAACTATATAACTAATTGTCATTGGTAGTTGAAATAAACTTTTAGCTTAGAGCATGGAGCTGACCTGTATTCTTACTGATACACACAGTGTGATAGAGGCTGAAGAAAGAAAGGAGGCTTCCGTGAATGCTACAGTCTGATGTGGAATGTGAGGATTTGACTCTTTCTAGTATTTATTTGTGTTAGGGTGTTTAATTTAGGATTAAAGGTGATGCCTGTCTAATAGGGAAACATGCAATCACTAGTTGAAGGCCTGTGCAAGATCTGCACACTAAGTGGAAGCATCACTGTAGCTTTTGTAGGGTGATGGGTGGGATGCAGGTCGGTTGTTGCCACATGGATAGTTGGCTTCAGACATAGTGTTCCACAGAGGGGTCTTTGCGTCAGACACAGATAGGTCAATGCAGAGTGTGCCATTGAAGGAGGTCTGGGAGAGGGACCAATGGATCTATGAGAACATGCACTCAGTGTGCCTAAACCAGTGGCTCTCAACCAGAGGTGCGCAGAGGTGTTTCGGGGGTACATCAACTCATCTAGATATTTGCCTAGTTTTATAACAGGCTTGATAAAAAGCATTAGCGAAGTCAGTAGACACTAAAATTTTATTCAGACAATGACTTATTTATATGCTGTATATACTGAAATGTAAGTACAATATTTATATTCCAGTTGGTTTATTTTATAATTATATTGCAAAAATGAGAAAGTAAGCCATTTTTCAGTTATAGTGTGCTGTGACACTTTTGTATTTTTATGTCTGATTTTGTAAGCAAGTAGTTTTTTAGTGAGGTGAAACTTAGGGGTACACAAGACTCATCAGACTCCTGAAAGGGGTACAGTAATCTGGACAGGTTGAGAGCCACTGCTCTGAACTACCATACAGGTGTGTGGCTGGGCAGCAGCCTCTACTATTCTAACCCACAGGCTAGAATAGTGGCTGTGGAAATGGCTGCACTGCAGATATTCAGCTCACTTGCATACTGGGAGAGTGAATGCTATTTCTCCATTCCTTTTAGACCCTGGCGCAAAGCTTTGTTGCCCACGTTTTGTGGAGGGAGGGGTGAATTTTCCCCATAATGTTAGTTTTATATAATAATAATGGAGATATATCTATCTCGTAGAACTGAAAGGGACCCTGAAGGGTCATCGAGTCCAGCCCCCTGCATTCACTAGCAGGACCAAGTACTGATTTGCCCCAGATCCCTAAGGGGCCCCTTCAAGGATTGAACTCACAACCCTGGGTTTAGCAGGCCAATGCTCAAACCACTGAGCTATGCCCCACTTCTCAAGTCTGCTTCCTGGACTTGAGAAGATTAGAATATCATGTATTTAGTTGATAAAACCTGTGATACTTCCCGTGGGAACACAGTAAAACTTATGGAAATGTATAAAGTTACATTCTGTGATAGGTAAAAGTGGTGTCTGCTCCCTCACATGATATTCTGACTTAGGACTAAGTCATGCTAATGTCTGTGTAAAATTTTGCCACAGACTTTGAAAGATTCAATCATGCTTATTTGAATGAACAAATGAAGCATTTCACCTTATCCCAGAAGCAGCAGAATAGAAATTGATATGAATAACTTGGAGATATTGTTTAATGTTTAGAATCTTTTTTTTGTAACCATGGAGCAATTTTTTTTTTAAACCATACCATAAACTTTATTGTATTTACCTGTATTTTATTAATTCTTTTGACCAGTATTAGGCAATTTAATGTCCAAAACTACAGGTTTTTAGGTTTCAGTAAGCATGCACTATAGGTAGAAGCAGATAAATGATTTTAAATTGTTATCTTTTTTGTGATCTCTTCATAACTATGTACGTTGCAGATGCTAGAAGATATGCTCATGTTGATCTTCAAACATCCTACATTGGAGACCTGGTTCTTGGCTTTAGAGCAACATTCTCTTCCCCAGCACAACTTAAACCCTGTCATGGTGAAGCTTTTGTCAGCTCATGTAAATAATGGCATCCTTCAGTTACTGAAGATGAGTGCTCCAATGTTGCAAAATATGAAGCACATAGACATGCTGTCTAAGTATTTTGAAGCCATCACTGAAAGCGTCTTGGAAGAGTTACGTGCTGGAAGAAAAGAAAAGAACAAGGTATCTCCCAAAAAGTCCCAGCAGCTGGAGGCTCTTCAGCAGTTACATGTTTATATGGATGCGGCTCAGTTAAAAGAAGTCACGCTAACCATGCTCCAGCTGCCTGCAGCAAGCCTGACCATTCAAAAATCTGAAAATTCCCCTAAAAAAGAGAAACATTTAAGCTTCTATGGGAAGACACTGGTGCAGCTCCTCACAGAAAGCTACCAAGGACAGACCATTCAAGGAGAGCTGCTGTTATCAACAGAGCACATTAAAGGGATGGGGACTCTGCTATTAACATCAAACAGTGAGGATCTGGAGAAAGTCTTCCTGCATGCTCTTTCTCGAGAGCCGCTCTTTGCCCATGCCGTTGGTGTAGATGTACATGTTTACTGCCTTAACCACATGACTGAAACTTCCCTTGCCATTGTGGCTTTGTTGATCCAGCATTGTAGGACTCATCTGCTGCAGTTTGAGCTGTGGTGTCTGAATTGTACAACTGGAAAGTACCTAAGGAAAAATATGGACATCTTTCTTCCACTTGTCAATGTATATTTGCAGAGTAGAGAGCAGTATGACTTTACACGGCCATCAAAAGGTAAAACCAACAACTGATCAATATTAATGATGTAAATATTATCGGGGGATTTTTAACTTTTCTCACGAGTGTTCAGATAAAATGAGGTGTCTGTCATTGGTTGCACTGGGAAGAATGAAAATTTCACTGGCCTAAGATCAGGGACTTACTACATTCAGTGCTGGACTAGCCCCCCAAAAGGTACTGTTAGACTTGAGGACCAGTGACATTTTAGAAGTCCATTATCTTGTAAATCTTTAGTGCTAAAATCAATACTTGTTATCCACTGAAAAGCTAGGATTCTCCACTTTATTAACCAGTTACAAAAATCGCTCTTTTCTGTCTAGTCTTGTCTGATTCTATGGGTGTTTATCATGTGACCATCACTGACATATCCAGGGCAAGGCACTGAAGTCAAGTCATCAGGCCTCTTTCCATTGCCATCTTTTTAAAATGCAGATAACTTTCCTTCCATGTTGATTATTAACTGATTGTTCATCACTTAGGAAATAAAAAGTGCTATCTGCTGCGAATACTGTGAGTATTGTTGCCAGTCATATAAATACAAATTTAAAAAGTGTTTGAAAACATGTAGAATTTGCTGAACTAGGATGGCTCGAAAGGTATATTGATAGAAAATTAGAAAGTAAGTTTTATTGGCCCATTAGTTTAGTGATACTTTGCCCTTGTGGCTCTAGAGTTGCATGTGGCTCTTTGGAGCACTGCTATGGCTTTCAGTGAATCCAGAGATTTGTCTGGTGCACTTCTTGTTCTGTTTAATCTCATGAAGAGCAACTAAAGTACTGATTAGCAGGAGCAGGCCTCCCCCTGGCTGGATATAAGAGGCAGCATAGACATGGTATTCCAGTGGTCCCCAACCTTCTTCGTGACGGTGCTGACGACTAGCCGCCGAGGACTGTGACTGCCAGACAAGCAGCTGTTGAAATGCTGCCGTGAAGCGGCAACGTCAAGAGGCATCGCCGCTGAAATTCGGTGGGATTTCGGCTGTAGTGCTTCTTGACGTTGCCACTTCTTGGCAGCATTTCTCCAGCTGTATGTCCGGCGGCCAGTAGGCGGGTGCATGTGGATGCCCCGGTAGACACCATGGCACCCACGGGCACTGCCTTGGGGACCCCTGTGGTATTCTAATCAGATGACTCAGAGCTCACTTCCTGTTTCTTCAAGGTGACAAGAAGGAGGCAGAGAGGAAAGATCTTTCATTGCTCTTATCTTACAGGAATGCGTGGAAATATTGTGCTGAATGGCATAGTAGAATCCTATAAAGTCATCTCGGATTAGTGTCATGAGCAGGGGGATAAAAAATCACTTTTTAAAAGAAATTTTAAATAAATTTAAATTTATATACATTTTTATTTTTAAAAATAAACCTCCTTAAAATTGAATTTGAAATAGACAGCCTATATTAAGGTCTAAACTTACTATATCATCTATTAAAAATAATTTAAATTAAATTAAAAAAAAATTAAGCAAACATTGCTTGCTGTCAAAGTTTTAAAGAAAATCAAACCATTGAACTGGTAGAAGCCATTGGCTGAGCGCCTGGAACCAGCAATGTTGAAGAGCTAAACCAGCTTTTGACAGCAGTAGCCTCCGCTGCAGGTACAGAGAGAATATTTTCTTTTCATTCATCTAGTTCAGCTCAATGACTAGTTCATTCAAAGTTAAAAAATGGATTGGGGGTTGCAAAATCAGGAAAGCCTGTTTTCCTCTTCCAATTTATGAATAAAAACTAGGTGTGAGAGGATGAGATCTTCTAGTTCTAAAATCTTAAACAATATGGTGACCAGAAACAGTCTCTTCAATTCCCAAACTACAGATAATAGTTTATATTAAACTGTTCCTTTGTTTAATAAACCAGTTAGTTTTAAACGCAAAACTTGTTTTGATAAACTTAACTTTTTCTCAGTATATCCTGCACAGTTAGGGTAATTTTATTTAATGATATAATAAAAATGAAAACTCAGTTTTTGGCATTTATAGAATTCCAGTTTTGTTTCCTGAACAGAGCTTGACAAAAAATTGCAAGTAAAAAATTATTTATCTAGTACATATGAAATTCATCAGGTTCTAATATAATAAATTGTAAAAATTAATAATATGAATAAATGTATGTTAAACTATATAGTTGCTTAAATAAATATCTATACATATAGTGTATTGCCCTGGTTAGCAAAAAGTAGTACCAAATTTATTGTAAAAACTAATTTTAGTTGCAAATCAGCATGTATTAATGGTTACGAACTAGTGAGAATCAACTTTTCTTTGGACAAATAACTAAAAAGTACAAATGCAAAACACACTTAATGATTTAAGTCAAAGTTTCCTGGTTGCTGATCTAAATAATTATTAAAATCATTTATTTAAATTACTTTGAATAAATCAGTCCACCCTAACCATGAGGTTTCATTGTCATTTTTGCATTGTGATGTTGCTTCAGTATGTGAGAAATGTGTTTCATGACAAGGCAGTGCAGTGACATTGATCACTCTGGTCTTTTTGTGGCTTTCTGAAGTTCTTTTTGATGGCAAAGTGACCCTGTCCCTCTTTGTGCTCTCATTGCCTGGCAGAATTAACCTCATAACTCTCCATCATATAGTAGCAGTAATTTCCCAAAGGCAACCTAATAAGTTAAATGAAAGTATAACACAAAAATTAATAAGTAGGCTGATGCGTACCATCAATGAGCAGGAATCCCAGCAACAGTTGAGTCATTTGCCTGCATCCCGAATGCTGTAAGATGACCATAACACTCGGTGTGCTCTAGCTCAGGGGTTCTCACATTCATTGCACTGCGAGTCCCTTCTGACAAGAATTAGTGCACAACCTCAGGAGGAGGGACTGAAGCCTGAGCCCCACTGCACCTGGTGGATGTTGGGAGTAAAGCCTGAGCCTCATCACCCCGGGCTGGGGGGGGCAAAGCAGAAGCCCAAAGGCCGCCTGCCAGGGGCTGATGCTTGTAACCTGAGCCCTGCCACCCAGGGCTGAAGCCCTTGAGCTTCGGCCCTGGGCAGTGGGGCTCAGGCTTTGTTCCTGGGCCCCAACAAGTCTAATAGCAGCCCTGGAGACCCCATTAAAATGGGGACACGACCCACTTTGGGATTTGAGAACCACTGCTCTGGCTCAACCAGAACATGGACTTCATGCAGGAGCTTTTTAGTGACTTTCTGTGGCCTGTGTTTATGCAGGACATTGAACTGGGTGATCACAGTGATCCCTTCTGGACTTAAAATCTATGAATCAGTCTGTCCGCACTATGAATGGAACAGCTGATAATGAAAATCAGAGACATTTTATGATTATTCTCTAGACTATTATTGCAGTAGTGCTTAAAGGGCCACAACCAAGTGGGGCCAAATTGACTCAAATAGAACATTGCTAGTTGCCCCGGGCTCTTCTTGAGCCCTGTACAGCTGGTCAAAGCATAATACTTCTTAAAATCTGTCTAGATAATTATCTATTCAGTTTAGAATAAACCCTATCTATCTAGTGGTTGGGTGTGAAAAAAATATTTCCAACTGCAAAGAGAATATTTTATCTGGTGAATGAAATGTTGTAAACTATCCATTTCAGCAAAATTTTATCTGTCATGAAAAAAAAAATAATTCTAGCCCTATAGGTGGAAAAATAAATTTCCAAGTATAAATCAATACAGTGATGCCTTCCTGAACCTCTCACAGCTCCAGTAGCTCTGCTGCTGCTCTAAGTTTTCCCAATCAACAGCAGAATTAAGGTGACAAAAATCTGGTCAGTTTCACCCTGGCATTTCAGAAAATTAGGTGCTGCAATTAAACTAACCAGGACCAAGCCTGTTACATTCTTCTACTGAAAAGGAAGGTTACAGGCAACAGCAGAGGCAGACACGCTGTATCTGTTGATGGGGAAGGACGTATGTGTCTGGAAGTGGTATAAAATAGTGGAGAATCCTCAGCAGCAGCCAACAGAGTCTGGGAGGGGTAGAGTAGCAGACCCAGCTTACAGGAGGTTCAAGAGAGGTGTTGCTTGGTGAAGGGCCAGAAGAGGAAGAGAAATCTTTCTCCATTCCATTACCCAGAGAATGGTGCTAGCTTCAGATTTATCAGACACTTACTATCTGAGAGCTGAAATGAAAGAAGAAGCCTCTGATCAGAGTCCAGTGTCAACACCTTGGTAAGAATCTGAGTGGTTACTACTACCTTTGTCTAGCAGATCAGAGCTGAGCTTCTCATCAGGATGTTGCCCCTGTGCCTTGGAGGTCTGTGATATTTGCCTGTAACTACTCATTTTAATCGTCTGGCTAGGTGTTTGAAAGAGATACCAGACACTTTACAGAACATTTGTCTTTCAGACACTTGGTAAATCTGTTACAGTCCCACACAGTGTCTGCTTTCTCACAATAGGCCCACAGTCTGTTCCATCATTCCGCTGAACACATAAAGCAGTTTGAGTTGAGAGCACTGCCAGAGAGCTTACAGTGACATTCCTGCATCTCTTTGCTCTCTTTCTTCCAACAGTCTCCTCAGCTGTTGTGCCTGTCTTGAGAGTAGCTTTGTGGAAAGAACTGTCAAAAAAAATTCTAGATACAGAACCATCGGAGGAACTCACAGCCGTGAAGTTGCAAGTGTTTTCCAAGCTGGTACAGTCTTCCGAAACTGAAGCACTAACTAATCTAATTGACCAGTTACCTGGAACTCTTGAGAGAACAGAAAATTACGAGAGGTAGGCAAGTCCTATTTCCAGTTTTTGCATTTTAAGCAATATAATGCCTGGAATTGTCATTTTGTTGCATAAAACATTGTTACCCCTGCTTCAAAGAACCTACTAACTATGTGTGATGTTATTTTTAAGCCGGAGTGTCCTTTAATATATGTATATCATGTGAAAATATTTTTACAAAATTGCAAATGTCCCCCAAAACTTTAAATAAAACATTCCTTATTCATGAAGCTGTACAGTGGTTCAGTGAAATTAAATGTGTGTGGGGAAATTTCACTGGTGTGCTTCAGAAATAACTGTTTATAGCACAGCAGAATAAGGCTACAACAGCCTCACATATCTTGCTGGGAAAGAGAGCCACAGCACAGATTACCCATATTAAGTTTTATCTAAACTTTGTGGAACTTTTGAGCCACTTTTAAAGTTCACATTCAATAGCGTAATAAACAGAGAGACAAAAATTATTGTAAGGACGTATGTGTTAAGGTCTGGAAGTACTTAGCTCGGACCAGTAAAAATACTTTTCTGACCAGTACACTTTCACAAGCTCTGTACTTGGGCAAGTGATTGAAACATTTTCTATCCAAGCTTAAGCTGATGGTGGCTGAGTTTATAACAGATGTGACATTACTCATCTCTGGGGGAACATGAGGGAAGGGACTGGCCATGTAAATTCCTGGGTGAATAACTTATTACATGGTTATCATGAGCTTTAGAAGATATTGATTCTTTGATCATCTGGGGCTTAGGTGTCCCTAGGCATAAAATCAAATGATTAAAAATGTGTGGAGAAAATCACGGTAAAATTAACACAAACAAAAACATTCTACTAACATTTGAATTGTCTGTAGTTGGATTGTGGCAGATTCCATATCGAGAGCGCTGGAAAACTCTGCTGAGGAGTTGCACTCCTGGAAGAAAAGCCTCTTGGCAGCCTGTATAAAGTGGTTAATCACCACATATAACATCAGTAAAGAACAAGAAAACAACCAAGGAACAGAGAGTTCCATGCTGTTGAGACTAGAAGAGTTATTGGTGAGACTCCTTTTCATTTGCTTTAATCTAAACCTTGGTTGTATGGACTTTTCTTATTGCAGCAGAACGTTTATTGTGGTTTTCTCTTTCTGTGTTATTTAAATGAAGTTGTTGCACTTGTTTTGGGTTCTTTGGTATTTTGTGTGCAGCTTGTACAGTGTGTAACTGGCTATCATAAGCCTCTTTCCCAAATCTGGACCTTAGCGTCCAAAAATCTGGGTGCCTAGCATGAACCCTTCTAAGCTTAATTACCAGCTTAGCTTTGATCTCGCTGCCACCATCCAAAAATTCCAGGGTTTTGGCCCCCTCTGGTCTCCCCAAAACCTTCCCGGAGGACCCCAAACTCAGAGGACTGGTCTCCAACACAGAAAAAAAACCACTTCCCTTTAACCCCCTCTCCCCACCGACGTTCCTTCTGGGCTTAACGTCTGGGAGTACGATGCAATTCTTACACGTGCCAAATACCCAGAACAGTCTCCTTGTTCCACCAGAGACAAACGCCCAATACACAGGAAACAAAAATTCTATCTCTTCCCTCGCCACCAATGTCACCTGGTGCCGGCAGAGCTTACCTCGCCGCTGATCTAACACAAAAGAGAAGTCCCCTCCCCTTCCAGCTTCCTTAAACCTACCCAGCAGAGAAAATCAAACAAGTCCCTAAAAAAGAAAACTTTATATAAAAGAAAGGAAAAAGACATAAAAAATATATCTGCATCACAAGTGACAATACGGCATTCTTATAAAAAAATGTAAAACATCATGAATTCAAGAAAGATCATGCCAATTGAACATTCAGCAAGCTACAAACCAGTATAATTACAACCAAACCAACATGAAAAGCCTAATATTGTTTCTAGCCTGTACTTACAATTGGAAACAGAAAGATTAGAAATAGAGAAAGGAACCTTCTCATCACGCTGACAGACAGACAAAAGCCAGACCCCCAAAATCCTCCTCGACTTTGAAAAATCCAGTTTCCTGATTGGTCCTCTGGTCAGGTGTTTGGTTCCCTTTGTTAACCCTTTACAGGTAAAAGAAACATTAACCCTTAGCTATCTATTTATGACACTGGCCTTGCAAGATTCTAATGCAAAACAATATGGGGTCTTGTTGGGAGAAGCGCTGGACACTTGCAATTACCATTGAAGTTAGTGGGATTTTGAGATACTCAGTGCCTCTCAAGATCAGTCCCTGATGATATATTTTTTTTTTTAATAGAGAGAGAGAAAAAATACTGTAAAAGTAGAAGTGTTCTTCCAAAGTACATGAATCTGCTCCCACTGAAGTCAACGACAATCATCCAGTTGACTTCAGTGGCAGCCCGGTCAGTGCCATAAGTTCCTAATCATCTGTGCATCTTAAATTTTCTTTAGGTGTGTAAGGAATACAGGATCAGGTCCTAAGTAAAAGTAAAAGATGCTTTTACAGATGCTGAGTTAACTGCCCCTCTTATCCCTCTTGGTTTGTTTGTGTGCACTCCCTCTCGGGCATCACCTGTCTCGGGGGGTGTAAATACACAATTCTCCCACACTCAAACAGGGCCCTGGTACTAACGGTGATCACCTCAGCAGGTCTGACTTGTGGTCAGCACCTGCAGTGCACTTCTCTCTTGGAGCTATGATCCATGCTACCCTGTGACTGGACAGCTTTATAAAGGAAAGTATTGTTTATTTAGAACTGAAACATTTCGGAAAAAAATATCTTAAAACAAGAAGTAAACTACATGTATATCTAGCTTACCAGGTGTCTATCCAACTTCCGCTTGGGATCCTGGTAGGCCCAAACTTCCTATAGACACCCCTAGAGCCCTTGTGTTAAGTAGCATAATTTGCTCTCTTAGCCCCCAAACCAGTTCCTCTCTCTCCTTCAGGGACAGAGTCTTGAAATCCTGTTCCATTTTTGTCCTCCCCTTTGCAGGCACCATGTAACTTTTTAACTGTTAGCTACCAGCATTGGCAAAACAAGACTTGCAACGTAGTTGAGGTTGGATGTAGCCTCCGTGAAACTAATGGTTTTCTCCATTGTCTTTCAAGTGTGTGATGGAATGTTCTTATCCAGGAACTATTGTTTCTTCCTGAAGACAGCTCCCATTGACTTAAAGCAATACAAGCATATAATAAACATTCCACTAACCCAGCATAGTTCTATATTGTATCTGTATGACTGTCACACATGACATTCATAAAATTATTACATACCCGCTCCATGTCCGCTGTAGATCCCACCTAAAGATTTCCACAACTGATCTACAGATAAACTCAGATGTATCCTTGTAACATTCTGTTATCTAAACTGACTAAAGATCCCGCCTCTCGCGGCAAAATGAAGTGTTATTTCATATCGGTAGTCAATGCGGGTGCTGCATTATAGTGGTGGGCTACATTACCACAAGCTGGAAACTTCTGTTCTAAGGAAGTCAGAATTGCTGCTGTCTCATGTTAGCCAATGTGATTTGGATTATGCTTTTGTTTGTAGGGCCCAGTTATATTGCAAGTATTGTAATGTCTCACCTATTCCTTCTTGCTGAGCTGTAAAAAAAAAAAAAAAAAAAAAGCCCAGTTCTAAGAGGTGATGAACACCCTCAAATCCCACCCATCAGCGGGAAGGGAGAGCACCTGGCACCTCACAGCATCAGCCCTTTATTCTTTTGGGTCCCAGGGAGAAGGAATAGGTGAGCGGAGGTTCTGATACTTGCAATGTAATTGGGCAAGGAAACGTATCACTTAAAACAAAAGGTGTAATTAGTATTTGAAGTGCTGCGGTATGAAAATTCCTTTGCAGATGAAAATGGAATACCCTGTAGTCTTCCCCCTCCACCCCAACACCGAGTTTCTTTCTGGGAGAGGTTGGCTGCAGATGCCATGTTGTCCCAACTTCATATCTGTAATTTTGCTCTAAAAATGTTTTGCTTTTTTACATTATTGCATTTCTCATGGAAATAGTCCTGAGCCTGATAAAGTGTCTTTGAAATTTTGTGTTTATCTAAAATAATGGCGTAGGCTATGTCTACACTAGCATTTTTATCTGTAAAACTTTTGTTGTTCAACGGTGTGAAAAAAACACACCCCGACCAAGAAAAGTTTTACCAACAAAAGGGCTGGTGTGTATAGCACTATGTTGGCAGGAAACGCTCGTCTGCTGACATAGCTATCACCACTCGTTAGGAATGGTTTAATTATGACGGCAGTAGAGCTCTCTCCCACTGGCATAGAGCGTCTATACAGGAGACCTTACAGTGGCACAGCAGTGCTGCTGTAAGACCTGTAGAGTAGACATGGCCTTAGACAACTGCTTGAGAAACATAGGAAGACCGGTGAATACCAGGTAGTAAAAAAAGGCTTGACATAAACAGAACAGTTGTATTTTGCTTTTGGTACTTTTGAAACCCTTGAAACAGGTTGGACTCTGCTATCATGGCTCCAAAGTGTTCAACAGAAAATGGGGGTCTTGATGTTCTATGGAAACTTTGCTCTGCTTCATATTGAATGTTACATATCACTATTTGTTGTTTACTGCCCATACAGCATTTTGTTAATGAAGTGGTTCCGGCTGACTGGAACAGTCTTGTGAAGATGGGACTTAAGTAAGTAATTTTGTATTGCTGTTGAGATGAAGCAAAGATGGAGTAGGAACTCTGTAATGTTCACTGGGCCGTATTCTATCAGTTAGGGCCCAATCCTACAGTCTACTAAGCACATCCTAAAAGGTACTAAGTGCTTTCAACTTCTACAGAAATCAGTGGGACTTGAGGATGACAGTCACTTTTTAGGATTAGCCCCATAGATAGGCACAGTCTCCATTCACTTCAGTACAACTCCATTGACTTCATGTACAACTGAGGCCAGACTTGGCCTTCAGTTAGTGTGGTGTGGCAAATTACTGGAACTGCGTCTACTTTCTTACTACTAGTGTAACCCGTGATTTTTAATTAAAGATATTCCCAGTTTACTCTGGTATGAAGTCAAGATCAGGCACTTTTCCTTTGCCAATGAAAAAGAGAGATGAGAAGCAATAAATATTTTGGAGGAGGCTTAGCTTATGTGGAGATAGTAATCCCTCAGCTTTACATTTCTATCAAATGAAGGTTTTAATATAAAATTTGTGAAATGCTAACCTTTAATAAAGTCTGTACAGCTTATTGCTGTTCTGACTGTGAATACAGCTGATTGCTATTCTGACTGTGAATAGGCCTTTCTTCCGAAGTTTAAGATGTGGTTAGTTCACAAAAGCTGAATGAAAAACTGGGCTATGTTTTTTTTATTTGCTTTCCATACTGTGTTTCACTATTTTGAATAGCAAATTTGCCTTTGGTTGAAATCTGAGTTTCCTTTGATCATTGTTTTTGAAGGTATCGCTACAGTGATCATGGATTTCTGAAAACTCTTAATGCTGCTGTGCAGTTGTTGTACACAAAAGAAAGCCCTCTTAGTCAGAGATTAGTCAAGCTCTCCATGCTTTACATGATGATCACGCAGCACTCTTTATTTTTGTCAAGTATGCTGAAGTCAAGAGAAGAGGATAACACGAAGATTCAGACAAGAGGTATCTCTCTTTCTTTTCTTCAACTATATATAGTAATAGTGTCTTGTCAGTTTTGTTTTCCATCCATCCAGTTCCCTACCCATCTACATATTTACCAAGCTATTCAAATAACTCCTAAATTGTTATTAGCATTTCATTTCAAAGCCTGCCTGCTCTCTTCTACTTGAATTTAAATGTTGTATTTTTCCTCACAAATGCCAGTTTTAAACATTAATATCTGTTAGAACCATTCTTTGGTGTTATTTCTTACTGCTGAAGACTTGGGGTGAAATCCTGGCTTCACTGGAGTCATTGGAAGTTTGCCATTGATTTCAGTAGGACCAGAATTTTGTCCTTGATGTAGATTAGATCAAGAAGGTAGAAATATTATTTGGCTAAGTATTTATTTAAAAATGTGCTTACATAAGAGACATTAATTTTAAAATAGGTATCTGTGTTGATGTAGAGCAGTGGTTTCCAAACTTTAACAACCCGCGAACCCCTTTCACTAAAATGTCAAGTCTTGTGAACCTCTTCCTAAAAATGAATATTTACAGGGATCTTCTCCCTTACCTCTGCATAAATTATAAAAGCAATGATCTTGGAAGTATAAAATTTGTTTTTATGACATGCTTATTACACACTATTATTACAGTATTTTTATTACGGTATGAAAACGGCACCACTCTTCCAAGATCTCACTTTTGTAGCTTGTATCACTTTGAATAAGCCTGTTATAAGACAAGGCTCCTATGTTTCATCAAGGAGTATCAGATGTGAAACAGCATGTAGGTATTTAAGAAGCCAACTCAAAGAGTTCCTCCTACACAAGCATTCAGGTCTTCAGCAGTCCAGGCAAACAACCCATGTTACAACAAAGCTTAAACATCACTAGCAGCCTATTTATTTTTAAAAACAGCCAAAAATATCCACCTCCCTTTCCATTTCTTATACGGAGTCTTGAAGTTTAACTCTCCTCAGTGTGATAGATATGCTTGCTTTGATCGGCTTAGCTCTTGGAAGTCCCCAAGGCTCTGGGCTGCTGGGGTCCCTATGGACAGCTCTGTCCACTATTAGGGAATTGTTTTCCCGAGAACCCCCTGTAATATTTCATGAACCCCCAGACGTTACCGAACCCCAGTTTGAGAACCACTGATGTAGAGGATTTAATATTATTTTTTGCTAGTTGTAGTTCAAATTTTAATTTCTTAGCTTGTGTATTTGATAGCACAATCCTCCTCTGAGGAATCAAGTTAAATCCTAACCTGAAAGAGGTAGCAAGGTCTAATGATAGAGTATTGGGCTGGGAGTCAGGAGACCTGGGTTCCATTCTTGGCACTGGAACTGAGTTGCTCTGTGACCGTGGGCAAATCACTTACCTGCTCTGCACTTCAGTTTCTCCAACTGTAAAATGGGGATAATATTTAGCTGCCCTGTATAAAGCACTTTGAGATACATTGATAAAAATTGCTATATATGAGATGATGATGAAATTGTAAGTGGAACAGTTTGATGACAAATTTGTACTGCCAATGCCGATAGTCATGAGCAAAATCTAGGCAAACTCTAAGGTTTTTAAATGCCTGACAAGATGAGAAAGCTCCAGTGATACAGTAGGAGGAAGGGATTGCTTATATTTTTCATGAAAGTATATCCGTTATTTCATTCGTCAGTTGGACCATATTTCCATAGGACAAGGAGACAGGATCTTTCAAAGAAGCTAGCCTCAATAATTCAGAAGTTTACTGTCATGAGTTCATTCGTCTTTACCTCTATCTTTCTCTAACTCTAACGAAGAGGTTGTCACTGTTTTGCTTTGATTTATGATGTGGCATGGCAGGTAGGGGAGAAAGGATGGGCTTTTGGCTCAGGCAATGGACTGCAACTCAAAACGTGGGTCCAATTCCCACCTTTGCCACACACTTCCTGTTTGTCTTGGGGCAAGTTTGTCTATAATTTATTTGGGCATTAGCTCCCCATCTGTAAAACGGGGATGGTAACGCTTCTGTATGTCACAGGATAAATTTCACTAATGTTTGTTCTGCAATCAGATCCTTCAGTGATGGGGTTTATGTAAATACCTAGATAGGATGGTAAATACCAAGCTAGCTTTTAGAAAGGTTGTTCCAGTTGAAGCTACTGTATCATATCTGGCCTACAGCGCTGATGGAGAAATGTTTTGCTGATGTTGTGTCACAAGTGTAAATATTAATGCAAAATCTTAAGGTGTTTGTTTAAATGTTCTCTTTCTGGCTACCATCTGATAGAGAATGCAAAACCTAAAAATACAGTTTCGTATTTGTTTCAGAGGCATTAGTGGATATATTGTCAACTATAGTGAAACTCAGTCCCTCAGTCTGTGAGAGCAGCCACTTCGCTGTATTATTAGGATCCTATGGTGCAACGCTGAGTGATGTCGGTAAGTGTATTGGAGTGTTAAATATATTTTCCATTGGATTTATTTTTAAAATGCTTTTAATGTATGTCTTACTGATTTTTTAGATCAGAAAATACTACTGCTTCTTCAGTTATATGAGAAGAATGATATAAGTCTTATAAACTTTAGGTAAGTTGATTGCCGCCTTTTGTTTTGTTAGCACATTTACCCTATAAGCAATCTGAAAGTCAATATATACCTGGTACCTTATTTTTGAATTGGGGACCAAAACTCAGAATGGGAATTAAATTGATGTTGGTGCAAGGAGCTGGATTAATAGAACCTGGGCACTATTCACAGAGCAGGTGCAGAACAGACAGCAGCATTTCAGCTCCCCCTCGTGCCACTACACTGGGGTAGAGAAGACCACATTGCGGGGTGAAAGGATTGCTTAGTTTCCCAGTTCTTTTAGTCCTTGGTCTGCTGCTCAGCCAGCCCACTTTGCAGTTAGCACTTTTAATGGCTCTGCTGCCTTTAGCATTTTGCTGCTTATTCATTCTGTTTATTTTAAATGCACCTTTCCTTCACTTCACCTGTATAAGCATTGCTAACAAAGTGCATACAAAGTACAAATTCAACCTATGTCCAACCCCCTCGCCTCCTGTCACCAACAAAACTACACTTGAAATGCTACAGCGGCATAGCTGCAACACTTCAGCATAGACGCTACCTATGCTAACAGGAGGGGCTTTCCTGTCGCTGTGGTTGCTCCGCCTCCCTGAGATGGGTGGTAGCTACATCAATGCAAAGAATTCTTTTGTCAGCCTAGTGCTTTCTACACAGAGGGGTTAGGTTGGTTTAACTACATCACTCAGGGTGGTGGATTTTTCACCCTCCTGAGCGACCTATCTGGGTCACCCTAACATTTTAGTGTAAAACAGACCAAAGACTCTCCTTTGTCTCATCCATTCAACCCCATCCCACCCATGGAAAGACTGTGGGAACAAATAAGCCTTGTCACCTGTCCTGAGGGTCAGCATATTTGAACTTCGGTGAAATAAGGACAGAAGTTAATTCTAGAGTCAAGGACTCTGCCACTAGTCATCTCATGCCACTCAGCTGCTGTGCTATCACAGAGGCAAAGAATGGCCTCTAAGGTACCTAGTAGCATAAACCATCTAGGTCTTTACAGGTGAGAAACAACACTTTAATATTGCATTCTGAAATAAATTAGTAGTCAGACCCTTAGATAGACATGGTCCCTGCCCTGGCATGCAGGGAATACAGACCAATCCAAGGAACATGCTTGAGATTGGGAGTAGGCAGAGTCGTAGTCAGTCATTGATGGGAGCCTGTATAGCTTGTAAGTGATTAGTGGCATTGTCTTTGTGGTCTTACTACTTCATTAAGTACTTAGTGTATTGTAGGTCTATACAGATAATAAACAATAAGCCTTAGCACAATAAGTGGATTTCTAAGGAGAGGGTGAAAGGGCTTGGTTTAGTGGGTAATGGAGGCATTTTGGTGCTGGCTTGAAAAACTAATTGAACTCCCAAGACATTCTGAGGTTTGTATAGTTTGATCAAGTCTTGGTCAGTGTGTGAGGAGGTGGTGGTGGTAGGCACTGACACTGTCAATAAATCAGTCTTCTGAGGCGTGTAAAAACTTTGATTTGTTGGCTAAAGGGACATCATCAGGCTGAATTTCGAAAGCCTTTGAGAGAGGATGAGAAAGATGTTGCCAGGGAAACAGATTCTAGTTTCGAGTTCCCACCGGATAATAAGCACAATTGAGGGGAAATTTTAAATACTAATTTATATCCTTTTATAAATTGAATCCATCTCTATAATTGCCTTTCTCTCCATGCTAATTATCTGTTAACTAAGGGCTTACTTTTAACAACATTTAAGGATACTGTTGTGGGGACCAGCAGCTGTGGAACATCACAAGACTTGCAAGAGTCTGGGGAAGTCACTATGGCAGCAGCCAAGCATGGAGGAAATTTTGTGTCTGCTAGATAAAGAGAAGATGATGAAGACTATCCTACATTTCCCTCAACATCGCCGTCTCCTGCCACCAGAGGTGCTTTGGATCAACTATTGGTTATTCTCTTCTGATGTGGAAAAGCCCCTTTCCTTTTAGTAATTTATTAATCATGCCGTTGTTAATGTGATATAGTCCGTTGTTTGCAGTCACAAATGCGTAACAAGATGTCTAAGATTAATTAGCTGGTATCACTTCACAGAACATGTTTGTACTGTTCTATTTCCAACTGAACCAGTATTTATTTATTTTTTTTCATATTAATTGCAGTCTAGGATCACATCTTGCCTGTAATTAAAGCTGTGCAACACCACTGAATTTAATGAGGTTGCCAAAATATAACCGAGATCAGAATTTGGCATCTAGTGACTCACCACGTTTGACTGTCTAAACCATATCTGTGCATCGGTACAGTTGCAATGGGTTCTCTAGTTTAGTCTCTCGTATAGTCTGCTTATATTGGTCAAGGACAAACATGCCGGAACCATGGTAGCAATAGCCATATTTAAACACAGCAGTGGTTAAGCATGATTCTACACCTAGTATTTTCAGAGCTTGACTGTGAGCGGCCATGATGATATTGTCAGGGCAGTTTGAAATGAAGCTGGTTTAAATTCAAGTAGTATCTCTCTATTTTGGGTTTTGTTTCAGGAAAGACAAGTGCCATTGTATAGAGATAAAAGTGAGAAGGATCTTGATGATCTCTATGACCCCTGTTTTCTACTTCAGCTCTTCAGTGAATTGACCAGACCAGGTAAAGTATATATTCATCTCACATTTTAGGCCAAACTGTCAGGAACTACAAGCATGCATCTGAAGGAAGAATTCAATATTACTACAAAGAAAGAGTTTTTACACCATTTTTGAGAGGAGAGAGATTATGATATTTTCGTTATTTATCCAGTCTATTGTGGTGCTTAATAATTTTCAGAGTAATTAGAAAAGATTTTGAAAAAGCTCTAGGGCCAGTGAAGCAATTTCCTAAATAGTCCATCGTTTCTGTAGTTAGTTTTAGTGGCGTTCCAGTTCTCATACGCACAGTGATGGGGACTTGGGGACGTACAAGAGACATACATAGAGTTCTAGTTTGAGGCCATGATCCTGCAAGCTGCTCTATATACGCAAACCCACGTGCCCATGACTGGCCCCTATGAAATAAGGGGCCGGGGGGAGGGGTAAGAAAGGGGAAAATACAGTTAGGAGAAATCATTGCTGCTGTGGTGAGGATACGGAGGAAGGGCTGCCTGTGGGCTTGTAGTTGGAAGTTTTTAAATTATAACCTGAAGTGGCTTGGCAAAAGGGCATAGGAGGCAAACCAGGCTTGATACTCTCTGGTCATAGGGCCAAATTGTGTAAAGTCACTATGCCCAACCTAAGGGGCACAAGTGAAAGAGCTGGAGATGGTCAGTGGAGAATTCCCCAGTCTAGGAGAACTCTTCACTGATGTAAAGCTGGTGGAGAAGGCACAGAGGTCTCCTGTGGTCACCACTGTGCTCCGTTCCCCCCATCTCAGCGCAAAGCAGAGCATGCAGGGGTGAAAAGGTGGGGCACATGGTGGAACAGATATCCACTATGTCCAGTTCTCCACTGGCGTAAGATAGAGCTGTTCCAGTGCAACTCTAATTTGCACCAGGGCTGCGCGGCTGAGAATCAGGGAACAGTAGCCCTTCGGCCCCCTTCTTCACTGTCCCTAAGAGCAGAGTTTGGCCTGGGTTGAGAATCTGCCCCATTGTGTTGAAGGAAGCTCTCCATCTTTGAAATGGCAGGCACCTTTTTTGGGGAGCTAGTTCCTCAGCTTGTGTGAACAGACGGATCTCTATTGACCTCAGTGTAACTGCACCAGTTTACAGCTGCTGAAGGTTCATCCTTTATGTGTCTTAGAATAACTCTTATCAGATATCAGCTCCTCTGAGTAAATCCAGCTATGTGAATGTGTGAGAGCATCTAATATTCAAATCAAAAGAGGCTGAGAGTTCACAGAAAAGCAGGTGTATGATGTGAAAAGAAGGAGAATTATCCATAAACTAAGCAATGGTTGGGTATAAGTAACAAGTAATCGCCACCAGTCACTTCCTACTTAGCACTGGCACCTCTCGGTGTGCATGATTTGTGAGTTAGAATCTATATGTGTTTACTTGTTAGTTACACATATAGTGGTCTATTATTAAGTGTAACTTTGGCCAAGTAATTCATCAGCAGTGGAGGTGTTCTTAAAAAACTCATCATCGTGTTATGCCTGTGTTCCCAAGTCAATGGAAAGTTTAGATTATATCTCTGTGTGTGCTGGTAACCACTTGCTCAATATTACTTTTCTAATTTAATATGACACAATTTCCCTGTACACCCAACTGCTATACTTGCAGGAGAGGCTTTGTGTCTGTTTATAAAATGTTTAAAGATCAAAGTGAAACATTTATCACAGCGAATTTACCAACCATCTCTCTCCCGTGTCCATCATGATGTTCTTTTCTGGGTAAACTTTGGATTGCTACAGCCGGCTTTTGTTTGCTATAGCAATAACATAGTCTCAAACAAGCGGCAAGCTGATGATATAATTGCTTTGAAAGGTAGAATAAAAAGTGCAGATGAAGAGAGAGGAAATATAAACCTGAGTAATACAGTACCTGTGTAGGTGGGAAGGGAGGTGCTGTTTTAAGTTGGTGTTGCAAATTGACCAATATGCTTTTAACAGTAATAACATAGTCATCCTGTGTATATTTAAAAAAAAAAAAAAAAAAAAAAAAAGCTATAGAAATTCAGGATGCCCCTTGTGTTCTAGCAGGATCAGTGTTAGATGGCCCAGTGTTCTTGGCTGTTATTGACTAAAGGTGGGATTTGAAAAGTGCCTGTGTGACTTAGGATCCCAAGTCCAAATATGTTCCTAAGTCACTTAAGCCAATTTCAAAAATCTCACCCCTACTGTTTTGTGCCTGCTCCCTGCGCTTGCTGTACAGCATCATGTGTACAGATGTTATGTAGTGCATCGGTACATAATTATAAACATACGAATGATTACTGTTAGCTGAGTAAAGGCCTTGAATTGTGCAAATACCCAGTTCTCTCTAACTTTAGATCTGATAAGCATCATATCAAAAGCTTTCCAACTGTGGTTCCCAAGGTTCTTTAAACAAACTGGATGTCAAACATACATTTAACATTCTTTTTCAATAGCTTGTTATTTCACATCAATTATTTGATTGCTGTTTCCAAGGGCAGCTTGGTTGAAAATTTTTCCATGCCACGTGTGCAGTGGAAGAGGAGTTTCTAGATAAATCCTCCTCTGAGTTACATAGATTATACCCTTGAAATAAGGAAATAGGATTTTATTATGAGACGTGACCAAGGGAAATTATCATTTGTTGTTCGTATATGATAGAAGTGCCCAGAGACTCCGCTTGGAATTGGGGCCCCATTGTGCTAGGCTATGGACAGGCATATAGTGAGGCACAGTTTCTACTCTAAAGAGCTTCTGGCCTCGCATTTGCACTTCAGACAAGAACTCTGGATCAGCAACTGCTATGGGGAGAGAGAGAGAACCCTTCACAGACTGATAGGCTTCAGATCATTCTTCTAAAGTGTGTTTGTGTTAGATGCACCAGGAAAGGTTCCTTTCCTTGGGCTGTACCGGCACCCTGCAACCCAGCCGAGTAAGGGCGGCACATAGCCACTGTACCCCAGGAAGAGGGCAGAGAACAGACTATGAGTGAGAATCCAACAGGGAAGGAAGTGCTGCCAGCTATTTTCTGGTGCCCCTGGTGCTGAGGGAGACGAGGGAAGAGCCAAAGGTCCTCCAACTTCCTCCCAACCTATACGAGAGCAGCCTGGCCGCAGCTACTGTTCCTGCCCTGCACAGACTCTGGCGATGTGGACATCCCATGCGGAGGAGTTAGGGGGCTCTTTATGCTCCCCTGCACAGCTATGCATCCAGGCTCATGACTGAGCCCCTTATGAGGGGGAAGACTGAGGTATTTTGAGTACTACCAATTCAATATGATGGATCTAACTTAGCCAGGAGGCTCATGGGGAAACGTACAGGAATCGTTAGTGCTGAGAACAGCTGTTGACTCTCTCCAGCAGATGGTTTTGAAATGCATTTCCAGTAGTGCTGTTGCACAGGTTATCACTCTGTCATGTGGAATAGAGCTGGCCAGGGTGAAGTGTGGGGAGGGGAAGATTCTACCATTGGCTGTCCCACCTTCAGCAGAGCTATATGTGGAACATGCCAGCCGAGAGACGGAGATAGGAGTTCTGGCAGCTGAGGAGGGAATGAGCACATCTGCTGGGATGGGGACATAGATAATCTGTGATTTTGGGGGACAACGAGGAGAAATTGCCATGACACATATAAACCTTCAGTGATCAAAGGGCTAGGAACATACTTAGGTATCTTGGTTTAGGGGGAGCAGAGCTGGTAAACATTCACTAAAGCTTTCATAGGTTGTTGCTGCTGTTTCTGCTTGAAGACTAGCATAGACAACAAGCCTGGAGTGTTTACATCAAGTTGGTGTTGCGTTATGGGTGGATAGAAATGCCACCACTTTTTCAAAACCTCATTAAAAATGGCTTGATTAACCTCAAAATCCCTTTTAAAAATTCAGCCCCAGGTGAGGAGGAACTGCGCAAGAGAAATTTTATGCAGACAGTAGGTTTATTCAGAAAGTTAAAGGGGGTGTAAATTGGATTTAAATTAGGAAGTGCCCTACATGTTAAAGTCACTGATGGTCCTGTATTGTTGTTCAAATTAGTAAACTAGATTATTTGACCATGGCTAGTAGCTTAAGAGGGAGGATCCATGTCTTATTCTGGTATCCATTTCAGTAAAAGGATGCTTATCTTGGAGGTGCTTTTACTCACCCCGCTGTTTTGACATTCAGACGCAGGATATGAGGAGTGCCCAAGAGGTTTATTTTTTCCCTACAGTTAACATGAATCAAACACTGAGGTCCACAGAGTCTTTCCAGAACTTACTCATAACTTTACATGGTCTTCCACTTACAGCAATATCCTTCCCAAATAATGAGCACTGGATTGTGTCCTGCCATTCTAAGTGTGCAAGAGGCTGGGCACGGGGAGCCCCCTCTTCTTGTGCAGCCTTGGGGCACAGATTGTGTCCCTGCAATGTAGGAACTGCTGGACTGCTCCCTCTGCATGCTCTTGAGGTGCATGACACTCTGAAATGAGCAGGGCCATGGCCCAAGCTGCCCTCTCTTCCGCCCGCCGCCCCCCATCAGCAGAGCTTCTTGAACCTCCCCCTTGAGCAAGGCAGTTCCATGCTAACTCTAACCTGAAGCTGTGCCATAAAGGGACAAGTGCCCTGACCGTGCTATGGTGAGTACATCATTCCAAAAATGACAAAATCTACAGAGGTACAGCAGATTGCAAGGAATGAAATCTAGATAAGGCCATTTGAAACTGTAATACCTCTTGATTTTGGGGGTGCCTTCTTATGGATAGGTGCCCATAAACACTGAAACACTGTTCACCTGACCCAATATACTTGTTGCACAAGGCTACAATTCCTAGCTACAGAGTTGAGGCCCAATTCCAGACCCACTGAAATCAATGGTGACCAAGAGAAGAGAAAAGATAGCACTAGAAAAAAAGGAGTGGGCAAGAGTTGGTTTGGTAGCTAAATTCTGCCCTGTTCTGTGCATTATTCTATAGCAGGGGTGGGCAACCTATGGCACGGGTGCCGAAGGCGGCACACGAGCTGATTTTCAGTGGCACTCACACTGCCCAGGTCCTGGCCACCGGTCTGAGGGTGCTCTGCATTTTAATTTAATTTTAAATGAAGCTTCTTAAACATTTTAAAAACCTTATTTACTTTACGTACAACAATAGTTTAGTTATATATTATAGACTTAGAAAGAGATCTTCTAAAAACATTAAAATGTATGACTGGCACGCGAAACCTTAAATCAGAGTGAATAAATGAAGACTCGGCACAGCACTTCTGAAAGGTTGCCGACCCCTGTTCTATAGCCTGGTCTTCCTTACAGTTGCAGTTTGGCAAGCTAAGAACATGAGCTGAACAAGCCACTCTACCTGATCCCAGGCCCAGCCAGCTTCATGCACCAGGCAGAATTCTTTGAGTTGTCTTTGAAAATGAGCTCTGGTGTATCACAGCACACCAGGAACTGGCCAACATGACTTCAAGGAAACTGAAATGTTCCTGTTTAGATGTGTGTGTGCAGAATGCCCCTTCCTAACCCGGATATTGGAGTGTTCACCACACATTGCTACAGTCAATTAAATTTACAGTTTCTAGTTCAACTTTCAGAAACAATGTTTTTAAATGGCAGTTAATGTGAAGAATTGCATTGCCACATGTCCTTTGTAGTTGTTGTTTTTACAAATGTTAACGTCTTTCCTTTCCACAGAGTGTGTAGTGGCATGCCATGCATTTGTGGAAGTGAATGCTTTGGGCCTAACAGTAGCTGCCCTTAGCAGCTATGATTCCAATATGCGAGCAGCAGCGTACTATGTCCTGGGTTCCTTTCGTTCTCACCTGGAAGGAGCTCGCTTTCGAGAACAGAGACAGGTAGAAATGTTCTAGATTTAACTTATCCATGATATTAGAACTTGCCTTGGTAGGTACACTAGGGCAAATTAATTCCTGGAAGGGACTCTTTCACCAGCCTCTAATTTCCACTTCCCCTTGGGTGGGTGAGCAAACAGGTTTCTCAAGCCTTGGTTCAGTGTTTATTATTATTATTAATCTGTCCTCAAAGATGGGATTGTGTTTCTCGCATACTTTCACTTGTTCCAAAGTTAGCAATTCCCAGCTATAGAGATGTGTACTTAAGAGCTGATTGAATTAATATAATGTTCTTTTAAAAGATCTGTTATCCTCTTTCCTATTCTGTTTTCTTCTTTCTGTATTTATTATGATTATAATCAGTGAGCTATAAGCAAAAAACACATTTGAATTCTTAGAACAGTCATTCTGCTGGGATTGTGGCTTGATTTGTCACTTGTAAAATACAATTAAGGTCTGTTTTGCCACATTCCCATTGAGGAACATCCTACTGTATTATCTGATGATGAGTAATACTAGAGCTTTCTCTTCCTTGTTCTTGTGCAACAGCTTCTCTATCTTATGGATGTTGTGCAAAATGGAATCAGACAACCAAATCTCAGGTTTACTTTCTCTTTGACCCTCTTCGTTGCTAGAGTGGTGCAGCAAATGCTGAAGCCAGGTATTGTAGATTAAATTGTATGTTCTGTGGTTTAGCTTCTGGGGCTAAAGCAGGGAAAACAACATTGCATAGAACGATTAGTTTCAGTGATACTGTAGAATGAAAGCATATTGGTAAACATAGCAACCATGAGACATGCTATAGCACAATCTCCACTCCAGCATTTCCCCTGGAAACCAGATGTGTCGATGCTGGAACTCTACCTCAGTTTTTTCCACTGTCCTTCTACCTGCTCCAGCTGTGGACATAGCCTGGCCCTACCACTTTAGGGAGTTCAGCTCCTTCCAGTGTCTTAGAGACTCTTACAAAAATGCCAACAAAAATATATAGCCCGGCCAGGCTCAACAGGCCCCCTCTTCCTCACAGGCACAACTCAGCTGCTATAGGTTTTGAGGGACAGGCTCCTGTGTCCCTAACAACCCCACTGTTGAGGGGCTGGCGCTCTCCTCTCCTCCCTCAGTGCAGAAGTGTGCTGGGCCATTGGGAGCCCCCTCCCCAACACATACTAAAAAAGCGAATGGGGGTCCCCTTGAGCTGCTTGGGGCCCTAAGCAATTGCTTAGTCTGCTAATGCCTAGCACTGGCTCTGCTCAGGGGTTCAGGCATACAGGTCATCACGGTTCCTGTCTTCAGTCAGGTTCCTTGCCATCCACAGGACATCCTGTCTGCTGTACTCCCTACTCACCAGCCTCCAGCTGCTGGACTTCCCTCTTTAAACTCCCCTTTCAGGCTTAACAGCCAACCCTGATGTAGCAGGGTTTGACTAATTAAGCCTCAAATTGCTGTTTAACCCTTTCAGTCAGGGACAGAGTTTATGTGCCCTATCCCGCATGCCTTCAAATGTTTTGAGGAGAAACCTTCATTAGAATCTAAATCTTTTGAGGAGTGGAAAGTGTCGTGCTTTGTGTGCAAGTAGTTGCCAGTTCAGATCCCTTCTAATCTGTTGCAGAGGAGGTGAATATTCTCTTCGCAAATTTTGGGCTCAATACAGAAATAACTGGATGAAAATGAATGGCTTGTGTTATACAGATGATCAGACAAGATGCTCTAATGGTCCTTTTGGGACTTAGAATCTGTATGTGCATGCCTGACTTAGTCATGCAAATAGCCTGATGTCTGTGCAAGACAGGTGGGATATTTGCACACCTAAATCCAGGCATTAATGCGTGCATCTCCAGATTTGGTCATAATACAAAAGTTTAAAAAATGTGGTCTGTGGAGACTTGGCAGTTTGCATGGTGTGCTGGCTCTCCTCTGTATTTACATCTAAAAATATAAGAAAATACTTTCCTTGTATTACTTTTCCATTTGATTAGTTACTGTAATTGCCACAAGAATGTTTATAGGATCATGTATGGGAGGAGAGGTGGTCTGTAGTATTGCAAATAGGATCAGAGGTGTCCACAAGACAGTCTCTTCTAAGCTGCGGTTCACGCCATGGAAAATGTTGATGAATCCCTGCCCTAAATGGCTATTTTTATCAAATATATAATCTGTGGAATAACTGCATAATGTTTCAGTGATGTGTTTCTTTGGTACTGATGCTTTCCTGTAAGCTAAACCATTGATTGCATGGTCTGGAATTTGTCCAGGATTTTGAGTTGGCTTTTCCTGTAACACTCTTCACCATGCTTAGTATCGTGTATTTTTTAATGAGATTCCCTGGGGCTTATCTGTGAATTTCACTGTGGGGTTTTGCTTTTAACTCTGCAGTAGATTTTTATTTCTGAGTGAAGGGTAACTTTGGATGTATTGAGAATTGACCAGTGTTAAAGATTCATGTGATCATTTGCTTGGTGCGTTCTCTGGTTGTTTATTTTTGTTTTAAGTAAAATTAATAGTTAACAACAGTACCGTCACTGTTACAGTATGAGAACATCATGCTAGCCACACAATGAAATATTTCTGACATCTACTGAGGCAATATAAAGTGTAGATCCCACTTCATCAGTGAGGTTTTGAATGTGCACACTTAAATTTCCCTCCTTAGCAATAACCAATGAACTCTGTTCACAGAGGAGCACATGTACACAAAGATAAATAAATTCCTTCTGTCGCATCAGTACTTGGACTTGAAGAAAGTACCGGGATTTTATCAGCTTTTCTACAGCTTTGATTTAGAGGTAATGTGAGATTCATGTCCTGTATGTTTCATAAACCTTAAGAGAGCAATATATTGCCTGGCTTAGCCAGTATTATGACTTGAGGGTGTTAATGTCTAGTAATCAACCAAAAAATCCCATCAGTTTTTTCTGCTCAACACTTGTAATTATTTACTGGTATTTTTGTTTCATTTTTATTTTCATATAAATATTCGTTTCTTTTGTGATGGTGCCTAGTGGTCCCAATTAGGAATCAAAACTCCATTGTGCCCGGCACCGTGCAAACACAGAATGAAGATCTAGTCCCTGCCCTGAAGAGCTTACAGTGATAGTCTAACTTAGTTATTAATGCTGAATTCAGTGAAGATATTTTAGAAATAGTAACCTTTTAAATTTTGTCTCGGATCACATTTGCCCCATTGACCAATTATTCCTGCAGAAATCTGTCTGTTGGTTACATTTTGTGGTGGTAAAAACTGAAAAGAGGAACTCCGGAAAAGTTGATATTGCCGCTTGTAGGAAACTGTATTGTTTGTGCTGAGGCTTTTCCCAGCATGTTTTACTTTGAAATCGGTGACTCTGGTACTTTTCTGTGTGGTTTCCAGCACAAAACAGAACGTGAGTGGGTTCTTAGGCTTCTTGGAGAAGGACTGCGAGATAATCACTGCTATGAGCTGTACAACTATCAGAGGATTTTCCATGTCATTTTGTGCTTCTTCAATAGTCCACTGTGTGATGAAGCCTCCCAGGTAATTAAAAGGGAAAGAAAATGTAAAACTTCAAGCAAATTAGGAAGGGCCATGTAGATGCTCTTCTTTCAAACTTACTATGGTCCAGCTGTATGGGGGGAAATAGGTTTGATGTAAGTGGATATGTGCCACATTCTCATCATGGACCTGTACCATTTTTCACCAGCTGACCTTAATGGTCAAAGGCCTCATCTACACCAATGAAACTAACTTCAAAAATTGTAATTTGTGCTCGTTCAGTTTCGTAAGTTGGGTCTTTGTCCTTTCTAGGATGGTTCACGAGCCAGCATTCCACCATCGCTTTACCCTAAACGCTAGCCCAAGGTGATAATATTAATAGCTTGCTTTGTTGTTTTGAGTCATTATACCTGAAATGCAGCCTTTTTATAAGTTTGTCAGAAATGAAGGGCCCAGTCCCATAGCTGATTGAGTCGTTCCTCCACGGTGTAGGTAGATATGGAGTGGCCAGCTGACACGGTGAGCTAATGCACTGGTTTCATATCCTGGGGAAGCAGCCAAAGAGAATTTAATGAGGTCACTCTAATTCCCTCATTAATTTTACCTATCTCTGAGTAGAAGCATATTGGGGACATTCGTTCTGTGATGAGCATCTGATCCAGTAACATAGGGGGCATCCTTACAATGGAGAATAGTGGAGGCTTGTGTCAGTATTTTTAAAACTGAGTGATTTTGTTTCTTCAATTTTTGGACACCCAACTTGAGTCATCTTAAAGAAGCCTAACTTTCAGAAAATGTGGAGCATCCACCCTTGGAAAATCAGGTCCATTATGGTGTCTCAAGTTGGGCACTCAGAAATTTGAGGTTTCCAAAATCACTAGTTGCCTTTGAAAATCTTGGCCTAAAAATAAAAAAATTATCTTGTTTCCTGGGCACTGCTTTTCTTTAATGATTCTGATATATCTGCTTCAAAATTAGAAAGCCTGCTGTTCTATGGCCGTTCTGAAGAACTTGAAATGTTTTGTTACAGTGTTTGTCTTATGTGATTAGATACTGTCCACGAATTTTTTTAAATAGTTCACATTTTTTATTTCAGTATTATATTTACTCCTATATGAATGGGTATTTGAATAGCTGCCTCTATTAGCTATCCCTCTAAAAATACATTTTAAAAACATTTGTTTACTCACATCACAAAATGTATAACAATTGACATTCCCAGTAGAGGAATGTCATAAGTGATGCAATAATAAATGCCTTGAACTCCTATAACACTGCAATCCAAGCACTTTACAAAATCTCAGAACACTATACAAAAATTAACTCATTATGCCTCACAACACCCCTGCAAAGTAGGTATCATTATTGCCATTTTATAGATGGGGAAACCTGAGATGTACTGAAATTTAATAGCTTGCCTCCGGTTACATAGCAAAAGCTAAACATAGAAGCCATGTCTCCTGATTCCCTAATCTGTGCTTTAACTTCTAGACAGACTTCCTTTCTAGCCCTGTAACCTGGCCCTCACCAGCTTAGGCCACCCAAACACCCAGAGACCAACCAAGGTGCAGCACCCATGTCCTTTTATTGTTTGTGTCCGTTCCCACCACCTACTATTTACAAGTATTTACAGAGACCAACACTCTTGGAGACCACTAACTTCCCAGCCAGCAGGGATCTAGAGCCCACGCTCCTCCCTTTCCTGTCTCTTAGCCAGCTTTATAGGCGTGCAGGTGGAGCCCTTCTGGTAATTAGGATGTGGCCCCTCAGCCAGCTCACCTAACCCTTTTCCCTCTGGAACCAGGCTAATGGGCCTGGCTTGTTTCTCCTAGCCAGCACCCTGTTACAGGCCCCGTTCAGCAAAGTACTTAAGCATGTACCTAACCTTCAGTAGTCCCATTGACTCGTGCTTTGATATTGCTTATCTGTTTAAGTTCAGTGAGAAACGGGCGCCTACGTCTCTGCGATAGATTATCAAAACTAAGGGGCTCCAGCTGATGTCTGTGTGGAAGGTTATAGGGTTCAGTCTGGAATTTTCCCAGTCTTGTCGTTGTTTTCATTTGAGTAAAAACTTACCAAAAATTAGATTACTATTCTATCATTCCTAAATGTTTATACTAGTGAACTAGCCCACAGCCATAGTTTATTGAAATAAAAGTATATTTTGTTTTCTGTTTCAGAGTCACATTCTGGAAATACTGCAAAATGCTGCATGTATCACTAAAGCTGCCTATGAACTGATACGAGACCATAGCCTCTTAACCTGGATATTATATATTCTGGAGAAAAGGTACATAGAAGGGGGATGTTGTAATGAGAAATAATGGTACTCTTTGTGTTTAAAGGGAGTATTTGTGCAATTGAAAACGAAAATAAAAGGGTTTATTCACCCGTCTGTGTGTGTGAAAGAGACTTACATAGAGGTATCCAGTCAGTATTCGTGATACTTCCACACATAAATGCCATCCTTAGGGTGAAAGGACTTATTGAACTCTAAAATGTTTCCTAGTGTTGTTTAAATTTTGGGGAATGTTTTTTAGAAGTTTCTCAGGAATGTACTATCTAGATGACATATTAGGATAGCGCATTAGCCATTCACTTCTTCAAAGGTTGCCTTAGACGCCCAATCCTGCAATGAGCTCTGCATGGCTGTTAATTTGATTCTTTATCCTGAACTGGCTGTAATCTCAATCTCTCTCTCTCTCTCTCACTCACACACAGACGCACACCTATCTTTTGCACAGATAATTCTTTCCAGCTACAGACAAGGAATCAGGAGAATCTGTGCTAAAAACAGACTGAGCATACTCCTAGCCCCCACCTGCAGATAGATTTGCAGAGTGTAAACCTGTAGGTGTCTTTCTTCAGACCCGTCTGGAAGTGGAAGCACGGATTTGACCCAGTATGCACAATACTTATTTTGTGATTAGATTAGAAAGCATCTTCCTTGCCTATGATCAAACAACAGGGGTATTGTTTCTAATTACGTGGGATGGGTCACTGACCTCCAAGGTAATGAATAATTGACATAAGAATAGGTTTTGTTGTGTTAATAAAATGCAGACAATCGATTGATGATCAGCGTGCTGACACCTATAATAGATCTGTTAATGGAAAAAGAAAGATTGATGACCTGTCCTCCTAAAGAAGTGGTGGGCAACCTGTGGCCTGCAGCCTGTCAGGGTAATCCACTGGCGGGCAACAAGACAGTTTATTTACGTTGACCATCCGCAAGCACAGCCTCCCGCAACTCCCAGTGGCCATGATTCACTGTTCCCAGAACTTTGGGAAGCGGTGCCGGCCAATTTGTCCGTTTTTTAAAACTTCCAGTGATGGGGACTCTACCACCTCCCCTGGAAGCCTATTCCAGCACTTAACTATCTTTATAGTTAGAAAATTTTTCCTAATATCCAACCTAAAACTCCCTTGCTGCAGATTACGCGCATTGCTTCTTGTCCTGCCTTCAGTGGACATGGAGAGCCATTGATCACGGTCCTTTGTATAACAGCTCTTAACATATTGGAACACTATTATCAGGTCCCACCTCACTCTTCTTTTCTCAAGACTAAACATGCCCAGTTGTGGTTTCCTGATAGGTTAGGTTTTCTAAACCTTTTATAATTTTTGTTGCTGTCCTCTGAACTCTCTCCTATATTGTGGCACCCAGAACTGGACACACTACTCCAGTTAAGGCCTCACCAGTGCCACATAGTATGGGAAAATTACCTCCTATGTCTTGCATACAACATTCTTGTTAATACACCCCAATGTCATATTCACCTTTTTGCGGCTGCATCACATCAATGACTCATATCTAGTTTGTGGTCCACTGTAACCCCCAGATCCTTTTCAGCAGTACTACTGCCTAGACAGTTATTCTTCATTTTGTAGTTGTACATTTGATTTTTTTCATTCCTAAGTGAAGTACTTTGCTCTTGTCTTTATTGAATTTCATCTTGTGGAATTCAGACCAATTCTCCAAGGTCATTTTGAATTCTAATCCTGTCCTCCAAAGTGCTTGCAACCTTTCCCATGTTGGTGTCATCTGCAAATGAAAAATCTTTAATATAAACTATACTTGATCTAAAACAAATGGTGGCCGTGGTATAGTTTGCAGTTTTATGGATCGCTTTGGAAAAATACTCAGATTTAATGAAAGGTATAGTTGAGTCAAAAATCATCAGTTCTATTTATGGACCTTTGCCAGAAAGCTCTGTCAATTCCACACAATAATAATAATTAATAATAATTAATAATAAACAGCTCTTATAAAGTGTTACAAAAGAGGTCAGTGTCCCAGTTGTACAGATGGGGAAACTGAGGCACAGAGTGGCGAAGTAACTTTTCTAAGGTCACTCAGCAGGCCAGTGGCAGAGTGGGGAATAGAACATAGGTCTCCAGAATTCCAGAACAATGCTGTATTCACTAGGCTACACTGCCACCCACAGAGGTGTTTTTTATTGTGTGGCATCCAAACAGGAAATGTTGGGAATTCTCAATATGTGGGTGAAACCTAGCAACCAAATCCTCAGTCCTGCAACGAGTTCTACGTGGATAGCCCACTTGGAGCTCCATTGACTTCAGGCCTGCTTGCATATTCAGGGCCCCAGATGCTAACATGTGGCTTCTTCTAGGAGATGGATTGGATGGTGACCGGGTCAGTTTCTGCATTCCACAAAGGCATTTTTGTTTGTCTTTCAGGTTTCTGGAAAACAAGGTGCTAACCAGTGTAATCTCCTTAGTCCACACTCTGTGGATAACAAATTTAGGAAAGAAGGGAAGGGTGATGCCACTTCAAACTCCTTGCAAAAAAGAGCCGCAGGAGAATCAGAAGTTCCTTCCTCTTCAGTTTATAAATGAGTTTCTGTATGTTTTGATCATGCTTGTTAAACACATTCGGTAAGTCATTTCCAATCAGGTTTCCAGGCTTATGTGATCACGTTGTTATTCAGTTTGAAATATATTAGGCCAACATGAATTCACTTAATCTCTGGTAAATCAGCTCTTTCCCCTTAATTTTAAATGGTGATAAATGAACCCCGGTGGAGAAACTTGTGCAGAAAGATTTTGCTTTTAAAAATATGAACAATGATGTGATGACTGTAAGGTGACTCATGTTCTAAGTACAGGATAGATAGTTTTTAAAAAGGCAGCATTATGTAATTTGTCTTTTTCCTGCTAGATCAGAGCCTGAATCCAGCACTTCAGCCTTCTGGCAGGCCTCCTCCCTGAAAAGCTTCAAGCTCACTCTGCCTGAGTAGTGGTCACAGTCTCCATGGATGAGTTCTGCTAGATTCCTACTTGATGCTTGGGCCAGATCCTCAAAGATATTTAGACACCTAACTCCCACTGAAATCAGTGAGAGCTAGGTGCCTAAATACCCCTGAAGGTCTGGGAGTTGGTCCACAGCATCTGAAGACCCCACTGACTGGGGTTGCATTCATTATCTGATGCAGTCTTGGATAGCAAGTGGTCTGTGTGAGAGGAATCAGGCTCAGGCAAAATGGTATAGGGAGGTATAGGCTAACAATGCAAAATTTTCAAAAATGACAAAGTGTTCCAGGTGCCTGAGTCACTTTTGAAAATGTTACCCAAAATTTTTCTCCAGCTCTGGCAGTTCTTCCCCTGTGGAAGCCTATTAGTGTGCTGGCAGGTGGAAGGGGGTTGGGTGCAAATTTCCTTGGCTCTGGACTGACTACCATCTGCCCGACTGACAGAGGAAGAGGATTTATTACTGTTATTTATCATTTGTCTTCTCTGTTTAGATCATAAGCCTTTAGGGACAGGGACTGTCTCTATTTGTACAGAATCTAACACAGTGAGGCTCTGATCTCAGCCTCTAGTTCAGGGGTTGGCAACCTATGGCACGGGTGCCGAAGGCTGCACAAGAGCTGATTTTCAGTGACACTCACACTGTCCAGGTCTCGGCCACCAGTCCGGGAGGCTCTGCATTTTAATTTAATTTTCAGTGAAGCTTCTTAAACATGTTAAAAACCTTATTTACTTTACATACATAAATAGTTTAGTTATTGATTATAGACTTATAGAAAGAGACCTTCTAAAAACGTTAAAATGTGTTACTGGCACGTGAAACCTTAAATTAGAGTGAATAAATGAAGACTCGGCACAGCACTTCTGAAAGGTTGCCGACCCCTGCTCTAGTTGCTACCATACAAATAATAAATATAGTCATGGTTAAGTTTATAAAGCTGACACTAGGGCAGTTGGCTCCGTACTCAGTGGAGCTTCAGTGAGTAGTGTGGCTGACACACTTAATTGGCTTTGAAAAATCTTAACCAATAACAATAATTGTGCGAGGTGTAGAATACAGGTGTGATAAAAAGACGGCCCCTTTCTCAAAGGGTTTACAGTCTTCTCCTGTTGTCTTTGACATTTGTGCTGAGAGAACAGACAAACCAGGTCATGGTGAGCAAGGAGAGACTACAAGGAAACTGGTGATGTTTGGTACAATAAGCAGTGGTCTCGTTCTACCGTAGCCATTCATTCAGATGGGTGTTTGTCACATCATGAAAAATAAATGTATTGTTCTTCCCTCTTGTAGTTTGAAAACTCATGTAAAATAAATACTTTTAGATGAAGCACCAGAGCATTTCCCACGCTATTGTGTGCTGTCTGGCTTTTACTGTTACCTTTTCCAGGCTGAAGGTAATCTGTAGAGCAGAGTTGTTTTTTGTCTGTCTGTCTCATCAGGCGCTAAGCAGCAGAAATGCAGCCTGAGTGAGAATAAATGTCTCTTGCATTCTAAGAAACTAAATTTCAAAAATCAGAAGACTTTAAATAGCCATGTATTTCTAGCTTTTTTTCTTTTGGTTAACATGAAGAAAAATATATTTTATGAATTTTTTTTAAATTTGCTTTTTCTTTTTGAAATAGGACCAACTTGGATTTTGCCATGCTCAGTCAGTTTTTCAGTACGTTCAGTTCTGTGCTAGGATACCGAGCTACTGTTCTTGAGGCCTTCAGGCAAATGGGAAGATTTACTGTAAATGAGAGTGTCTTTTCAAACAAAGATGTCCTAATGCTCTTGCATAAGTGGAGCATCATTGAAAGAAATCTGCAGCTCCAAGAAGATGTGCAAACAACTGCTCAAAAATATCAAGTCAAAGAGTTGCTTAGTAAGTATTAAAAATGTCGGTTTAAAAGTGCATTAGTTGCAGTGATTTTTAACTTTGTTTAAACAAATAAAAGGGGATTCTGAGCGCTTTTAGGAACCGATATTTCCAAAGGAAACCAGTTTTAAAGTAAGAAAAAAAAATCAATGATAAATCAGGTACTGTGGTTTGTAAAAATATATTTTATTATATTTTAACATGAAAGTAAATACAGTGTTTAAAAATTGTGTGGAGGCTTAGTCATCAGCTTGCCATAATAAACTAAAAGTGTTTAAAATGTTCTATCTGACAGAATGGCATAATGACTGTGGCAGGTTGTGTGGACAATATTTTCTGGGGTTTTGGCAGCCTGTTTGTATCTGTTGCATGTTCTATTAGTGAATATAAACCTTGCAACAGAAATATCGGATCAAGAAGCCAATGGGTTAATCAGCTGGAATGATGAAATTCTGACCCAAGCAGTTTTACTGGTTGGTCTCCTCCATTTAATAAAGTTGTCTCATTTCAGATAGTTGGTATATACCTTTCAAGAACCTTACATCAGAATTATTTTTATATCAGTATTAAATTCACTTTTTTTTTCCTTCAGAGTGGATTTCAGTTTTTCACCTGTTTGCTTTCATAACAGGACATTAAGGAATTATTTTAATAAAAATAGAATACAACACTTTATGGATAGGTTAATATGCATTTCTTTCCATGTTTTTAAAGGACACTGGAGAATTGAACATTTTCCAAAATGTCCATTTTGTAAAAATAAGTTTTAACAAAACTGAAGATTATATACAAATATTTTTATGAATTAAAAAGAAAACAAAAAACAAAATGCCAGTGGGAATAGTGTTATAAACAAACATACAATGGGCTGCAGCCTTTGCACCCAAAGCCTTGCAGTGTTCTAAGAGTGCTTGAGAACTTAAAAATGAAATTGATTTGAAACTGGGTATAAATCAAAAATGAAATTGACTAGTCTATTTTCATTGTCCATGCTGAGAGAAATACAGAAAGTAAAGGAACAGCACAATGAGTGTAAAGCAAATTAGACTTTTTACCACTTTTTCCATTTCAATAATATATAAGGATTTGGAGGGGGGTGGGAGGAAGAGGGGTATATTTTTTAATCCAGTGCACCAGGATCAGCGATACTGTAGTTTTTACAGAATATGTTGTCACTTAACAGAGTATATACAATATATTAAAAGGCCACCAAATTTAAAAGAGGTCTAAAATATTTTTTTTAGGCATTTCTAGGGATTCTGTATGTTTGCCTGTGCCATATTATTGACATATATAATTTTAGTGTAGTGAATTATGTTTGCATTTGTTTCCATTTGTATAGTTAACAATCAGTTATTGTGTCCAATTTCATCCTCCAGCCTTCAGCAGTCTATAAGACAGTCACAAAAATTCGCTTTGACGCAAAATGTTGCTGTTAAAATCACCTGCTGAGGTTGATATTAATTTTTTTTAGTAATCGAAATTGGTTTAAATCCATTTCATTTATTGCAAAATAATTGGGATTTCTGATGACTTTCCAGATTTTTCAAAATTAGCATCTCTGACGATGCCCCATTCAGTAGTGATGCAGTAGAATAATTGCATTGCTGCTTTTTACAAGCTTTACTGCTTTGATAATATGACTAGCAATAAATTGAACTGAAAATTTCACATAATGTTACATAAAAGTCTAAGCTTTCACAAGATCAGTAACAAACTACCTCCTGTGGATGTGGGGCCCACTGAAGTCAATGGAAAGACACTGATTGGCTTCATTGAGCTTTGGATCAGGGTCCTAGTGCAGTAAATGCACCCTTTGCAATTAGAGGCTTTAATTCAACAAGGTACTAGGCATGTAACTTGATTTTTTAAGTGCACAAATACCTCTTCTTTTTTTAAATCAGGCCAGAAGCAGTTTCCCAGCAGCTGTAATCACACAAGGCCATGCTCCCTGCTTTATTGCTCTATAGTGACAAGAGAATTTTTGGAGGACTTGAAATGTTTTTTTTTATTTTTCCCATTTACAGAATATATTAAAGAAAAGAACAAAGGTCACGTCTCATTTCGGCCTTCATCTCGCCATGTTCGGAAAAAGGATGTGGTAGAAAGAGAAGAAGAAACTGACTCAGAGCTGAAGGTCTCAAACTTAGAGAAATGCAGAGACCATCTGGAGTCCATATTGGTTCATTGGGAGCTTGTTTATCCAGCCCCGTTTGCTAAACTTCCAGAGGAACAGATTGAATCTACTGATCCAGAGAATGAAACTATCAGTCTTACATGTGCAACTGCTTATATAGTAACCAAATGGCTAGTGAAATCCATGGTTGATCATAGCCTCAATATACAAAATGTATTTTTGACTCTCAAGTGGCTAAACAGTAGCATTTTGCCACACCCTCCAGTAGTGCAGGAGATTCTTAGGGATGCCACACTGAAGAGCAGTATCTTTAAGCTTTACAACAGAATCTGTGAAGCCAACAAAGAGAAGTCATCAAACATTGAAGAGCTCTGTTTGTTTAGTATAATCATGCTTCGTTTTCTGGATACTCAGGGGTTGACTAACGCCAGTTGTCATACGGTGATGAAAACATTCTGCCTGTCAGGAATGAAAGAAACGGATGAGATCAAGAAAGGTAACTTGTCCTTTTTTTGTTTACACTTAGTAACAAGGCAGAGGAGTAGATGACAGTAGCTGTGTAGTTAAATATTTTTCATTCATCAAATGTTTTTGAAATCTGTCTTTGCTAAGATGGAGGATCATCACTTCAGAAAGTTAAGTCCTTCCCAAGAAGATAGCCTAGTGTCATTAATTAGTATGGAATATGGTCTTCACCTCACAAGAATATTTGATATAACATTAGTCCAGGTCCCCAAAAGAAGTTGTCGTCTTGGATTAAATTTGGCTTGCTGAATTATATACATGGATATCTGAAGTTGTATGGGAAAAATATTCTTGCACCAAAAGTCAAATTATAGGTTCTGGTTTGCATGACACCAGTTTTGTCCATTTGTTGACAAAAGTAGTTGCTAAGGGTATAATTAGCTATATTCAAAGATGTCTGAGGTTTCTATTAAAAAGAGGGTATTTTCTATTAGAGATGGGGAGTGGATGGTCCGAAATGACCATAAAAATTAGATTTCCCATTAAAGCAAAGGATTAGCAAACGCTAGCTAAAAAAACAGTTTTGAAAGCGAAATTTTGGTAAAATAGATTTTTCCATGTCACTGTTTTGAAACTGAAGAGTATTCTGATTCCTTTTTCCTTCACTTTTGTTTCACAGCTTCTTGTGTATTCCTGGCTTCTGTTTACATTGGGGACATTTGGCTTGGAGCACAGGAACCAGATATGTTTATAAGCCATGTCAAATTGATCTGTGGCGGTACAGATGGTAAATTAAATGCTGATGACAAGAAAATGCACAAACAAGCGGAAGAAGCTATGGTGTCTCTTTGCAAAGACATTTATTTAGCTATTTTGGGACATTAATTCTCTATACTGACTCATATTCAAAATGTCAAATCCTATGTCATCACTGCTGGTAACCATGAAATCCTCTTTGAATTGTACTATGTACAAATCTAACTTGTTTTCCACTTGTACAAGAAAAAAAGAACAAGACTTAAAATAATTCTTTACATGGAGAATCAATCAGTAGAATATTCAAGCAGTGTTTGCTCTTTTTTTGGCAGACAAGGGCAAGGTGGGACGCTGGAGCTATATGTAATTTATAGTGCACACATTTTTTACTTTCTAGAATACTGAAAAGAAAAATTGCTGATTACTGCAGTGCCTCCAAACTCATTTTCATTTCCCCATTGGCCAGAGAACAGAAGTCCTAGCCATCAGAACCCAGGAGGAGACATAACTATGGCAAAGACCTATCTTCTCACACTTCTGAAGAGATGAGGGATGGTCTTCTGTGTGCTTACCTGAGTCCTAACCCCTCTTTTCCAGAGAGCAAGGATGAGTGTTTCCGAAGCAGACCCAACTTCTGCATCATAGAGAGAGGGAAAAATGTGAACCTGAGTCTCCTGTGTAACAGTGACATGCACTACGTTACTGCTAACTGGGACAGTCTAAAGACTCACATTTCAATAGGATAATGATTGGTCCTTGTGCCTATTTTCTCAGTAAAAGCACAACACTATAGTACTGCTTCACTTATGTTAAATCCAAGGGTTGCTTTTTTCAAATTAAGACCAAAAATAGTATAATTGACCAAAACAAGACCTGAATGAATTGTTCCTCATCAAATAAAATGGTATTATTTTGCATGTTGTCCATGAAATCTAATTAAAGATTTCTTGAAAAAGACCTGGAAGGGGCAATTTAATGTACCATTTCAGATATGCAAACATGCAGATAGTGCATTTCAAGCTTTGAAATGTAAAACAGGGTTTGTTATAATGCCTCATATGTGCTATGCATGGGTGCTTTGTACAGATTTCTAACTGGAAGTAAAGTCAGATATACACACTCCATTTAATGTTTATAGAATCTGTTTTTAATACAAGCGTAACATTTCACATTCACATCATGGTATGGGATTATATTTTATATCTTAATATATTCTGAAATATAATTTATTTTCTTGTAGTCTTTATTCATAGTATCAGTCTATTTGAAGATGATTTTTAAAAAATACAGAAACATTCTCTTTGTTCAGTAAAAATATATTTTATTCCAAAGGGCCCATCCGGGGTTGTACAGTCACATAATTTAGGCCTAAATTTTGACAACAATTTAAAATGATATGAATGTTCTTTTTCAATTATATATATGCATATAAAACTATTGTTTTCTTAAAGTAATTTAAACACATATTGTATTTCCCTTGTTCTTTGGCCTTTGTGTAAAAAAATAACAACCCATCTTTGGTTTCCATATTATGCTGAACTGTTACATATAATGTCAAGGAAATAATAAAAATTATAAGTAACTTCAATGGATCTGTGCTTGAATCATGCCACATTGTAACTAAAAAAGAAAACTCCAGTGATCAAGGAATGATTAAGAGTGATTAACATACTTAGCAATCCCCTTGGAATGCAGCCATTGCGAATAGTTCCAGATATCAAGTAGCTGTCTGTCACAGGCTATCATTAGTCAACGAGCAGGATGTCCACCTTAGTGTTTGTGAGACTGAAGGCCTGAGCAGGGCAATTGGTGCAATGATCTGTTAGCACCACTTAAGCAGGAAAACATCCAGGGTGAAATCTTGGCCCTGTTGAAGACAATGGAATTTTGCCAGGATTTCACCCCAAATACTTATTTATTATATCAGCCGTGAATCCTGCCAAGTATCTCATGCAGTACTCTTTAATCCAGTGATTCCCAAACTTGTTCTGCCGCCTGTGCAGGAAAAGCCCCTGGCAGGCCAGGCTGGTTTGTGTTTGCAGGTCCTGCCGATCGCGGCTCCCCGTGGCCACGGATCGCTGCTCCAGGCCAATGGGAGCTGCTGGAAGCAGCAGCCAGTAAGTCCCTCGGCCTGCGCTGCTTCCAGCAGCTCCCATTGGCCCAGAGCAGTGATCTGTGGCCAGTGGGAGCGGCAATCAGCCGGACCTGCAGAGGTGGCAGATAAACAAACCAGCCCGGCCTGCCAGGGGCTTTGCCTGCACAAGCGGCAGAACAAGTTTGGGAACCACTGTTCTAATCTAATAAAAGAGGAGCATATTTGAGAAAAAGGGGACGGCTGCTGTGGCCGTATCTATTTGCCTATTAGAAAGTGAGGTGCTCTGACATTTCCTAGCTAATAACCTGCCTTGAATTCCTGCAGTCATTTCCACACCCACCCACTTGGTCCATGACTCAGTCTGACTCAACCCACTTTAACCCCTGTTGTTTCTGAGTCTATTGCTGGTAGATAGACTTGCTTTAAAAAATATTCTACAATACTATTTGCAGTATCGCCAACCCCCAACATTAAATCATGAGACATGAGATTGTTTTTAAAGGTTATGTTGTCTGTTCGGTCACTGATTTTTGAACTGCCCTTGTCCATCCTTAGTGTGTGAGAGACAATTAGTGTTGCCAATGCCCAGATTTGTAGAGTATGGTGATCCGGTGACCTGCCTGAGGGTACGGAGCTTCCAGCTTCTCTCCAAACCCAACAGTTCTAATCTGTGTCCCACCCAGCCCAGCCATTAATTATGCAACTCTCACATCAGTACTGTTCCCTAAATCCCACATCATCTTGTCCTTGCCAGCCTCGCCCCCGCTCATCCTGCAGTTTTAGGATTTCTTCATCCTTCTCTCCCCTTCCCCCTCCCCCTTCTTAAGCCTGGGGGTGGGGCAGCTCCAGTGATCTTCAGCTACCTTTTCCTTCCCAGGCCTGGTGTTGCAGGGATGGAGCAGGGAGGAGGAGAAGTCGAGACCAGACTGACCCATTGCTCACAGGAGGAAAGAGGAAGTGGAGCTGCCCTAAGCTGTAGGGCTCTTCTTGCTCCCTCCTCCCTAATTCTGTCCTGTAAGAATGGTGCTCCCTCTCACTCCTACCTGACCCAAAAACCTATTTGGCTTCTGAGAGGAGGAGGAGGAGGAGTGAAAGCTATGTCTATCTTCTGCAGCAGCTCTGATTGGCTGCTCTTCCCCAGACAGCAGAAAAGTAGGAGAGGGTTTATTTTTCCTCCAGATGGAGGGTTGGAGCGTCTCATGTCATCGCCAGACAAAATCACGTTAGTTGTGAAGAAATCCCAAGAGTTGGCAACACTTAGGTTGTTGCGCTGATGATAGAACAGAAGTAAGAGACTGCAAAGTTTTCATCCGACTTTAATACCAGTGTAGCAATCAAGTAATGGCAAAGTTTCACTGTTAACATTTTCCTCCTGGTCATTACTTTGGTATTAAAGCAGACCAGAAATTGGTTTATACAATCTTTCAGAAGGCAAACCTGTGGCTACTGGGTCATGATTAGTGTCATTTGCCAGCTTCGTTTACAAATACACTTCAGTTTGTTTATGGTAAGAAATGCTGCTTTTGACCATTTGGCTAAAGTAAGCAGGTAAACTTTTTTTAAAGTAACTGGAAATTTTTAAATATTAAACAAAGTAAATAAAACACATTCTGTTATACTTTAAAAAAAAATAGCTGAATTTGAAGCCAGTGGAGCCAGGTGCAATTCTCTGCTCTGCAGTCACAAAGCTTTTAAATTTGACATTGCTCTAAAATTGTCCTCAGCAAAGTGGCCAGAAGAAAATGCCGTATGCTAAGATGAGGTTGGCAATGAGAAGATGAGCTGAGGACAGGCACCTGAGGAAATAAAATTGATGACTATGGTCACGATAGAGCTCATAAGAAATAAGTATTGCAGGAAAAAATTTAAATCTAAGCTGTCCAATACAATCAAAGGGTTCTCTTCAAATTAATAAAACCTTTGATCCTGCAAAGATTTACACATCTTATCTCCATGCACATGAACAGCTCAGCTGAAGATGATATCTAGTGCATAAAGGCAAGCTCAATTCATAACAGTTTTCAGGATTGGAATCTACTTTGGTATTCTACACCAGTGGTTCTCAACCAGAGGTATGCAAACCCGAGGCAGAGGTCTTCTGGGGGTACATCAACTCATCTAAACATTTGCCTCATTTTACAGCAGGCTACATGAAAAGCACTAACTTTTCTAGCTGACTAGCTGAAGTCTGTACAAACTGAAATTTCATACAGACAATGACTTGTTTACACTTTTTCACAATATTTATATTCCAATCAATGTATTTTATATGGTAAAAATGAGAAAGTAAACAATTTTTGGTAACAGTGGGCTGTGACACTTTTGTATATTTCTGATTTTGTAAGCAAGTCGTTTTTAAGTGAGGTAAAACTTGGGGTACACAAGACAAATAAGACTCCTGAAAGGGGTACAGTAGTCTGGAAAGATTGAGAACCACTTTTATCTACCTCTATTTGCAGGAACAGTCCCTGCTCACAGCCACACTGGAGTAAATCAGAGTAATATACTTGACAACAGAAGCGTTGCTTCAGATTTACAACCAGAATGTGAGAGCAGAATGTGTCCCTGATTATTTTTTTAAGTTATTCTTACATCTAGTACATTAGTAATTTGACAATGGTCAACATTTGCAAGATCTGGGATTATTCAATACCTCAACAGTAAATCTAGCTAAGTGCCTAAATGGCTTGAGAAGCCTAAATCGTTAGGCATCTAGGTTTGAGTATTTTGAATTTTAGTCTTAGTTTTTAAAATTATTTTTGTTCTCTTTTTCAAGGGTAATTTAGTTTAATTTTATAAAGCTCCTAACAGATATCAAGGGTATTCTTGTATCTTCCCACTGTCATAATCACTGACTGGTTTTTAAGGAATCTGTTTCCAGTTCTCACTCAAGCTGAAATACTTCCATGAATGCCAATTTCATCTGAAAGAGAATTATGTGGTTCAGTAGCGATTAAGTCTGAGTTCGGACTGCTGAGATCATCACAATGCAGCCGCTCAACATTGGAGCTACTTCCTTCCAGATGTTCTATCCGGTTACCTGCAAGCACTTGTCTGTAATGTGTTGAAAGAAAAAAAAAATGTGTAGTTAGAGATATGTTGCAGATCTCATATAAATATAATTAGCGTTTATGAACATTATACATTATTATATTCTAACACAAAAGGTATTGCATCCAACATGAGAACTCTGTTTTGGACCTCATTATGATGGATAAAGATGAATTAATGACTGGACTGGAAGTTAGTTGGTTGTCTAGGCACTAGCGATCATGACCTGATTACATTCAATATGGGTGCACAGAGGACAGTCCCAACCACTAATATATGCTCTTGGTGCTTCAGAAGGGCTAATTTCCCAAAATGGAGGAAAATTATGAGCAAAATTGATTGGGAGGAAGATTTTAGACAGGAAGTTCTTTAAGAACAGTTTATTAGATGACCAAAAGCCATGATTCCACAACCAAGAGGACGATTTTGGCTAAAAGCTTGTCCGAGTTCAGGGGCAAAGCAAAGGCAGCTGTAAGAAATAAAAAAAGAACATACAACAAATGTAAAAAGGGAAAATTGATATCAATCAATGTAAGTTAGAAGTTATGAAGTGTAAAAAACAATAAGAAATTAAAGACAGCAGGGAAAAATCCGTGGCTCAGCTGTTAAAAACAAAAGAAATTTGAGCAATGGCATAGGCCCATTACTAGGTAAATATAGTGCAATTGTTAATGATGATGCAGAAAAGGCAGACGTTTTCAATAAATATTTCTGTTCTGTATTTGGAAAGAAGCAGGATGATGTATTCATATCACATGAGGTTGATGAAGTCTTTTCTAATCCATTAGTAACTAAGGAGGATGTTAAACAACATCTAGTAGGGATAAACATTTTGAAATCAGCAGTCCTAGATAACTTCCACCCAAGAGTCCTAAAAGAGTTGGCTGAAGAGAACTACAGCTTGCTGATGTTAAATAAATCTTAGAATATTGGGGAAATTCTGGAAGACTGGAAGAGTGCTGATCTGCCAGTATTCAAAAGGGAACAAGCTTGATTTCATGAGATTATAAATTTGGTCGATAAAGATAACTGTGCAGATGTAATATACTTTGATTTGTTACCACTCAACACTTTGATTAAAAAGTTAGCATTAGACAATAACAATAAAGCACACATTAAATGGATTAAAATCTGGCTAATTGCTAGATCTCAAAAAGTACTTGTCAATGGAGGATCCTCAAGGAATGAGGGTGTTTCTACTGGGGTTCCACAGAGAAAGGTACTGGGCCTGGTATTAAACATTTTCATCAATGATCTGGAAGTAAATATCAAACCACTGCTGGTAAAATCTATGGATGACACGAAGAGTGGAGGAATGGTAAATCATGAGGATAGGGCAGTCATACAGTGCAATCTGGTTATTTAGTAAAGTGGGTCCATTCAAACGAAATGCTTTCATAATACAACTAAATGCAAAGCTATACACCTTAGGGCAAAGAATGCAGACTGCACTTACAGAATGGGAGACTAAAGTGCCTCTGAAAAGGGTTTAGAGGTCATAGTGGGAACATAACTCAACACGAGCTCCCATTGTGATGCTGTAGCAAAAAGGACTAAGGTGATCCTTGGGTGCATAAATGGGGGTAGTGAATAGGAGGAGAGAGAGTGTGTGTGTGTGTGTGTGTAGATGATTTTACCTCTGTGAATGGCATTGGCAAGACTGATACTGGAATAGTGCATACAGTTCCAGTATCCACATTTTAAAAGAATGTTGAAAAATTGGAAAGGGTGCAAAAAAGAGAGAAAAAATTATTCAAGTGCTGGAAAAAATGCTTTGCAGTGAGATACTTAAAGAATATCAGCTCCATCTGCTTATCAACAAGAAGATTGAGAGGTGACTTAATTACAGTGTATAAATACCTTTACAGGGAGAAAATACCAGCTACTAAAGGATATTTTAATCTAGCAGAGAAAGGCATAACAAAAAGCTGTCTGGAAGCTGAAGCCAGACAAATTCAAATTAGAAACTAGACATAAATTCTTAACGGTGAGAGTGATCACCCATTGAAACAAACTACCCAGGGAAGTGATAGATTATCCTTCTTTTGATGTCTTCAAATCAAGACTAATGCCTTTCCGGAAGATATACTTTGAGCCAAACACTAATTATGCTTTAGTCAAACAAATCTTATTGGACTCAGTACAGGGATAGCTGAATGAGATGTAATGGCTATGGCTGTGAGTTTGTCACCTCTGCAGTGGCCACTGAGGCTGGCCTGGGCAGGTCAGGCAACCCCCGGGCCAGCTGCATCAGCCGCTACTGGGGAAGTTTCAGGCCACCTCCTTCCTTACCCCACAGCAGTAGCAGGAGTTTGGTTGTGGGAGGGGGCTGGGGGTTGGGGTGTAGGAGGGGGTGAAGGTGCTGGGTGGCACTTACCTCGGGGGGCTCCCTGGAAGTGGCAACATGTCCCTCCCTCAGCTCCTAACAGATGGCTCCACACATTGCCTCCATCCACAGGTGCCTCCTCTGCACCTCCCATTGGTTGCAGTTCCCAGCCAATGGGAGCTGCAGAGCCGGCGCTCAGGGTGGAGGCAGTGCACAGAGCCCTTTGGCCGTACCTCTGCCTAGGGAGGAGCTGCGAGGAGCCAGGTAGGGAGCCTGCCAGTCCTGCCAAAAAAACTCCCAGCAACAGTGGGTGTCCTGGGCCGCACACCGCCCCCTCCCCCAGAGCACCTGCGGCACCCCCCGCTGCTCCCCCTAGAGCACCAGGCCACCCCAATATTTGATCAGGGGTATATAGTACAAGTCATGGACTGGTCATGGGCCATGATTTTTGTTTACTGCCTGTGACCTTACTTAGCCTTAGTAATGGTCTGTAATATACAGGACGTCAGACTAGATTATCTAATAGTCCCTTCTGGCCACAAACTCTATGAAACCCTGGGTAGTATGTGATTTCAGTATTACTGGAAATATTATGCATAATTCCACAGAAACATTTTTCTCAGCTTGCCATCCCTGTGAAAAAATACAACAGAAAAAATTAAGGAAAGGGTTCTGGATTCAGAGTATGTTTCTACCCAGAAGACTATTCATATTTCAGTTACCATTGCTATCTTGTTCTGAAGGATGGGGAGGAAAGGACTGAAAATATTAGAAACCAAGTATTATATCCTTATTAGGCCTTGAAACGTGGTACACTTCCCTAGGAAGTCCAAACTCTTCCTTTCTACCCTCTATACCTTGTTGCAAAGTCCAACACTAATAAGTTTTAACAATATCTTGAAATGCCAGGGAAGGCGAATGCATTGGTTTAGAGCAAGAAGGGGAAGCGAGACCTGTATTTTTATCTTCATAGATTCTGAGGGAAACCTTTATATTATTACTGACAAAAGTTTTCAAAAGTCTTTGCAGGCTGTGATCCTGAAACTGACAACCAAGGGCCTGCTGCCGCATCTGCTGAGTCTAACTGAAGTCAGACTGCGCAGGTGCTGGCAATTGCAGCCAGGGACAGTTCTACCATTTTTGCTGCCCCAAGGAAAAAAAAAAGGAAAAAAAGTTGCTTGGACTGTGCTGCCCCAAGAACGGATGGAATGCCGCCCCTTAGCGGCACATGCTTCCTCCGCTGGTTCCTGGAACCGACCCTGATTGCAGCATCAGGACTTTAATATTTAAAAACAGTGAAATTGTTCATGACACTTTAGTAATAAAATCAAAGATATTTTGTGATAAATATTAATGGAACGTTATAGCACCTTCTGATGTTCCCCAGTACTATTTTCTTCCTACACAGTTCCCTTTCAGAACCGCACCACTCTTTAAAAATATTGTTATTGCAGGCGGCATGGTCTTACAAGACTATTTCCTTAATGTGCAAGTAAATGTTTGGTCTTGGGAAGACATGCTGTGTAGCTGTTAACTTTTGTTCAGGGTAGAAGGAGCTGTGCAAGTAACACAAGAATTTCCTTACAGTAAATTCTTGAGGCAAGGTTGCCCCCTGGGAACTTGACTTTGGTGTTGGGTTGAGATTCCTGAAAGAAAGGATTGCCCTGAAAACTGTCTGACCACCTCTGTTCCTGGATTGATGTATATGTGCAAATAAAACCAGTGACTCTTAACACATAATACTGAGGTGCCATATCACTGATTTCATCTCCACGGGGAAACCAGCCTGCAAGGCTCTGGATGTCTGCTATTGCTCACAGAGAGAGAACATTTCTGTATTAATTAGAAGCTTTAGGCCCTGATCTTGCAACTGCCTGCGTGCAGGCAAACCCTACACCTATGTGGAGATATCTGCTGACTTCAGTGGAGTCCCACTCAGGTAAAGGGGTGTGTCACACCCATCCAATTGCCGGACTTAGGCCCTAAAGAATGTTTTCTGCTACCTTTTCCCCTGGCTAGTGGCTGTTTTTTTAACCTTACCCTAACGGTCTAGCAGTGGCAGCAGGAGGATCTTTGTCCTTATTGTTACCAACTCTTGTGATAGTTGGAAAGAACTGGAGCATATGGTGAACCAGCATGAAAGCAGGTAGAACGTAAATCAAAAAAGGGCAGGGGTGTTGGGCTGGATAGCCTCTCCTGTTCCTAACATTTCGTACGGTATGTTCTAACATCTAGAAAAACAATACGCAAGGTGAACTTCAAACTCTAAATAAACACTCAATCATCCAGTATTCCTTTCAATTATTGACACCTATGGTTTGTATAACATGCCCCTAAGGTTTAATTGGCTACCATAGCACTTTCAAAGGGTTACATCGGAAGTGCCAGTTACACTAGAGATTAATATGGCAATATTGTAATACTGCACAATACATGTCCTATGTGTTCTTTCTCAATGGTACAGTATAAAAGCTCTTTTCTGTGTAAGTCTTGCAAGTACTCTGTTTGCAATGAGGAATCTCTCTTTCCTGGGAGAATATTACTTGTATACAATTTCTCCTGCCAGTTCTTTAGGCACAGGAAATTAAAGGGAATTTGCCTCCGTAACCATATAATTTTATGTTGGTTGTGTTTCTTGTATTATTTATGCCTTATTTGAAAATTAGTTTGCCTCTTGCTTTGCGGTTTCTTTTGGAAAGCTGCCTTTGTGTATTGTTGTTACCTTTTCTTAATGTCCCAAAGGCCTTAGGGTGCTGATATATTAGACTGTATTATTACCCCCTTTTACTACTATGTTACACTATTGTTTGTCTCTGCTTGTTTGTGACCTAATCTTGAATCTCTCTCTGCCTAATTGCTGGGCTGAATTTTTTGCCTCCTGATCAGCTTATGAAAAGCAGTGGGCACAACCTTCCATATTCATCCATGTTTGCACAAAGTTGTTTGCTGAAGGAAACCAGCAGCAAGCAAAGCAAACTAAATGTGGACTGCATCAAACAAAAACCTTACTTAGGGCAAAGTTCAAAATCTCCAGTAATGGTAGGTCTATGAACCCGCTAAACAAATCAGTGCTGTGTGTCAATGGACACTGCTTTCTTTTAGTGTATGTCACAGTCACAGAGGTTAGAGGTGGAAATGAATGGCTTCACCTTAGTCCACCTACTTTTCTTGGAGAGTTGTCCCCTACTTTGTCAAGTCTAGCGTTACATGACTCAAATGATGAACTGCATAATGCTACCATGAGTCAATTTGTGATCTCTCTCGTGTATCCTGGTATGTCACCCAGGCGACATCTTCACTACTGGCCATATCGGCAGGTAGCAATCGATTTCTTGGGGATCGATATATCACGTCTCATCTAGACGCGATATATCGATCCCCGAATGAGCTCCTGTTGACTCTGGAACTCCACCAACGCGAACAGCGGTAGCGGAGTTGACAGGGGGAGCCGCGGACATCGATCCCGCGCCGTGAGGATGGTAGGTAACTCCATCTAAGATACTTTGACTTCAGCTACGCTATTCACGTAGCTGAAGTTGCGTATCTTAGATCGATTTCCCCCCCAGTGTAGACCAGCCCCCAGACTCATCAGACTGAGGAAGTTGTTATGTTCTGCTGTGTCACTAACTCAGAACCTGACTCTACCTCTCTTACACCGAGTAGTACCCTGTTCTGCAAGTAGTCCCTTTGAAATGGGACATCTCATACATAAGGAATTACTCAAAGTGAGTACGGGTGATAAAATCAGGCCTTTGAGCATTAGAGGCTACTAATGAGTTGATTTAGTGTTTAGTTTTCTATACTCTTTTGCAAGAAAACCCAATCTGAAATGCAGCCTTTCACTTCCAGGCTGACCAGGACTGTGAATACTGCAGAGGCAACATACTCAGCTCCAGTTATAAGAACATAAGAATGGCCATTCTGGGTCAGACCAAAGGTCCATCTAGCCCAGTATCCTGTTGTCCAACAGTGGCCAATGCCAGATTTCCCGGAGGGAATGAACAGAACAGGCAATCATTGAATGATCCATCCCTGGTCACCCATTCCCAGCTTCTGGGAAACAAAGGTTATGGTGGGCAAATGCTGCAAATAATTTCACAGCAACCACTCCAGCTGATTATGGACCATCTTTGACTGTCTCAAGAGGGAGTCCTTTCCAGGCCTGCTCAGCGTGTAGGATAGTAGCTGAGATGTAGGTTGTGAGGTTGGGGAGGGAGATGAAAACAAGGAAAATGGAGGGAGTTTTAGGTCTGTGCTAGGTCATGTGGAAGACATCTTCCCCAAAACAAAAGAAATTGGTCCAGAATTTTTAGCCACTGTGAATTAAGAGAGCTCCATGTATGTCGGTACAGCTGTAGTGATTGAAACCAGCTGAAGATCTGGCCCATTCATATATTTAAAGCCAGAAGGAAGACTACTATAATTATCTAATCTGACCTCCTGCATAACATAGGCCATAAAATTTCACCCATTTTCAAGGATTGAGCCCAATAACTTGCAGGTGAACTATAACAAGTGGTGAGGAATTTACTGCATCCCTTGGTAAATTGTTCCAGTGATTAATTATCCTCACTTAAAAATATGTGTGCCATTTCCACTTTGCATGTTTAACTTCAACTTCCAGCTGTTAGATTTTGGTATTGTCTTTGACTGATGCAAGAGGACTCCTTAATCGAGCAGAAATCTATTCACTATGTATGTGTGTATAAATCATCGTCGCGTCTTATTCTTCTATTTGATAAATTAAATGGATTGAGTTTCATAAATTTCTCACAGGAAGACATGTTTTCTCGACCTGAAATCATTGCTATAGCTCTTTTCTGAATCTTCCGTAATTTTCCAACATCCTTTTTAAAGTACGTGCTCTAAAACCGGCACAATATTCTAGTAGTGATCTAAGCAATGTTGTATGCAGAGGTAATATCACCTTCATATTCCTACTCAATATTCTCCTGTTTATCCATTCAGTTAACACAAACATTTAACCACAGCATCACACTGTGAACTCATGATAGTTGTTTGTTCACTGTGACTCTTAACTCCTTCTTAGATGCTGCTTTTCAGGATATAGTCCTCCATCCTGTACATATGACCTTCATTCTTTGTTTGCGTGACGTATGACTTTGCATTTTGCTTTATTAAAATACAAATTATATGATAGCAACAGCTCATCAAGCAATCCAGATGGCTCAGAACAAGTGGCCTATTCTTTTAATTATTTCCCAATCTTTGTCTCGTCTGCAAACTTTGTCCATCGTGCTTTTATATTTTCTTCCAGACCATTGATAAAAATATTGAATAACATTGGGCTGAGAACCATAGGCTAGCTAATAAAAAACAACATATCATGCTTCATGCACTGCTATATATAATTAAGAATGTAGTCATTCCATCATTTCAAGGTGAGTCAGGGTTGTGACAGATATTGCAACCCATGCAGTATCTTTGGGGACCATTGGATTAAATTTATGAATGGTTTAGTATGATAGTGTTCTACTCTATGGTGGAGGGTTACCACGGGTTAAATGGAATCACGATCTTTCTTCTGATTCAGCAAATGGACAGGACCTTAGGTCCTAAGCAGACCTCAAACTTTGCCGAAGGATTGGAAGGGATGTTGGCCTACTAGACTCACCATGAGGAAGGTGGGTGATTTCTGGTATATTTATGCATGTATATAGTAGGTGTATGTAGAAACTTGTGCTGTTCTTTATACGTGTTGTGTTGTCTCTGTAGTGGTTCTGCCATGTGAATAAACGTACTTTGCTTTGGAAGAGCTGTATGATACTGGTAACTGCTGGTACATACTGGGCATTGTTCTCGAAAAGAAAGCACAGACCAGTGCTGGCATTTAGATAAACTGACTTGCTGAGGATACCACAGAGTATGTCAGGGAACTGAACAGTCTTTACATCCCAGTCTGAAGGAAGTGGGACAAAGGTCCCTGCTCAGAGACAAGTGACAGCTGGAAACCTGAGACCTGATTGAGCACCCCTGGAGTGGACCACAGAAGTGGGATACAAGTGCAGTTACCCTGAAACTGTGAAAAGTGTTACATGCTGATTATAACGTGAATTAAACGTATCAGTTTGTACCTCATCCGCAGTATAATAGCCTTACTTACTTGACTGGCGTTGACCCAGATCGGGACATGTAAAGCAATATAAGGAACAGAAATACCACAAATGCAGCAAGCCCAACCCAAAAGGCTATGACAATTGAATCTAGTAAAAAAGAAAAAAGAAGCATACAGCATCAATGATACGGTATCAAATAAAAAATGTGCAGATAAAATTGATGATCTCAAAACATTTTATACCATTTAATTAATTAAACTTCACACCACCACTGAATGGTATTATTCTCTCTATTCAAGATGGGGAAATTGAGGCACAACTTGACTAAGTGACTATCCGAAGTCATATAGCAAGCCACTGTGTGGTGTATGTGGGAATAAAATCAAGCAATCCTAATCCTAGCCCCCTGCTCTAATCACTAGTGTGACCAGCACTACATATACATTTGGGAAAGCAATATATTGGACATAAGAAGGTTGTGAGAATTTTATCCATTTGCAGATTACACACCTCAGTTCGTATCACAGAATCACAGAACTCCAGTGTACACACCTGTTATTTTAAAGGAAAACTGCACTCATATTGTCAGCCTAACAGTCTATGAAGCAAATTCTGCCCTTAGATGCATGAGTACAATATCTATTGAACTCATTAGGAGCTCTGTGCATGCATTCACAGGATGGAATGTGATCCTTAAGAAACTCTTGCCAGCAGGAATGTTAAAATTGACCTTTCAAGAATGGAGGGAACAGCTTGTTGAAAAGTGATGTCACTTGTGAGCCTAGCAATGTGTCAGTCCCATGGAAAATTCTGTACAGTAGCATTCAAGTAGCTTTAGCACGTGCTTAACCATCAGAAGAGTGTTTAATATTTAGATGGCATTTCTAGGACTGGATGCTCTCTTTTGGGGTCAGTGTGGAACTGTGCTACCCAGCCTTAATATTGTGAGGTGCCAAAGGCAGAACATCTGTGAAGTGCAATGAATTTATAAGCAGATGTTAACTTCTGTTGAGGTGAAAAACAAGGGTCAACAGGCAAATGTTTACTAAGATAAAATAATTTTTTACCTCAAAGAACAAAAAACATTGAGGTTCATTGAAATAAACTCAATATGGATGAGTACGTGCTTCTACTGAAAACACCTGGAAAGTATCAGCAATTAGAGTCATTAATTAATTGACCAGGAGTACTCATTTTATTCCCTATTAAACTAACAACCTAAAGTCAGAGCTCGCCTATTAGGATTTTTATCAGGCAGTTGAGATTTGGACACACTAACTAGATTTGGGCCACTGACTAACAGGATGGTGCAAAACGATGGCAGGAAAATTTCAAGCCTGCTAGAGTTTCAACTCATTTTGGTTTTCATTGTGAAAGCAAAATTCAACCCAGGTATAAAGAAGGAATTGCCAAGTGGAGTCAAGGCTCAGAGGTTTGAATCAGATTCAGGATGCTGTACAGCTCCTTCACAAGACCCTTGCCAGACTATAAGGAGGTAAAAAGCACATATAATGCAGCCCCTTGAAGACAAAAGTTGGAGAAGCAGCCATCTACAGCACCTGAAGACGCCAGATGTAATAAACAAGCCAGGCTGTGCCTCAGAATTATTAGATGGGGAAGAGGGGATTGTAGAGCACTGGCCTGGCCCCTCTCCTCCATAAGTCTTTAAAGTAACGGGTGGTGGGGGTGGCTCTTGTACTGGGAGAGACAGAGTGTTCACACTCCAAGCAAACCTCAAGGGCTTGAAATGATGAAAAATAGAGTGAACTGCATCTGGCAGTTTGGAGTCAGAAAACCCCACACAAACCAGAACTAGAGAGGAAGAGGGGATTGTCCAGCTTTAATAAGAAAATATTATATGTGGAACTCACTGGAACCAATCAAGGTACAACTATTTACATATGTAATGAAGGATAACATTGCTCTGGATCTCAGGATGGTATTTGAACCTGGGAGATACAGTAGACATTTCCTGTTTTCAGCCTTTCACCAATTGGGATTTTCTTCTTTTCTTTAACAACTGACTTTTTTCTAACAGTTGATAAAAGATTTTTCTTATGATGGTATTTTTCACCTGCCTTTTATAACTCAATTATATGGTCAGCTTAATTTATTATTATTATTTTAGTAAAAAATGGGTAAACTGCCCAATGCTATTAATAGAAAGAAAAATCTTTGAGTAATTCTCTGAAGTGATGCATCATTCCTCTTGGCTGGCTTCAGATTCATCAGTTAGAAAAGCTCAGCCCTGTAATGTGTTACTAATATTGGACCAAAGGAACAAAAGTTGGCACTAAAATTAACCTGCACAGGAGAAAAAAATTGGCTGTTCCCTTTTTGCTTTGTTTGTTTGTTTGAAGTTGGAAATTCACGTTTAGTCTCCTCGAGAACACTGGCGACTAGAAAACTAGTGATATTATGACAACTCACAAGAGACTGAAGCTCAGATGTAGAAACACACTTAAGCATGTGCTTAATATAATCCTGCATGTGAGGCCCACTGGCTTCAGATTGGGTGCTCTACTCTCCCATTTTTGCTGATCCAGAAGTGCAAAGGGGACTTACACCTGGTTTTGGCAGCAGTTGAGGGTTCCTTTATTCTAAGGTAAACCTCAACTTTGCCCATCCCTCCAGCACCAGCACAGGGACATTCCAGGGCAGGGCCAGAGCACAATGGGGACTTGCAGACCATTTTCTGCCAACAAGTTAGCAGCTGTCACAGATCAAGGCAACTTCATCAGTGGTCCAGCAAGGGCATCCACTCTCAGGCTTCCAGCTCCCAAGCTGTTGCCTCTCTCAAGTGGAGACATGCATCCCTGCCTTCACTGTGTTATTCCCAGCACAGAGTTGCTCACACACACTTGTTTTCTTTCTCTTTATAGATGGTTAACAGATGTAATTGCTACACTTATAAGTTACGCCACAGCACTTCCTATGCAAGCCTACTTTATTCTTAAGGTAAAAAGCATTTCAGAGAAAACATATTAAAAACAAGAAAAGACCCTACACACATGCTAATATGTTTACCACAGTTCACTCTAACAGGGATTCTGGCAGGAGCACCCCTTCAGCTTTGTGGTTACACGTTCATCACAGCTGCAGCTCAGAACAAGCACCCAGACTTCCAACCCTACACTAAGGATTGGGGTCCTCTGTGGACCAGGGATCTTGTCCATTTGCTGGATCAGGATGAAATGCCTGAGCCAGTTTAAAATTAGGCTATTTATCCAAAACCCCTTTCTTTGTCTGTTAGCCCCTGGAGAATCCAATTTGAACTGGTCTATGCAAACCTCTCCAGAGGGGTGGCTTCAAAGGGCTGATAACAGAGGAAATACATTAGCATCCCCCTCCCTACTAGAAAAGGTACATATAATTCCACAATAAACATACATGATTGCATTTTTAATACAACGTACACAAAGGTATTAAATCTAATTCATTAAGGTTTAAATTAATTCAATAAAGTTTACTTAGGATATAGCAAGATACTGTCAGTCTGTCACAGCAGTTCTCTATCCTGTGCAAGGATGGGTCAGCCCCCAGCAGTCCCTAAGTCTTCAGGAGAGGCTGAAAACTGATGTAAAGCCACCTGTGGCCCTTCCCTTCCCTGGTGCACCTAGAAGTGCTCTGCTCCACCTGGAGGTTAAGCCCAGGATTTTTCAAATTTTACAGTTTCAATATTATCAATTACTTGGCTACAGAGAATGTTTCTTATACGGCTGTTATACAAATAAGCAAAAGTCTTTCAAGACTATCATTTATTCTTTGTAGACTAGATCATGGATGACAATGTGAAAAGTTTTTTGAACCTTTAATATTGTACCTGTATTTTCCAAAATGTCTTTGGTAACAGTAAGTTAAACAGGAACCAATAACGTAATAATATATTTTTGTCTTTTGTCACTTAACCATAAATTCCACCTGTTCAATACATATTGGTTTTAAATTCATCCTAGCTGAATTTATCCTTTGGCTTCCATAAGATGAAGCTATGCAGTTACACTCGGAATGAATTTGACCTATTATGTTAAGTAATAATTTAAGATTACATTAATGTTTATTACGCTCAACATGGAAATTCTTATTTTCTCCAAGTGGAGTTATTATAATTGGATGAAATGAGTGACATCTTATTTCTTCATTGACTGAAAATAAATATCAAAGACTAAAGGAATCTACTTCCATGGTCATACTGTAGATATGATTCATACAAGCACTTGGTCTTAGGTTCGCACAACATCCAATGATGCCCATTATAATGCATTATTTTTGTTATGGTAATAAACATCCATATGATTAGTAAGAGATGAATGTCAGATAAAAGAAATAAGAAACTAAGTGTGTGTGTGTTCAGCTTCGTCTTGTTACTGATTAATCAAAATTTAACTTCTTTCTCTGTTAAGATCTAAAAACGTATATACATTTTAATGCAAGCCTGGCATTCCAACTATTACTGACAAAACCACCACCAACAAAAAACTAGATAGAGTAACAAAAGGTTATTTTGTTACTCTATTATGCAAACAGGAGTGCAACAAACTATTGATTAATATCTCAGAATAGGCTTCCATTTAGTAAATTGTTTTTTTTTAAATCTCTTTCCAGTTAGATGGGTTAGTATCAAAATCTTTCTCAAATATACACACTGTACAGTAAATTAAATAATATTGCAGTATTAGTATCAACTGCCATTAGAACCTAATAAGTGTTGTGAGAGTTTGGAAATACAGAGGGTTATCTATACAAATTGCATATATATAACCCATTATAGTCTGTGTTACAAAGAGAAATATGATGGTGAAGATATTAAGGGAGATTATTCAACCTATTTTGTTCTTATTTAACTCTTCACATGCTAGATCAGAAGCTGTTACTATGCAATACTTACATTTATTAGCCTTCAACTTCCTTTCATCTACAGGAACTGGATCCAAATAGTCCCAGTAATATTCATAAGACCAATAATAATCAGATGAGTTTGTTCTGATAGCCATTTCAGTAGTGCATTTTAATCATCTCAGAACTCCAGTCTAATACTCTTTTATTTTCTACAACACTTCAGTGTCCTCATATAGAGATTGCATAACTGATGCCTGTGTAAATCATTCTGAAAGTCCTCATATCCTGCAACTCAAGGACTACTTGGATACCATTTAGCAGAAATGAACGTCAGATTATGACATACACTTAATAACAATCTCTGTTGCTGGTGGGCAATTATGTACTAGCTATTTTCCACCCTGCTATGTATTGACATGGATGTCAAGTAAACAGTAATAGAATGGACAAAAGCCAAAATGAGTTATAAACTATTCCCAATGAGTAACTGACATCAGTGAAGCCCTCAGCATGAAACACATATTCTTGACCCACTGAAAAGAGCTTTCCTAAAAATTAATCATGACTCTATGACAGATATACCCTAGAGAGCCTGATCAATTACTCCTTAAATAAAAGACAGTATTGGAACAGCTGGACATTGTGTATCAAATATTTCAATGATTTGCCTTAACATCAGCCATCCCCAACAAATGATGTAAAAATAGGCACCAGGCAGAATGTAAGTAGAAGAGATTCAGTGCTTTCCCTACACAAACACATATGTGCATATGCAAAATATTTTATTAGAAGAGAAATTACTAATATTAACAGGAAGACAGATCCTCCATCAGTTTTCAAATGTATTCCTGAGAACTACACTATACATCATGGTTGTCTCCAGGACCGGCGCTAGGGTTTTGAGCGCCCTAGGTGGACAGCAATTTCACCACCCCGTGTGCTGGTCCCGCGGCTCCAGTGGAGCTGCCGCAGTGGTGCCTGCGGGCGGTCCACCGGAGCCGCACGAGCAGCCGACCGTCCACAGGCACCACTGCAGCAGCTCCACAGGAGCTGCCTGCCGCCCCCTCCGGCGGCGCCCTGACCCAGGGGACACCCTGGGCTGCTGACTGCCGCGGTGGTACCCTGACCAGGGGCAGGGCTGGTGCAACCATTTAGGCGGACTAGGCGGTTGCCTAGGGTGCCGAGATTTGGGGGTGTCAAAAAGTGCCCCCAATTTTTTTTAAATGGTTGAGCAGCCCTGCTGCTAGGACAGAGAGGGAGTCTGAGCTGCCGGCGGGAGCCGACAGCCCAGGGTGTTCCCTGGGTCAGAGCGCCGCCGCGGCAGCCGGCAGCCCAGGGGCTCCCTGGGTCAGGGTGCCGCTGCGGCAGCCAGCAGCCCAAGGGGTCCCCTGGCCCAGGGAAACCCCGGGCTGCCAGCTGCCGTGGAGGAGCTCTGACCCTGGGTCAGGGCGCTGCCGCGGCAGCCGGCAGCCCAGGGTGTCCCCTGGGTCAGGGCGCCGCCGGAGGGGGCGGCAGGCAGCTCCCGTGGAGCTGCCACAGTGGTACCTGTGGGCAGTCCGCTGGTCCACAGCTCGGATGGAGCTGCCGCAGTCGTGCCTGCGGACGGTCGGCTGCTCGCGTGGCTCCGGTGGACCGCCCGCAGGCACCACTGCGGCAGCTCCACTGGAGCCGCGGGACCAGCGTGCGGGGCAGTGAAATTGCCGTCTGCCTAGAGCGCTCAAAACCCTAGCGCCAGTCCTGCCCAGGGGACACCCTGGGCTGCTGGCTCCCGCCGGCAGTTCAGACTCCCTCTCTGTCCTAGCAGCAGGGCTGCTCAACCATTTAAAAAAAAATTGGGGGGCGCTTTTTGGCACTCCCAAATTTCGGCACCCTAGGCAACCACCTAGTCCGCCTAAATGGTTGCACCAGCCCTGGTTGTCTCAGTCAGACATGGCTGTTTGTTCAGGCTAAGGTCCCAGAAAACTTCATCTCAAAAGACACAATATTTGGTGATAGGAGTTGGATAGATACTAAATGTGATGTCTGAATAGTGGCAGATTTTTCCTTTTGATATCTGTGTAGCATAGGGTCTCTACGATTCTCTCTAAGACAGACTGCAGAGGAGCTTTTGTTGTCGGCCTGAAGTAGGAATCACAAATACAGTAGTAGGAGGCAGATTAGTTAAAATTAAATCTGTCCATTTCAAAGCACTACACCTACTTGTTTATTTTCTGTACTTATATAGTCCCCATCACCACAGTAGTTGAGCACCTCATAATCTTTAATGCGTTCATCTTCACAACACACCCTGAGAGGTAGAGAAATAACATTATCTGCATATTGTAGATGGGTAAGTGAAGCCCAGTTTCATAAAGATATTTAGGTTCCTAACTTCAATTGAAATCAATGGGAGTTAGGTGCCTAAATACTTTTGAGGATCTGGGCTAGAGAGACTGAAGGTACGTCTACACTACCGTCCGAATCGGTGGGTAATGACTGATGTTTTGGGGATCAATTTATTGCGTGTAGTGTAGACGTGATAAAATGACCCCTGATCGCTCTCCTGTCGACTGCTGAACTCCAGATCAGCAAGAGGCGGAAGCAAAGTCGACGGGGGAGCCACGGCTATCGACCTCGCACCGTGAGGACATGAGGTAAGTCAAACTAAGATACGTCGACTTCAGCTATGTTATTTTTGTAGCTGAAGTTACGTATCTTAGGCCTGGTCTACACTGGGAAGGGATTCGATCTAAGATACACGACTTCAGGTATGAGAATAGTGTAGCTGAAGTCTACATATCTTAGATCGACTTACCTCGCGGCGCAGGATCGATGGCCACGGCTCCCCTGACAACTCCGCTTCCACCTCTCACCCTGGTGGAGTTCCGGAGTTGATGGCAGAGTGTTTGGGGATTGATTGCTACCCGCCGATCCGGCGGGTAGTGTGGACATACCCTTAGGTCAATCCTCCCTACTAGTGTAGACCAGGCCTGAGGCTAAGTCGCTCAGGGCTGTGAAAAATTTCATGCCTTGAGCATTGTAGTTTGGTCTACGTAACCCCTGATGTAGACAGGAGTAGGTTGATGGAGAAATTCTTCCATTGACCTTGCTACCACATCTTGGAGAGGTGGATTAATTACATTGATGGAAAACCTCCTCCTCTTGATGTAGGAGGGATCTACACTACAGTGCCATAGCTGTGCGCTGTAGCATGGGCATACCCAGTGATGAGCTGACAAAATATTAACAACCAGTTCCCTCCTGCTCACCCTGAGAGGGGGTTGTGCCCACATCCACGTCCCCGAGACTCCTGACCCATCCAACCCCAATGTTCCCTGACAGCCCCCCCCCATCCCTGTCCCCTGATTGCCCCCTGCCGCCCCATCCAACCCCTCCTTTCATTCCTGATGGACCCCCGGGACCTCTGCCCCATCCAACACACCCCTTCTCTCTGTCCCCTGACTGCCCTTGAAATCCCTACCCTTGACTGCCCCCCACTGCCCCATCCAACCCCTGCTCTTTCCTGACTGCCTCCCACGGGACCCTTGCCCCCATCCAATCCCCCTGTTCCCTGTCCTTTGACCGCCCTAACACTAATCTGCCACCTCAACTCTCCTGCCCTCTATCCAACACCCCCTCCCTGCCCCCTTACCGCGCTGCCTGGAGGTGGGGACCGGGACAGGGCCGCAGGCCGGAGCTGGAGCGGCTTGGCCGGCTGGGGTGCCCAACTGGACAGGGCCGGGCCCAGGGGCCACAGCCAGGGTGCCCGGCTGGCCACAGTTGGCACCAGGCCCAGGGGCTGGGCTGGAGCCGTGCTTCCTGGGGACGAGGTCGGGGTCCAGGCTGGAGCCATGTGGTGCCTGGAGCCCTCCTCGCTCCCCTGCCCACCATTTCAGCTCACCTGCGGGAAGCTGCTGCTTCCTTCTTAGCCCTCCCAGGCTTCCCGCATGAACAGCTGATTTGCAGGAAGCCAGGGAGGGGGAGGAGAAGCCGGGGAATGTTCAGAGGAGGAGGCAGAGGTGGACTGAGGTGAGCTGGGGCCAAGGGAAGGGCAGGGAGCTGCTGGAGCTTTTGTTTAATTTAAAAGCCCTTTTCGAACCAGTTCCCCCTTGCGGGACAACCAGTTCTAAAAGGGCTTCTAAATTTAACAACCGGTTCCCGCAAACCGGTGGGAACCGGCTCCAGCTCACCACTGGGCATACCCTATGTGCCTAGCCCAGAGTCACACAGGAAGTCAGTGGCAGAGCAAAAATTGAATGCACATCTCCCACAGCCCAGGCCAGAACTCTAACCACTGATCCATTCTTCCTTCCTGAGACTCTCCCTACCAGTTTTTATGAGTTCACAGTCATAATTGTCCTATCTTTAAGATGTTTTCTCTCTCCTGCCGCTTTGTGAAAGATCCAGGGGAAACTGACTGAGAAGGAGAAGCAGTGAAAGTGACTTTGAACAAAGCTGTATCAAATGCTTAAAGAATGCAAAAAAGCAAAAAAAACCCAGAGAGAATTATTTTCCTGCTAACATTTTTAGTTACAGTAAAGTAGTTCGTACAAGAGAAGGCAAAATCATTTGATTCAGTTTGATTCTTAAGTTGCTTGTTCCTTTTAACTCAGTTTTCTTCTGTCAGGCCTGTTTTTCCCAATAGTAAGGCTCTTGTCCTGCTCAGGGCCAGCTCCAGGCACCAGCCCAGCAAGCAGCTGCTTGGGGTGGCCAATGGTGAGGGGCGGCACGTCCAGGTCTTCGGCGGCGGGTCCCTCACTCCCTCTCGGAGTGAAGGACCAGCCCCCAAATTGCCACTGAAGACTGAAGCGGTGGCCGTAGAGCTGTAGATCATGATCACGGCTTTTTTTTTTTTTTTTCTTTTTGCAACTTGGGGTGGCAAAAACCCTGGAGCCAGCCCTGCTCCCGCTGAGCAGTTAGGAACATGCGAAAAAGTCTGCACAGACCATTCCTCAAATAAGTCAGAGCTCACCATTTCTGTGTGCATTCTAGTGCATGTTAGCTTACACTCTGCTTAGAAGGGAAAACAGAGAAAATAACCTAAAATTTACATTGCACCATCAGCCCCAAAATGCTGGCTTATTTGGAGGAAAAACTTGAACAATGTTTCCCTCCCCCAACCCTCCCAATTCCCAGTGGCTTGCTCACAGCTCCTTCATGGCTCCCTGCTTTCCTCCCATTCTGCTCCTGGACCCACATGAGGTATGGCTACACCCTTAGGGCTTGTCTACACTGGCAAGTTTTGTCAACAAAAGCTGCCTTTTGGCAACAAAACAGTGATAGCGTACACACTGCAATGGGACTTTTGCTAAAAAAACCCGCCTAGTTTTGGTGACAAACTACCACCCCTGCGAGTGACTTTTGCCTTTTCCCCTCCCTTTATTGTTGACAAACAGCCAGTGTAGATGCCATGTCTTTTTTCCATGATTTTATTGGCCTCCAGAAAGTGTCCCACAATTGCCATGCTGCTGCTCTGGTCAGCGGTTTGAACTCCACTGCCCTGCAGCCAACTCGCCCTTTCCCTTTGCAAGCCCTGGGAATTTTAAATCTCATTTACTGCTTGCTGGCTTCCCATGTGAGCTTCCTAGGTGGCTTCCCAGGTAAGCATGGCTGGCTATTGCACCAAACACGCTCCCACTTGGACCACAGCTGAGCTGTTGGATCTGATCAGTATATGGGGAGAGGAGTCTGTTCAGTCACAGCTAACATTGAACCGTAGGAATCGGGACACATATGGGCAGATTTCTCGAGGCTTGTGTGAAAAGTGCTGTGATCAGGACACACAGCAATGAAGAGGGAAAATAAAGGAACCGAGGAAGGTGTACCATAAGGCGTGGGAGGCAAACCATCATTCCTGTGGTGCACCTAAGACCTGCCATTTCTATAAGGAGCTGAATGCTATCCTAGGTGGTGACCTCACCTCCATCACTGATAGCCCCATGGATACATCAGAGGCAGCAGAAAGAGGGGGTAACCTGGAGGATGAAGAAGTAGAAGAGGATGTGAAGTTCCCAGTGGGGTCACCTGACCTGGTGCGGCAGGGAGCCAGGAACTTTTCTCCACTCCATAAGTGCTCTATGGGAAGCAGGAAGCCAATGAGATGTTGGATAAGTTGCTGTGGCTTGTGTAGGGAATCGAAAAGTGGGAGGCAGAGAGTGTTTTATGTAAGCTGGACATTGCCCTGTGTAGCTAATCTGCATGGCCAGGGTTTTGATGGACATCGAGACCTGCAGAGAATCCTCCAGAGAGAGGCTCTGGAAAGTTTCCAAGAGGTACTTGTTAATCCTCTGCAGCAGGTTCCAAGGGATTGCAGCCTTGTTAGTTCCCCCACTGTAGGAAACTGTACCATGCCATTTAGCAATCACTGGAGCTGGGACCAAAGCGGCACATAGTTGAGCTGCATATAGTCTGGGGTGAAAGTCGCAAGCATGCAGTAGTTGTGCCCTGGTTTCCCTCCTCACTCGCAGCAGTGAGATGTCAGCAAGCAAGTTGGCCACGTGTGAAAAAGTGTGTGATAATATTAGAATGAGTTCCCTGCAAAGCTTCCCTGCAAGCTGTGAGCATTTTGTCAGTACGCACAACTGCCTTCCCGACACTCACCGTGATTAGGGTGCTTGCAGAGCTGTGTGCCTAGAGTCAGTGAGAAAGTGATTGCTATGATGCAAAAGGCCCTTGTTACTGAAATGTTTCAATCATTTGCTGGACTGTAACAATCCCTCTTTTGTGTATTGCCTAGGAACATTATCCTCGGTAAGGTCTATCCTGCCATTGAGACACCTCCAGTGAGCTTTCAAATGGCCAAAGGCCCAGTCAACTACCATGCAGCACTTGCTCTGCCTGTTGTTAAAATGCTCCTTACTGCTGTCCAGGTGCCTTGTGTAAGGTTTCATGAGCCAGGGCTGTAAGAGGTAAGCCAGGTCTCCCAGGAGAACTGTGGGCATTTCCACATCCCCCACTGTGATGATGCGGTCTGGAAAGAAAGTCCCTGCTTGCAACTTTCTGTACAGGCCACTGATCCTGAGCAGACTGGAAGCACGTTCCAGAGGCGATCAGCAGCTGGGAGCCCCAACCTTTGCAGGTCAGTCCATACTGGGCACCCCCTGCAGCCTCCCTGTGCCTCTCACTGCACTGCCTACTGTATTTTCCACTCAGTGCATCTGATGAAGTGGGTTTTAGCCCAGGAAACCTTAGGCCTAAATATTTGTGTTAGTGTCTAAGGTGCCTCAAAGACTCCTCTTATTTTCACTGCAGAGACTGGCCTCTACCAACCTGCGCTTGAGTCGCCCCAGCAACATAGGGCGCGATGCTACTCTGGGTACTGCGGCTGCAGCGCAGACACACGACAAGGCAGCCCCTCCCCCACACTACAGACGGAAAGGGGCGGGGCTCTTCGCCGTCCCCGCCCTTCCCAGACAGGAAAAAGGGGCGGAGCTTTGCCAGCCCGGCCCCTCCTTATCCCCCTCCCTGCGGGAGAGGGCGGGGCTCTGCCTGTTGGGGCCCCGTGTGTGCGTGTGGCTTCCGGTTCCGGCGCTGGCCGGGCAGGCGGTTTCAAGGCGGGGATGGCGGGCGCGCAGTACGTGCCGCCGGGCGCGGGGCTGGACGCGTCGCTGTCGCTGCTGGAGGCGGAGAGCAGCCCCGGGGCGGCGGCAGCGGCGGGCGCGGGGGAGCAGGAGGAGCTGCCCATGGTGTTCCTGTGCGCCGGCTGCAAGCGGCCTGTGGGGGACACGCTGGGCTGGGTGGCCAACGACGAGGAGACCGGCTGCGTCCTGCTGCGCAGTGAGTGCCCCGGCGCGTGCCGGCCTCCAGCCCTCCCGCGCCGCGCCGCTGTGCGAGCCCCTTCCCGTCGCGCCCCGCGACCGTTAGTGACGGTTGGTCCCCGTCTGTCTGTTGCAGGCGCCTCCCCCAACGTCTCGGTGGAGAAGGAGCAGAAACTCTCCAGCCGGCCCGGCGAGTGCGGATGGTGAGTGACCGCGGGGCGCCCCAGGCCCAGGGGAGTGCGGCAGCCCCGAGTCACGGCTGGGATCTGCCCAGAGCATCCCCCGCACGGCCCCGCCTCAGCCACTCTCTGATCCCTCGAGCCGGCGCGTCCCCGGGGCAGCTGCGCGCTGTGTTTGAAACCACTGGTAAAGGTGCAGCGTTGGTGCGGCTGTTGGCCTTGCTGCTGGAGAGACTCTCCCAATCCGAAGGCTTTGGCTCGGTGACTTCAAAGTGTCTGCTGCACAAATCTTAACCAGGGAACAAACATGGAAGAAATTGTGCTCTGTTAATGATCGAAAAGGCCCAACAAATCTCAGTTGAGCAATAGGCAAACTCTCCTATAACAACCCGCATAGACAAGATCCTTTTCACTTGCCCTAATATGACAAAATACTGCTTGGGAGGGAGACAGGGTAACCTGAAGCAAAATACCAGTTTGGAAGTCAGTTTTATGTAGGCTGGTCTAATGTAGGCTGCTATATAGATGAGGAATGTTCCTTGGTAAGATCCTGGATAGGATTCAAAGGTTGTATATTTGGAATACAAATGAAACAAAGATGTATATGAATCTCTTCTAAGACTGAGTGAATGAATTAGAATCAATTTAAATGTTTTCTAAAGAAGTGGTTACATGTTTGCTTACAGCATGATTGAAACTTTATTCTGCTCTGGCTGTTCAATGACCCTTGGGAACATCTACAGATGCACCCCAAAACATCTTGACTATAAGCGAGACTTATTTTGCTTCACTGTTGACTCTATTGAAAGGTAAGGATGAGAACTGATGGTCCAAGTTATCAGACAAATATGCAAATTGGTTTTGCCTTTTAGATTGAGTGCCAAGTAGTTTGGGATCATTACTAACACTTTTAGTGATCAGATAATTTGTGCAAAACTTGTGTGAGGGAGAGGATGGGAGTGGGTATTTGGAGAAGGTTATGGATTATCCCTCTAAATTCCTTTTGTTCAAGAGCAGTGTCCTCTGTTAATGTCTCCTATACCACAGCACTTAAGTTGTGAAAACATTCCATGTACAGTATAATATTGCCTAAGACCTGATATTTACATATTTTGGGTGTTCTTTTATAGACTACAACTCACAAGTGTATAAAATTATACTAGGTACCCAACGCAGCAAGAAGGTGCCGCTACTTCCAGTCTCATTCTAAAGACACTGCACATAGATATCACAGTGACTGGTCACTAAGAGCAAATGGATTCAGATCTATCTTACGTAAAATTTGTTCCATCTAACCTCAAGGACAAAGTTAGCAGGATGACAGTGTGGTAAAATGTGGGTGTGCTGATGCATTGGCCTTGTGCTTAAAGCTGGAAGTTCAGGTGCCAACGTAGCTACAATATTTGAAATGCGTTTTCATTATGCTAAATAGTTGATTTAAAATATTCTTCGGTATCTAAATCCTGGACTAAGTTGTTTAACAGTGTGGACTGATTTAAATCTCACTTAATCTTGTTTTTGCATTTGTGTATTTAATTTTTTTCCTAAGTCAAGGTTCATTCTCATTGGTTGCTAACCATTAAAACACGTTGATTTGCAGCTAATTTTTGTGCTTTTTGCTAACCAGGAGCATATGCTATCTATTTGTTTAACCAGTTATGTAGCTTAATATAAGTTTATTGGGATTGTTAATTTTTTACTTGTGATTTAAGCACTATTTCTGTGGAAATTCAAATTCAGTTAAGATGCACAAAATAGCTTTTTGAATTCTTTTAGTTGAATAGAACTACCTTAAATGTGCTGGATATGTAAATGCAAAAAACTCTTAATAAAAATAAAATAAAATAAAAATGTCTTACAACTCCCCTAATAAAGGAAGTATTAGCTTTAGTTAGTGAATTGAACTAACTAATAGTTCTTTGAGTGTTTGCACATGTCCATTCCTACATAGGTGCATGTGTTCCTCAAGCACTGTTGCTGGAAATTTTTCCCCCAGCGGTATCCATTGAGTTGGCTCTAGCGCACTCTGGTGCTGCACGCACATAACGCTGGTATAAAGGGCCCTGCTGACCCCTTTTCCCTTCAGTTTCTTCTTACTGCCTGTGACGGTTGGCTGGAATCCTTCATTGCTCTTAGGCAGTTTTCTCCTATTGGTTTTTCATGTTTGTTTTGGTGTAAATAGTGGTTAAAGTTAGTAGTTTTTAGTAGTTTTAGATACCTCGGATACCTCCACACTTGGCTTGCAGGATTGTCCACCTTGCTAGTGGTGGGGCAATCCTGGGTTTCAAGCCCTGCACTCCCTGCTGTAAGTTATGCCCTTGAGCAACCCCCACTTGAGCTGTCTCAAGTGCCTGCAGGAAGCTCTTAGGAAAGACTTCTGCCAAATCTGCAGAGACTTCAGGCCGTGGACCAAAAAGGAGCAAGAGGCTCAACTGAAGGTCCTCATGGATGCAGCCTTAAAGCCTGGCTTTGGAGCTGTGCTTGGACTCGGCATCAAGCACCTCCGCTTCAGTGTGGAGCATTTCTCCATTGACTTGGTACTCTTGGCGCTGATTGCCCTCCTCTGTGCCTAAGAAGAAGCGCTGCAAGCAACAAGAGAAAACCAGGTCTCCAGTGCCAAAATCTAAGGGAGACAGGAAGAGAACAAGATCTGAACTTGTCTCCCCTGGCACCACAGCATCAGGTGTCAGCAAGTCCAATGCCACCACAAGCTTCTCTTGACACATACAAAGGAGCAATGTCACAGTAGACAATGCACTAGCCAGTTCGCGGTGCCGTCAATTCCTGAGGCGTTCGCAGCAGCCAAGGACCTTCTCACGCTATCAGTGCTGGGATGCCTGGAGGATCAAAACTCTGCACCACCAGTGCCACAGAGAGGCTGGGAACCTCCCCCTGAGCCTCACCTGGGGCTGTGACCACTGTCTAGGGGGAAGCCCCTGTTATCAGCCACAAGATTGCCTCCTAGACTGTCTCTGGGTCTGAGCGGCATGACACTGCTCTGGTCTCCACACGACAGGTCAGAGTCTGTGTCAAGGAGAGGAATAGGACCTGACCTTGAAGTCTGACAAAGTTGACGTTGCGGCTCTCTGGGCTGTTCGTATTATACCATGGCCCCATCTTCTGCAGTACTGAGCCTTGGGAGGACGCCCACTGGGCCTTGGCAGAAACTGAGGAACCTACAGAGGCTCCGCAGTCTGTCCTAATGTCCTCTCCAGATAAGGCATTAGTGACACCAGGGTCCTCCCATCTGCAAGATGACAACAACATCCTTGTACATCTTGTGAAAGCGAGTAGCCTCCAACTTGAGGAAATTGCACATAGACTCCTGGACATCTTATCAACTGTGGGACCCTCTAGAGTGACCCTACCTCTGCATGATGCCACTATGAAACCAATCAAGGCACTGTGGCAAACCCATGCCTCTCTCCCTCTGACAGCAAAGTGCACAGAGCACAAGTACTTTACACCAGACAAGAGGACTGAATTCCTTTCTTTTCTTTTTTTTTTCCCTTCCCCTCTCACCCTCCATTGGGATTCCTAGTTGTTGCAGCTGCCAGTGAGAAGGACCACCAGGGAAAGACTGCTCCTATGCCTAAGGCAAAGGAACCAAAGAAACTGGGCCTGTTCGAATGGAAGGCATATTCCATAGGGGGTCTTCATTTTTGCATAGCAAACCAGCAAGCCTTGCTGGGTCATTATGATTTTAATATGTGGGAGTCCATGATTAAATTCGAGGACCTTCTCCCACAGGACTCCATGTAGGCATTTTTCTCCCATGTTAATGAAGAGAAAACTGTGGCTTGTGCCTTCCTGCATGCTGCTGATTCTGCAGCCAGATCAGTGGCTACTGTGGTGACAATGCGGAGGAGTTCGTGGTTGCAGTCCTCACGGCTACCTAAAAAAGTGCAAGAAATGATTCAAGACCTCCCGTTTGAGGGAACGTCACTCTTTTGGAGCAAATGGATCACAGGCTGCATGGCCTCAAGGACTCAAAAGCAACCTTGAAATCCCTGGGATGTAATGTGCCAGCAGGGTCAAGAAAGCAGTACAGGCCACAACGACAGCCCGATACTTCTGTCAGCCTCCTAGGCAGGAGCAACACAGGAGGAAATATAGGGTGTTTAGATGCAGACCTCCTCCCCTGACCTTGTCAGCAGGCCTCACTCAACCCGGACCCATGCACTTGGGATCTGTTTTGACGAGATGCTCCAGGTTGGCACCGCTATCCCCCCTGCATCGGATCCAGCTACCCCCCCCCCCTTATTTTCCAGTCGCCTTTCCTATTTCTTGGATGCCTGGACTCAGCTTACATTGGACCACTAGGTCCTTAACACAATAGGACTGGGTTACACCATCCAATATCTTTCTTCCCCTCCCCTCCGTCCCCCTTCAGGGACTCTTCTCGTGAGCATCTGTTGCAACAGGAAGTCAATCATGCCTTTGCATGGGAGCCCTAGAAGAGATTCTAGCTAACATGAGAGGGAAGGGGTCTTACTCCCTTTACTTCCTAATCCCAAAGCCATGGGTGGGCTTTGACACATTTTAGACCGGTACCTCAAGAACTTAATGTTCTGCGTGGTCTCCTTGGCCTCCATCATCCCCTTGCTGGATCCAGGGGACTGGTATGCCGTCCTCGATCTAAAGGAAACTAACTTCCACATCTCAATCTTCCACTGCCACAGATGCTTCCTAAGGTTTATACCGAATCAAACCTGTTATCAGTTCTCGGTGCTCCTGTTTGGCCTGTCGGCTGCCCCATGAATCTTCACCAAATGTGTGGCAGTGGTAGCAGCTTTTCTCAGGAAAAAAAGGGAGTCCGTGTCTTTCTGTATCTATAAACTGGTTAATCAAGGGCTGCTCCAGAGATCTCATGCTGACTGGGACTTGAGCCTCATCCTGTCAAAGCTCACTGAGCCCCTGTTTGAACCATTAGCGTCATGCTCATTCTCATCGAGATCCAGGCCCTCATATTGGAGTCCCCATACACAATCTTTAAGGACAAGGTACAGCTGTGGCCACACCAGTTTGTCCTTCCTAAAGTTGCTTGACTACAGTGGAACTGAGACAAACTTTTTACTGGTATTCTACCCTAAACCGCATGCAGATAGAGAAGAACAGCATCTCTACTTACTGGATGTCTGGAGGGTCTTAGCTTTCTATGTGTAAAGGACCAAGCTGTTCTTCAGGTCTTCTCAACTATTCATAATGATAGCAGAAAGAATGAAAGCTCTCCCTATCCTTGCACAGAGACTCTCTTCATGGATCGCCTTGTGTATCCAGGAGTTTTAGCTCACTCTGCAAGATCCCAAGCTGCCTCCGCAGCTTTCCTAGTGCAAGTTCTGATTCAGGTCATCTGCAGGGCAGCGACCTGGTCGTCCAGTCATGCAGTAATGACGCACTGTGCCATTATTCAACAGGCTAGAGAGGATGCTGACTTTGGTCAGGCAGTTTTGCAGTCAGCCTGTCCTTAAACTCCAAATCCACCTCCTATACAACTGCTTGAGTCACTTCTGTGGGAATGGACATGTGCAAGCATGCAAAGAAGAAAAAGCTGTTACTTTCCCTAACTTGTTTTTCAAGATGTTGCTCATGTCCATTCCAAGACCCACCTTCTGTCCCCTCTTTGGAGGTGGTTGTCAAGAAGAAACTGAAAGGGAATGGGGTAAGCAGTCCCCTTTATACCAGTGCTGTATGCATACAGCACCAAAGGACATTAGAGCTGACCTGATGGATACCACTAGGGGTGAAATTTCCAGCAACTGTGCTCAGGGCACGCACGCGCCTACATAGGAATGGACATGTGCAGCACATCTCGAAGAACAACAGTTACAGAAAGGTTAGTAACCTTTTATCTCATTCTCTCATACCTAGTTTTTATTAATAGATTGGAAGAGGAAAACTGTGTCCTAGTTGGGAGTTGAAAAAACAAGTTTCTTAACTTTAAATGAGTCAGTCATTGAACTGAATTAGATTGATAAACTGAAATGTTCTCTGCACCTGCAGAAAAGGCTACTACTGTTAAAGGTGGTTTAGCATTTCAGCAGGCTGTTACTTTCGCAGTGACTTCCACTAGTTCAATGGACATTCTTTAAAACTTCACAGCAGCCATGTACTGCTTACAGTTACTTTAATTTAGATTAATAGATAATCGTAAGTTGAGGCCTTAACATAAGTTGTCAGTAAAATTTTCAATTTTTTTTAGTTAAAATAATCCAGTATGACTTAATTCTGTTTTTATTTAAAAAAATCAATATTTTGCTCACATTGATTAATAGCATATGCTTTTTTGATCACTGTAGTACTTCACACTGTCATAAAGAACCATTCTCGATGTTGGTTTCCTTGTTTTGCATTATGACTGATAATCATGTGAACTGTAACTCTACCATATTAGTTACATTCTAGGATCCTCAGAAAAACAAGCTGTAACTGATGATGAACCTTTAACTCTTGAAAGTCGAGCTGGCTTAGAAGAGGCAATAGAAAGGGTAAGATTTTGTTTTAAGTAATTCAGGGTTAACTGCAATTTAAGTGGATTATTCTTGATTTGGCTGTAAATCTTCCTAATCACTGATGAGTTCAGCCAAACTGATCTTAATTTTCATGCATATTGTCATGTTTCATTTTTATATAGTTAACTATATCCTATTATGTGTATGTACTTCAGAATTTCGTTCTAGATGCAGTTTTTACAAACAAAAACCTTGTCACTGATGCTTTTTTGAATTTCTGACCAGCTTGGTTTGAAGTCATAAAGTAAAATAATTTCTCATATATTTAAGCAAACTTGAAATATATTTCCAGTGTTATGCAAAATATTTTTAATATGGAAATGCCTTCTTTTGAGCTTTGGAGAGGTCTGGGCTCCTATCATTCCATAATCTTGCAGCCAGGACAATACTTAAGAGAACACATGAATGAAACCTCTGAGAGAAGCTAAACTTGTATTACAAAAGATGAACACAGTGAAACTTTCAGCCAAGTGTCAGATAACTCTAGGATAGTTGCGGTGGCTACATCGATCGCTACAGTAGGCTGTCAGAATTAACCAAACCTCCGAACTTTATGTAAACTCTTACTTTTAGTGAGGATGGTGAGTAAAGATTGAAAACAGAAATGTAATGGATCTCTTGTGGTCAATACTAGTTATGTAGCTATCATTGTGGTGTTAATTTGTTTTCTTTTGTAAATGCATATTTCTGGAAAACTATTTTTCCAATTTATTTAACAGGCAGAAACCATACTGAAAGCACTGGAGGCAAGACTGTCTGTAGTTGAATCAAGTTTTGCATCACGTCATAATAGCTGAAAGAAACTTCTTGTATGTATCTTATTACTGGGAACACTTCATGGAAAGCTTGCTTTCGTAATCTCCAGAATCTGTTGGAGTGCTGCAAAAGCCTTCCAGTGAATAGCACAAAAGCTTCATCAGTCTTTCTAATGGAATAAAACACTGACTTGTGGGATGATGTACGTAAAATTAAAATATTCCCTTCTGCTGACATCAATGCTACCAATATATTTGGTATATATTTTTTTCTGTCTCCCTGCCCAGGCTTTGGGCAACTTTTACTTAAAAGGGTAGTTAAATAGATTCTCCTGAAGCTGAGTAGTGCTGTTTGGATTTCAGCAGGCATGGCTAGTATCATGGTATAACTTGGGTAGCCCTTTTGCCAATATCTGAGAGAGTCATCCAAAATTATCTGCTGAACTGACATCTATTCAATTTCCTAAAACTAAAGTAACAAGCTAACCCTGAACTTTCTTGGAGAAATGATGATTGAATTGTTCATCATTTTATTTTTATAGCCTTCCCTTGACCTGTGCTGCTAGGCATTGAGCAGTAGGATTTAAATGTAGCAGGTTGTGCATTCTAGCCTTGGGCCAGCCAGAATTTATTAACTTTCTTTACTGGAGACTTTAAAAAAAAAAACCCCAAAAAACAGACTTTGCATAGAACATCTTGGGGGGAAAAAATCCAGTTATTGTGGAGCTTAAAAAAATATTGTGAATCATTCTTCATCTCAAACAAGGTTGAAGAGCAAGTTTAAAATGTATGCTTAAATATAAGCTAAACTCAATACGTTTAGTTAAGTGCTATAGTCTGAGTGTTACCTGGTTCTGATATCAATTTTGTAATTGTTTGATTTTTATTTAAAGTCTTGTGTTCTAATATATTGCAAAACTTAGAATTAGTTTATAAATTTGTTTATGAAACCAAGATACTTGGGCAATCCAATGTAAAATGTTTAAAGTCTTGTAAATACATTTATAATAAAACTAAAAAAGAAACTACATCAGTGATTTGCTGGCTTTCTTACTTCAGGACTTGGTACACTTTTTGCCCCTTGAAACTTTGTGCAAATTATCAAACTGTACAACACTTCTTTTGTTCCAAGTGTAACCTAGGCTGTGGTAGTTAACACAGATTTGTCAGCAGGCAGTGGCATGCTCTATTCATAACCAATCAGTGAAAACAAATTATGCTATTTATTTCCATTTGTCTTTCTCTTTCAGATAAACAATGAACACCAATTTATTTGCAAAAGGCTCTCTGATAGATTGAGTGTATAGATTATAATTGGGCTATAGCTAATTTGTGGCTGCATTGCATAAGGTGCAACTCAAATTAACTGCTTCACTGAAATTATTTCACTAGTAGGAATTGCTATACAACTTCTCCAAACTTGAGTGAAATTTATTTTCCTTCAGCATTAGCCATGTAAGATCTTTCTTTTTCTTTATCTTCTGACCACAACAGTTTTTTACTTTTCCCCTTACCCTTTTAAATACTCTTCTTGAGTAATCAACTGTCATGGCCCCACAGTGATTATTTTTGTCCCTCCTCAGTGTTGCTTTACTGAAGTTGAACTTGTGTCTTGTGGTCATATAATTTTTAGATGCTGCTTCAAGTGCTTTTCTATTTGTGTTCCACTGTTGGTGAGCAAGTGCCCAATTCACTCTGGATTCTTTGGGCCACACTTGTGGCCTGAGTGTCTTTGTCCCTCATACCTGATGGCATAAAAGGCCAGATCACCCCAACTGCCCCTCAGTTCCTTCTCACTGCCAGTGGTTATGAGTCAGAACTTGCAGTGTCTGAGGATTTTTTTCCCCCCCTCTCTCTGGTCTACTCATTATATTGTAAATAGTTCTAAACCTAGATACCTAACATTAATGGTTAACTAACTGCTAGCTTTAGATATTTCAAGTGTTTACTTTCTACTTTTAAGAAGAAACTTTTTCTTTGCTTGTGAGACTTCACAAATCTCTAGGCTTCAAAAATTGCCCTTCATGTAAGGCAGCAATGCATCTTAATGATGGACATACCAGATGCTTGTAAGGGGGCTGCACACTTTGTAGCTTCTGTAGGCTGAGTTTATTATATACCAAGGGCTCCTTGTATTCCACCTCACAAATGTCCTGTGTGCCACCCTCCAGTTGCCCTCTTGCCAAGGGTTCTGTGTACCTATTCCCCATATAACTGGGACCAGCATTTTCTCCCTGTGCCCTCCCCACAATTTTTTATGTGGGAGATGGGTATGGTGACACCTTCACAAACTTAATTATTAGGAGGATGAGCAGAGGTGAGATGCAGTATTGTATTGTTATGCTGGAAGGCATTAATGGGTGCCATCAGTTTGACCTACGGAGAATTGCAGAGGTGCTTGAAGCTATGGCTATGCTAAATAGACACCAGGCACTTCAGGTGTCCCGCATTTTTCTCCTGGTTTTCTGACCCCCCCCCCCCCCAATCATCAGGATTCCAGCTATTAATGCCTAGACTAGTACATTCCCTAAAATGTTGGAATTGAGTGGATTTGGCCATTCAAGGTTTATCACATTATATACAGACAAAAGAAATGCCACAAGTTGAATGTACGGCCTTCAGAAGTTTGGCCAGATTTTGTTATAGTGAGGGGCACTTCTGTAAAGTGTTCTCGAAGGGAACGCAAAAGGATAGAGAATTTCACCTGAAGTTACTTCTAGAAAGGTCAATGTGTCCTTCAGACCCTGAAGTGGCTGGGACTGAAAATCCAGAACACCCATCTTAAAGTTGCTCCCTTTGGCCTTTTCTGCTTGCGCTTCTGAAGCAACTGCTTCTAAAGCTTCTTCCTTGGCAAACCACTAAAATTTCAGGGCTTATGGGGGAAGAATGAGCACAGACTCAAAAGGCAAGAGATCTAGACCCATTAATTTAATCAGACTTTATTAAGGTAGCTTTTCCAGTAAGTGTCAGTGTTGCCAGCTGCTGTTCTGTTGAAGTGTACAACTAACTGATCTGCTGTGGGTGTGTGTATATGATTCTGCTTTCTCTTCAGTTCGTGTAAATCTTTCGCCTTTTACTAAAGATTCTCTGTGATAAATATGTGATTTCAACTACAATGATCAATAGTAAATTCCATCTTCAGTTAATTAGTCAGTGCAACAGCCAGATTAAAGGTAATGTCCAAAGACATTGTTCTGTTTAGATGTAAAACTGTTTTTAGTAAATATGGACATTCAAAATCTTAAATATTGTAGTTGTGAGTTAAGACCCACATGTTTCTATTTAAAAGTTACAGCTATCACTTTCAATATACTGTGAACCATTGTATGTGGTCTCTATGAAATTATGGGATTGCTCCTTGCTTGATAGGCAGTATGTGTTATTGAGCAACTGTTCCTGCGTTGTTTAGTTCTCTCCTGCCTCCTCAGTTTCTCTCCCTGAACCCAGGATAAACTGACATCTATTCAATGTCCTAAAACTAAAGTAAGCTCAGCTTTATGAAGTGGGTCACATTCAAAATTTGCTATTCTAAATTTCTTGCACTTGTCCTATGTGCTCATGAGAACATGTCAGCGATGGCCTAGGTATACACCTCTATCCCGATATAACGTGACCCAGTATAACACAAATGTGAATATAATGCAGTAAAGCAGTGCTCTGGGGGAGGAGGGGCTGCGCACTTTGGTGGATCAAAGCAAGTTCAATATAACACAGTTTCACCTATAATGCGGTAAGATTTTTTTGGCTCCAAAGGACAGCGTTGTATCAAGGTAGAAGTGTACTTGGTCCTGCCTCTCCAGTGGACTGGACTTGATGCTCTCTTGAGGTCCTTCCAGCCTTACATTTCTATGATTGTCATTTATGCTTGGTCAGCCCTGAAAACAGTGTACAGTTGACACTGGAGTGATTTTAGCTTGGGCATATTTTTATTTTGTAGTTCATCTTTTGAGTATATGCATCTAAAAGTAGATATGTCAATAGAAATCCTTCTTTAGAGGATAGAAGGATTACGTATTGAGATCTAGTGATCTGGTCTGGAATACAGATAGTAAAATCCACTACCAGAAAGAAATGAGGCTGGGAAAGATGTTGACCAGAAGTGTAGTTTGACTTCTATATTTGGGGGGGCAGCTCCAGCCAGGCCAACGGGGCCACGTGTGCGGGTCAAATTTGGTGCCTGTCTGAGGCTTGCAGTGCTGGGCCTGCAGTGGAGTCACGGCTGGCCTGCAGAGCCAGGCACCTATCCCAAAGTTTGTTGATGTCTCACACAAGGACCCCTTTTGGTTATGTGGGTGCAGCTTGCCTGGCCAAGACAGGAGGGAATGGAACTGTGTATGTTTGTGTCTAATGCATGTGCATGTATTAGAGTGTCCCTGTTGGCATGAGAAATGCAAAGTGAGAGAGAGGGGCTGACCCAGCAACATGTTTGAATATCCATATACACATGTTATACCAATAAAAACTAGCAGGATCTTAAAGGGGACAAGACATTTGTCACATTTATTGTAAATACCATAATAAAATAAAAGATAACAGCAAACAATGTTGTTTGGTTACTTATTCCTATGAATATATATCCATTCAACACAATCATTTCATACAAGTTTGTGTAGATATTTATAGTCTCCAGCTAAGTGCTTGTGACGAATATCGGCCGGTACTCCTGTACCAAGGTTGGAGCGAGTCCGGGTCAGGTGCACTGATGCTCCTGGAGGCTGCAGTGAAGAGACATAGACTAAAGTCCTCAGTCTGACAGAGACCAGCTTTATAGGGATTTTTCCCTATGTAGTTCATGGGAGTTGCTGTCTTCTGCTGTTGTTAAATGTAATCAGCAGGTGTGGCTCCATGTTGGCAGCGCAATGTTCCAAAGTACTCTTATCTCACCCTTTCTTTTTACAGCTTTTAGTTTTGGATTCATACGTCTATAGGTCTTGCGTGTGTCCCGCTGCTTTGGGTTGGATTGATCATACGTCACAATTGCAGGCGTGACATTCGCTTGACCTGGCTTTGATCTTCCTCTCGGTGTTCTTTGGTCGTACTTCTTTTTAGGGCAGGATGCTTTTACTTGTTTCACTATTGTCTAGGTTTTGCAGCGTTTGGTAGTGAACTTACCTCATCAGGACAGGCTGGGGCTGTGAGGTTGATTTTAATGCATCCATACATGGCGCTCATTCACACATAGCTAAACTATAGCTATCAGAATACAGGGGTTTGCAAAATGAGTTGGAGAATGCTTTTACAAAATTGGATAGTGAGCGTTTTAATGGGGTTTGAATTACAATTGGAGAAACAGTGAAAGAGTTACAATGCAGGCAGTTGTAGTGAAATGGGTACAGGAACTTACATTAATGAACATTAAACCACAATTTCATTTATCAGTTTTCACACGACATGGACATCTTGACATGCTGAAGCAGTTCCCTGGGCTACTGGCTTTCTCTTCCCGGCTGGAGTGTGTGGTGTGCTCTTGTGTCTTGTGATGGGCTGTGCTTAGTTTGGTGGTGGCAGACATGAGTTGTTTAGCAGGGTTCCCTGCTTGCTCGTTGTCGCCTATGGCTATAAATCAAGTTTAGGGCTTGAATTAGCAGGTTTCCACCTTCGAGAGTGAAGTTCTTGAAAACACCTTCCAAAGGGGAATGGGGAGTTCAACCTAACTGGCTTCAAACTGAGTTGATAGTTTGTGGAGGGAATGGTCTCTGCGTGGTCATCTGTGCGAATGCCATAAAAAATCCCCAACTGCTGGAGATGGGACCTAGATGGGGTCTTCTCAGTTACTACGATAAGTCTTTCCAGGTAATTTGCTTGTGGGCTTGCCATTGTTTCGGGTCTAAGTCATGGTTCTCAATTTCTTGTATGCTGACCTTTTACAAGCAGCTCTGAGTTGTGACCCCCCATAAATTAACAACACCATTTTTATATTATTTAACATTAATAATGTGGAGGCAAGTGAGGTTTGGGTGGGGGTGCAGCTTCACCCTCCCATTATAATTTGTCGCCCACTGAGGCCATCTGACCCCCCCCAGTTTGAGAACCCCTAGTCTAACTGATTGCCATATTTGGGGTTGGGAAGGTATTTTTCCCTGTGGTCAGATTAGCTGAGACCATGCAAGTCTTTTTCTTTCCTTTGCAGCATGGGGCACAAATCACTTGCAGGCTTAAACTAGCTTAAATGGTGAATTCTATGTAACTTGAAGTCTTTAATCTCTGGCTGAGTTACTGATGTCCTCAAATCATGCTTTAGAGATCTGTTTCAGGTGTGAGTGAGGTTCTGTGATCTGCAATGTGCATGAGGTCAGACTAGATGATCATGATGGACCCTTTAGACCTTAAAGTCTATGAGACCTGAGTGTGGGAGCTACAGCTGCTCTGGCACCAGCTGCTGCAGCTGGACTTACTGCTGCCTTTTTTTTCTGGTGCCTCCCAAGCCTGCTGCAGTATTTCATGGTGCAAGGGGATGCTGCATGCCAGGCTTCTGCTTCCCTGTGTGGGCTCCACCCTGGATTGCCAAATAGCCAGCACCCCAGGCTGCTGGGGGACAAAGAGGAGGAAGTTGGGGGTCAGGTGGGCTGCTGGCAGGGGCATGTCCTGTTGCATTAAGATAAGTGCACTGAGTCTTGCCTCCCTAACCACAGCACCCACCCATAAAGCAGGCCCTGTTGTGGGGGGCAACACCTCTCCCCATTTCCCCCCAAACTATACCCATCATGTTAGCTGCATAAAGAAGATAAGAAATGGGTAGATTGTCACGTCTTCATTGTTTTTGAATAAATAAGAGTATTGAATATTCACTAGGAAATAATGATAGATGCATAGAAGATGTCACATGCTTAAAACTCCTCAATGTGCGTACGTAAGAAAGAGAAGCATACATTAACTTAGATGAGATTGATGCTCTAAACACCTTGGAGGAATAGAAAGGAGAATTTGTATTTCAATAAAAAGTGCAATTACCAAGCAGATGACTCCTGAAGCAGATCTTGAACATTTTCTTATCACCATACTTTAACAAATTTTGGAGCAGCAGTTTTGTGGGAAAGAAATACTAATTTGCCCAGATCCACAGCAAACACTATCTCACTCTGAGGTTGTCAGGTTTGTCCTATCATTCCCTTCCTGACTTGTTCCTTATTCAATTAGCTGCCACTGTTCCCCAAGTGTTGACTGTAGTGTTGGCATCTTTAAAACTCTAGCTGTTTGTTTGTTTGTTTTCAATTCTACTATCACTCTTCCCCCATTGCGACTCCAATGGTGGTGTGCCAATAGGATAATTAGTATGGTGCAACTGCTGGCATGTTAACCACCATAGTCTTTACTTCCGTGCAAAGAAGGTCTGGAGGATGTTTCTGCCTAAGCTGTCAAATTGGCCATGAGATTTTTAGAAAAACACTAGTGTAGACAAAGTCAAAGTAATCAGTGGAGCAGTGTTATTAAAATGAATGATTTACCTTCCTGTAACCCATGTTATACAGGCACTTAGGTCAAAGTACGAATTTTGCTTCAAAAGGCATTAATACAAATTCAAACAATCTGCCAAGTATAGCTAAATATCTTGAAGAATAGTAGCAACAACTGATAGCTTTGACTGTGTTGTAGCTAGGGTCATAATTATCTGTCATGGACTGCACTTACAATTAGGACTGAATCTTTTTGTTCACATAAAGATTTCAGGGTCAGCCTAATGGGGCCACTGAAGATGACCTCATTATCATTGTTTTTTAAACTGCCAAAGTTATTTTTGCTACAGCCGCATAACCTGCCCTTTGAATGTCTGCCCAAAATAGACAGTACCCAAAAAAGTGGTTCTTGGCTAATAATTGAAATAGTTTTAGCTCTTGGCTTCAGGCATGAGAGATTTAAAAGTTGACCTTCTCAACATTAGATGTAGACTCTCCTGTCTGGAATAGACCTTGTTTCAGCATATTAATAGCAAAAAAGAGACTGAGCTGGATACAAGCAAGCAACAAGCATTCTTGGATATGTGTTGGGTTTTGAGTGGGATCAGAAAGAACAGTCACAGCTGGTTGTGCAACAAGAGCTCTATAATGAGCAAGTAGTGGAGATGCAGCAGAATGGAACTGTAGGAGCCAGCAATAGTAGTGGTCCTACCAGTGCACGGTTGGTGCCAAGATTAAGAGAAGGGGCGGGAGGAAATCCTGGGTTCAAGGAAATAAATTGAGGGGACAGGAGAGGAATAAAATAGGAAAAGAGGCAGGGTGAATCCTGGTCCCCTTGAAGTCAATGGCACAACTCCCACTGACTTCAGTGGGGCTAGGACTACACCCAGAGAGTAGGAAAAAAGAGGGGCGGGGTAAACATTGAGATGAAAAAAGGGGCACTAAGGAAGTTCAGAGAAAAAATTCCCACTGATGCCCAGCAGTTTCACTGAACCCTTGGTGACATTAGCCTAGAAGGTCCCAGTGGCTGGTTATTTTTTTTTCTAACACGACATATAGCCTGTTGTGAAAAGGAAGGCCCTGCACAGCAAGAAGTTTGCCAGAAGAGAGGGGACAAAGCAGTATAACGTAAAGGAAAGAAAATTAGTACACAGTATATGAAAAGAGAAGAACAAGAGGGGGAACAAACGGTGTAGGAACAACAGAAAATACAGGCTGGAATTCTGAAAGGCATGTAAAAGTGGTAGGCACTTAAATCCTTTTGAATTCCAATGAAAGTTAAGCAAGTAATTCCCTAAGGCAGTGGTCCTCAAACTTCAGCGTTGTGTGTGCCCCCCTTGCCCCTATCTGCACCCCCCTTGAAGCCAGGGCTGGGAGTGGGCCTGGGGTTCCAGGGGGTGGGGGGAGACAGACAGTGGTAAAGGGGCCAAGGCAGAGGTGAGTCTGGGCCCGGGGCCAGGAATGGAGCCATGGCCAGGGGCCAAGGCTGGAGGCAGTATTGAGTCTGGGGGTGGGGCTGGGGCTGCGGCTGGGAGCGGGGCTGGTGTGGGAGTGGAGCAGGGATCAGTGACACTGCCTCATTGCCCCCTGTGGGGCTGACCCAGGCTCCACTGCACCCCCTCAAATAGTCCTCCATGCTCTCCCTGAGGGGGCACGCCCCACGGTTTGGGGACCTCTGCCCTAAGGCCTAGTTTACACAGGGAAATTGACCGGTGTAGTTAATGCTGAATAAGCTCACAAAGTGGAGTAATGATTATTGAATAAAAGAGTCGTTTATTCTGGAATAGAATGTCCACACGAGGAGCTATTCTGGAATAGCTACTGCAGAATAGCTTATATCGCAATAGCTAGGCCAGTCAATTTCCTCATGTAGACAAAGGTTTATGTTCCTTTGAAAATCTCAGCCAACAGATTTAAGAGGAAAAACAGAATCACAGGAGAATACATTCTATAGTCGAAAAGAAATGAGAGAGATAAAATAAAATGAAACAATTGGAAAAATTCATACTGAAGCAATCAGCCAAAAAAAAAAAAATGGCCCACAACCCAGCAGGATTTTTATATAACCTTTTCACTGAAAATAAATTCATTAACAGAGTTTGTGGAAGCAGGGTCGGTTTTACATACTTTGAGAATGGCTTAACCATTTTGGGCAATTTTTTCCCCATATCTGTTACCCACTGGCTTGTTAGTGTGTTGAGAGGACTGGAGCAGAGTAATGAATTTGTACATAAGCACAGCAATGCAATCAGGTCTTTTAATTTCCTTTAAATTAACAAGAACTCCAGGCTCAGCCAGGTCTCCCAGGAGATCAAATCTGTATAATTTTATAACAGGAAAGCTTCAGGGGCAGAAGGGGGGAAAGAGTATATTGCTTCCCTTCTCCAACAGTGTACAAACTCTGTGCCCCCTGCCTACACTACCAGGGCAAGTTCTTTTGCTAGGGAGACACGAGCTTTGTTACAAATCTTTGGTAACCAAGAGAAAACTCTAATCATTTCTCTCAGTGCACTAAGTGAAAGGTTCAACTAGTAAAAAACTATTAAATGTGTTTTGAAAAGAGCATTTGTCCTTAAAATTGGCTTTTCCGTGGCCAGGCTGCTGAAAAGGGACAGCACATTAGCTGTGTAACACCACTATGAATCGACTCCAGCAGTGTAGCTGTTTGGCATTAGACATTTTGAAATCATTTGCTATCCTACTTTGTCGTCAGATAAAGAATTTAATGTGTGAGAATTAGATACTGAAGTGCTCCTTCTGTTGGTTAACCTGTGATATACAAGATTTAAATGACGTGAACTGAGTCTAAGGCAGGGGTTGGCAAACGTTTTGGCCCGAGGGCCACATCGGGGTTGTGCAACTGTATGGAGGGCCAGGTGGGGAAGACTGTGCCTTCCCAAACAGCCTGGCCCCTCCCTCTATCTGCCCCCTCTCACTTCTCACCCCTTGACTGCCCCTCTCAGAACTCCCAACCCCCCCTGTTCCTTGCCCCCTAACTGCCCCCTTCTGGGTTCCCTTCCCCCCATCCAAACCCCCTGCTCCCTGTCCCCTGACTGCCCTGACCCCTATCCACACCTCTGCCCCCTGAAAGCTCCCCCCCGGGACTTCCACCCCCCTATCCAACCTCTCTCTGCTCCTCGTCCCCTGACCATCCTCTCCTGGGACCCCCCACCCCAACTGCCCCCTGGGATTCCACTCCCTTATCCAACCCCCCCTGCTCCCTGTCCCCTGACTGCTGTCCCAACCCATATCCACATCCCTGCCCCCTGACCAGCCCCCCAGGAGTCCCACTCCCAACCCTCCCTGTTCCCCATCCCCTGACCACCCCCCGGAACCTCTTCCCCATCCAACTGTCTCTTCCTCCCTGACTGCCCCCCAGGACCTCCCGCCCCCTTACCCAACTCCCCCCAGCTCCCCGCCCCCTCACCAGCAGCAGGAGCTCACAGCCGCGACACCTGGACAAAGCCAGCTGCACTCCCCATGCTGCCCAGCAGGAGTGGCGGGCCAGAGTGCAGCCCGCGTGGTGGCATGGCTGCGGGGGAGGGGCCGAGGACTAGGCTCCCTGGCCAGGAGCTCAGAGGCCAGGCAGGATGGTCCTGTGGGCCAGCTGTGGCCCATGGGCCATAGTTTGCCCACGTCTGGTCTAATGCTTCATCTACGCTACGGGCTAGGATTGTGATCCCCCAGTTTGATGAGAGCTAGTGTGGGTGTAAACAGTAGTGTAGCTGTGGTAGCATGGGCAGAAGTGGCATGATTTAGACAGGCTGTGTACATACCCACTGGTTTCAGGAGTGTTTCTACTCAGCATGGCTACGCTGTGCTGCTGCTGCCTGTGCTACTGTGGCTACACTACTGTTTAGATTTGTGCTAGCTTGCCTTGAGCTACCACAAGTATATGTGTATGTGAGCAGGCGAATAGCACCCTTAGCCTGTAGCATAGATAGCCTAAGGGTCACAAACCTCCACATTGCCTCAGAAGGGCCTGATTCACAGTCCACTGAAATTAATGGGAGTTTTTCCACTGACTTCAATGGGCTTTGGATTAGGCTCATAGGAAGGACAGGAAAAATGTTCAGTAAAAAATGGGAGGGCAGCTCAAAATCTTCCAAGTAACGTGTTATTTTATTAAGCTTTTGTAATCTTAAACAATTAGCAACTCAGATTTAACATCTTGAAGCAGTGACTCTTAAAAAAGACTTGGCTGTCAAAGTGCATAATCAGCTGAACATGAACTCCCAGTGCAACACTGTTGCCTAAACAGCTACTGCAACCCTTGGATGTATAAACTGGAATATTGAGTGAGAGCAGAGAGATGGGACCGCTACTGGAATATCATGTCCAGTTCTGGTGCCCACAATTCAAGAAGTATGTTGAAAAATTGGAGAGGAATTAGAAAAGATTCACAAGAATAATTAAACAATTGGAAAACATGCCTTATAGTGAAAGATGTAAGGAGCTCAATCCTGGGGGGGCACAATCTAAAGGGGAAGACATGTGACCATCCCAAGTGTCTCCCCTGACCAATGACCCCCACAAACCAGTGACCCTGCCCAGCCTAGGGCCTCCACACTCTTCCCACCCCATGTTACCTGCAAGAGGGTATGTGTCTGTCCTTCTCTCCTTGCACCTGCCTCCCCACCATCCCTGGCAGCTGGGCAGGGACTAAGATGGAGCTGCTTCTGTATCTGAGAGAGTCTGTCGGGGGGGGTGGGGTGGCAGCAGTGGCTTGGCTGCAGGAGACAGGGGCCGAGCATACCTGGGGAGGTAGGAGGGGCTCCGCCTTGCTTGTCCCCTGGGTGGGGAGCATCCTGCTGCTGCCCCAGCTGCCACGGACAGGGGCCGAATAAGCTGGAGCCCTTTCCCTCCCTTCCCTCTCCCTCCTCATGTTTCTGGCTCACTCAGCCCATATTCCTGGCAGCTGGTGCGGCAGCAGGCTGCACCCTGCCCAGGTCCTGTTGCTGGGGACAAGGGACAAGCAAGCCAGAGCCACCTCTTCCCCTGGCAGACTTGGCTCCTGTCCCCTGCAGCCAAGCCCGGGCGGGGAACAGGTCTCCACTGCCTCCCAGCCAGGCTCTTTCAAGCAGAACTGGTTCTGTCCTGTCCCCGCCTGGCAGCCAGGGAGAGTGGCGAATATGCTGGGGGAGGCACAGGGAAAGAAGGACAGAGCCCCTCTCCCTCCCCAACTCTGGCAGGCCATGGCGGGGAGGGGGGCACACTTGACCCTCCATTTCCCTCCCTTCCCCCCATGTGTTGCCTGTAAAAGAGAAGGTTAAGAGAGAGACTTGATCACAGTTTATCAGTACCTATTGGGGAACAAAAATTTGATAATAGAGGGCTCTTCAGTCTAGCAGACAAAGATATAACAAGAGCCAATGGCTGGAAGTTGAAGATAAGCAAATACAAACTAAAAATAGGTGATTTTTTTTAACAGGGCAATTAACCTCTGAAACAACTTACCAAGGACTATGGAATCTCCATCATTGGAAATTTTACAATCAAAATTGCACGTTTAGCTAAAAGATATCCTCTAGTTCAACTACAGCTGTTCGATTTCAAGAGGGAACTAATTCAGGGACTAATATGGTCTGTGTTACGTAGAAAGTCAGACAAGACGATCACAATGGTCCTTTCTGCCCTTAAAATCTACGTATGTTATGTGCTCAAATGTTGTGGATGTTCAGGTTCTTGGTGCATTGAAGATTTTCTAATCTAGATACTATCTTTGGCTCTAGAGTTGTAGGGACCTCCCCCTCTCTTTTTTTTTTTCTTTTTGAACTCTAAATAATCCTTTTCAGGTTTCTTCTCTGAGGTCATGATTTTAAATAATGGATGCTTAAAGTTAGGCTCTGAAATCCATATTTAGGCACCTGAATACAGCGCCTGATTTTCAGAGGTACTGAGAACCCAGCAACTCCAAATTAAGTCCAGGGGAGTTGCTATGTACTTAACACTTCTGAAAATGAGGTCACTTATATAGGTGCCTAAATATTCATGTTAGAGTCTAACTTCAGGCAACCGTTTTAAAAAATCTTAACCCTAATGTTTTAACTTGTTAATAGTGTGACCAACTCAATATCTAGCTTATTGGCTAATGTATCTATGGGTTTTCAGACTTCTTGAAACCAGTACCTCTGATCTGAGAAGGGCTCTAACCTGCCCTTAACTGGGCAGTGACTTCAAGATCTCACGCGTAATGTAAATTTCCTTCTTGGCAATTCTTACCAGTCCTGTTATTTCTTAGTTGGAACACAAGGGGGCACATTCCACCATCTAATTATTCCCCTTTACAAGTCTCACAACCTTCCTGTAGCCACTCCCTAAAGTAGAGTGTACAGTTGACCTTCTTTTGACTGTAGGTATTAGCTTGTCAAACTTGCAGCCAAATCCAAACTGATAACAGTGTGAGTTATTTAACATTTATTTCCAGAGCTGTTTTCATTTCAACTTCAAAAATTCCATAAGAGATTTCTTCTTAGCAGAGTTAATGAGGATTTCTTTTTTCTCAGTAAATTATTCTGTTTGTTCGTGACTCAGGTTCATTTTATACAGCACTGCTTTTCTTGCCTTCTTTTCTCAATGATGGTTTGCTGGGCTTATTTGGGGATTGCCAACTGCCCTGTTTTGTTACTAACTAGGCAGGAGATGGAAGGTTTGTTAATGAATACCATTTAGATTCCAGTACTATTAAGACTGAGCCACAAAGGAGAATCCCCTGGAATCTCATCTAATATTAACCCTGGGAGTTCCTTACGCAGGATGCACTATTATTCCTTTGATGGGCTTCTCTAAGGAACATTAACAGGCATAATAAAGATTTTTCTAATCTTTAAAGTAAAATGAGACTCACCACTATATTTTGCTCCAAATGTGTAAGATATTACAGAAGCAACAAAATGTATTAAGCACACATTAAATCTGTGTGTCAAAGAAAAAAATGTCTATGGTCTGACAAAGAAAAATGATTTCCCCCTTTTTTGGGGAGAGAGAAATAGGGTGAGGTAGGAATCATGAAGACTTGCCTATTAAGGATTTTACAGATAGCCTGTAATCTAGTATTTTCTGACAGAATTAGTCATCCGTTTAGAAAATGAAGCTCACAACCTAATTTTTGAATGACACTATTCACCATTAACCACTGAATAATTAACATTTCTGGTTGGATGGCAAATCTTGAATATGCTCTGAATGAGTCTATTCCTTACAGGACTAAAATATCTACCCACAAAATATGTATTTAAAAATATCTTGGGACACAGTGACTTCAGACAATTAAGTATAAGACTGTAGGATTAACAATAGGCTCCTCATTGCTCACACTTAAATTGTTTTCCTCGTTTTTCAAACCACCAATTTCTGGGACTTGCTTTAGTCTTCTTCCCAGCTATGAGTAACACGCACCCATGTAAAGACCCTCAATTTAAGCCAGAATCCTTGCAAATCAATGTCTCCCTAAAACTAGGGTTGTTTTTTGATTACTGCTCTATAGTCCTTACATAAGTAAATATCCAAGTTATATCAGGACAACATAGCATTTCTGAAAGCAGTACAATACTGATCAGAAAGAGAGGATAAGCTTATGAAGCGTCACAGTTGAAAAGGAATTAGGAAGCCTTGGAGGAGGTTTATTTAATATTTACTTCCTTAGATTTGTGTGCTATCAGAATTCATCTTTTTTAAAGGGTCTGTATAAACATCGCCCAAAATACATAGGATTTAGGTTCCGTAGCTACATAAATTTCCTATCATAATGAAGCTGCTAAATTCCAAGAGCAATAGCTGTTGCTTTATCTATTGCAGAGAACTGTTAAAAGAACAGGAGTACTTGTGGCAACTTAGAGACTAACAAATTTATTTGAGCATAAGCTTTTGTGGGCTACAGCCCACTTCATCGGATGCATGTAGTGGAAAATACAGTAGGAAGATATATATATACACACAAAGAACGTGAAACAATGGGTGTTACTATACACACTCTAACGAGAGTGATCAGTTAAGGTGAGCTATTATCAGCAGGAGAGAAAAAAACTTTTTGTAGAGGTACTCAAAATGGTCCATTTGCAGCAGTTGACAAGAAGTTGTGAGGACCAGTGTGTGTATGTGTGTATGGGAGGAATAAACATGGGGAAATAGTTTTAGTTTGTGTGATGACCCATCCAATCCCAGTCTTTATTTAAGCCTCATTTAATAGTGTCCATTTTGCAAATTAATTCAAATTCAGCAGTCTCTCATTGGAGTCTGTTTTTGACATTTTTTTGTTGTAATATTGCGACTTTTAGGTCTGTAATCGAGTGACCAGGGAGGTTGAAGTGTTCTCCAACTGGTTTTTGAATGTTATAGTTCTTGATGTCTGATTTGTGTCCATTTATTCTTTTACGTAGAGACTGTCCGGTTTGGCTGTTAGACACAAGAGGGTCCCTATTCAAGTACTAACCAAGTCCTTTGAGTAACTGTAAAGGCTGAGTAACTGGAGCTGCCTTTAGAATCAGAACTTGCACTCGACATTCCAGTCTAATCAGATGTGTTGCTTGACTTGGAAGTTAGTAAACCCATAGGAAATGAAGCAAATTCTTTCCAAAGGCTCTATTCAGCAGAAGTGATCGATGTTGAGTCATCCTGTGGAAGATAGTTGGGCCATATTCCTCCTGGGCTGCTAGCCAGTCTCTTTGGTAGAAATGTGGGTGGGTGTGTTTACATTTGTAATTGTCTATCTTTGCTGCTCTGGGTCGCAGATAGCCACATGTGGGTGGAGGGCTTTTTCTAATAATTTCTCTACCTCTTGCGTTAATTGAGGTCTGATGCAAAAGAATGAAAATACACATGCACACCCATGCACAAATAAACTTGTGGGGTCACAGCAACTGGAAAGATTTAAAAAAAACAAAACACCTAAAGGTGCTCTTGCATCAGCTTGAAAAATCCATGAGCATGCTTTTTGATGATGTCCAGATTTATAAAGCAGTGGTAGAGTGAGTTGAGTTTCACCTCTCCAACTGAGAGCTGCTGAGCTTTGGTCCAGCTTTAGATTGTTTTGGTTAATGTTTTGTGCATGGCAGCCTCACTCTTCCTCAAATCTGTTCTGAAAATCCATTTTTTCTTCTTTGAGAGCTTGCTCATATCGATTCCAGTTAGGTGTGTGCATGCCACTTGCACAGTCATCAGAAAGGTTTTCTCCTAGCAGCACATGTTGGGTCAGCTGTGGAGCCCCCGGGAGTGATGCCTTCATGACGCCCAATATATGATCCTGCCAACCTGGCGCCTCCTCACTTCCTTCTTCCCACCTGTGACGGTCGTTGGAACTGTGGTGGCTTGCTTAGCACGTTCTCCTCATTTTCCCTAACCTTTCAGTTTAGTGTAGTTTAGCATTAATTTTAGTTTAGTTTTAGTTTTATTGTAATCACTACTGTTAGCTGTTGGGAATGGGGTTTTCCCCTCCATTCCCACCATGTATTCCCCCTTGGGGACTCGGGGCATGCCTAAATCAAGGGTTCAAACCCTACAAATCCTGCAATAAGCCCATGCCAACAGGCAACGCCCACAATGCTTGTCTAAAGTGTCTGGGGGAGGCGCACCAAGCAGACATGTGCAGAATTTGTAAAGGGTTTCACCCTTGAGCAAAAAATGAGCAGGACTTCTGTTTAAAGCAGCTCCTTATGGAGGTGGCTTTGAGACTACAACCTGACTTGGCGTGGCAAGACCTGGCACTGAGTTAATTGATGCACAGCACTCTGGCATCCATAGCAGAAGCAGCACCCTGGAAGGACTCTGGGCACAGAGACCCGTGGCACGCCACTCCCCGGGGCCAAAACTGGTGGGAATGGCCTGGCACCAGTCCCATTCCCCAGCACTACAGAAGTTGCACCAGGAGCAGGGGAGGAGAGGATCTCCGACTCTGAGACCCACCTTTTTGGAGCTGGCCAATGGGGCATGTCCCAGGGAGAAGCACCCAGCATTGACAACTTTGGACCTGGCACCATCAACTTCAGCCCTGCAAGGAGGACCATCAAGTCCAGTGCTGTTGAACTCCGCAAGCCAGGTGGCTGATGAAGTGGAGCTGCCGTCCACCCCGGGCACCTTCAAGGCAGTGAGGGACTTGATCACCATGATGGCACCACAGTCCCTGGTGCTCCAAGACAAGCCTCTGGTGCCACAATGTGCGGCACCATCTTGAGGCAAATCGGTGATGCTTCATCCTTCAGCACCGCCAATGGAGTCAAGATACTGCTCGAAGTCCTGACACTGCTGTGGCTCGCAGCACCAGTTGGACTTGCGGCACCGCTCCAGGTTGCGTCAGTGCTCCCAGTTACAGCACTGATCTTCACGGCATCAGTCCCCGTCATGCAGCAGGTCCCACTCCCGGCACCAGTCATCTTGACACCAATCGTCTTGGCACCGGTCACCATCTCCGCACAGACCCTACCCCCAGCACTGCTCCAGGTTGCAGCATTGCTCCCCAGCTCAGCTCTGCTCAGCACAACCCTGGCCATCACAGTCCCAGTCCTCGTCTTTGGACTTGCAGGTGGTGTCTAGATACTCGGAGTGGAGCTGGCACCGGTCAGCCCGTAGAAGGCCCAATGTCAGTGCAGGTCCATGGCCTGTGCAGTGGCAGAGACCAACGCAGTGGCCATTTTGGACTCTGTGGGCATACCACCAAGCCCAGTGCACCCAATCCAAGCGTTACCGTTTGGTGGTATCCAAACAAAGAGTGCCAGAGGTATTGGCCAGTCACCCCACCCCTAGGGGTACCGAGGTTGCACTGGCCACACTACCTACCCCAGAGCTGACCCCTGTTCTTGGGCCAGACTCGGAGGTAGTTGGTCCAGAAAAGGAGGCAGGGCAGGAGGCCCCTAGGGACCAGAAGGGTCAGGAGGACCTGTTCCCCCATTAACCTTCTTGTCATCATCCCCAGACGAGGAGGTTACGGGGTCCTCCACCTCAGGGCTGTCCCCCATAGACTACCGTGCCCACCAGGATCTGTTGCGCAGGGTGGCACAAAACATAGGTCTGCAGGCCGAGGATGTGGTAGAGTCAGAGGATCCTATGGTGGACATCCTAGCCCCAGAAGGCCCATTGAGGGTGGCACTACACCTCATTAAAAATATCCAGGCCAACACAAAGACTGTTTGGCAGACCTTGGCCTCCATCCCTCCAACTGCAAAAGGTGTGGAGAGGAAAAATTTAGTTCACTCTAAGGGGTACGAATACCTGTACACCCACCCGCAACCTTGCTCGTAGATGGTGGCTGCAGTGAACAAGAGGGAGAGGCAGGAGCAGCAGGGTCCCACACCTAAGTCGACAGACTCCAAGTGCCTGGATCTGTTCAGGTGCAAGGTGTACTCCACTGGGCATTTGCAACTCAGGATTGCCAATCACCCAGCAGTCCTGAGTAGGTACAGCTTCAATCCTGGAACTCTACACTAAAATTTAGGGAGCTGGTGCTAGCAGAGTCCAGGGATGAGTTTGGAGCTATCATTGAGGAAGGCAAGGCAGTGGCACGGACCTCTTTACAGGCCTCACTAGACGAAGCAGACTCGGCAGTGTGCACCTTGTTCTCTGGAATCACCATGAGGCGTAGCTCATGGCTGCAGGCCTTGGAGCTTCCACCTGAGGTCCAACAGACCCTGCAGGACCTGCCTTTTGATGGGGCAGGCCTGTTTGCGGAGCAAACAGACTTGGCTGCACAGCCTAAAAGACTACCAGACTACCATGAAATTGTTGGGCACGCACACCCCGGCAACTCAACGCAAACATTTTAAGCCATAACACAGCAGCAATTGTCCTATCCTCCTTGGCCAAGGCAGGATTTCTATAGGAGGTGGAGTAGGAATGGCAGGTGCAAGTCCTCCCATCCCCCACCCTGGCAGAGCCAAGGCCTGACCAAACTATCGTCAGGCTCAAAACAGGCCTTTTGAAGGTGTGCCCAAGGATGGTGCACCAGCCATGACACCAGATCCTTCCCCTTGTTTCTTGAATCGTCTGTCCCATTTCTGCCATGCTTGGTCCCAAATAACATCAGACCACTGGGTTCTTCACATGATAGAAGTGGGAAATACTCTCCAATTCTGCTCCACCCCTTGCCCCTCTTACCCATCCCTCTTCAGGGACCCTTCTCATAAGCAACTCCTTATCCAGGAGGTGCACATGCTCCTCGCCGCAGGGGCAGTGCAGGAGGTTCCTCAGCAGCAAAGAGACAAGGGGTTCTATTCCTGTTATTTCCTAACCCCCAAAGCCAAAGGGGGTCTCAGACCCATTCTCGACCTGCGAGGCCTCAGTCTCTTCATGAAGAAGCTGAAGTTTTGCATGGTCTCCCTGAACACCATCATTCTGTTTTTGGATCTGGGAGACTAGTATGCCGCCCTGGACCTCAAGGACACTTACTTCCACATATCCATACGTCCAGCGCACAGATGGTTCCTCCGATTTGTGGTCATTCACAGCCATTACTAGTTTACAGTCCTCCCCTTCGGCCTGTCAACAGCCCTCCACCATGTATTCACCAAGTACATGTTGGTCGTAATGGCCTTCCTTCATCGAAGGCAGGTGCAAGTATACCCCTATCTTGACGACTGGCTGCTTTGGGGGCGGTCCAGGAATGAGGTGGAACAGCAGATTCGACTGGTGAAATCCACCTTTGACAAACTAGGCCTCCTCCTCAATGAAAGCAAGTCGATCCTGATACCAACTCAAAGAATAGAGTTGATTGGGGCATTGCTAGACTCAACTCGGGCCATGGTGTTCCTGCCGGAGGCCTGGTTTCAGGCAATCTCGGACATCATATGCAGTCTCAGACAGTACCCCATTACCATAGCAAGGGGATGCATGAGGCTACTCAACCACATGGCGTCTTGCACATACGTGGTGCAACACGCCAGGATGCGACTCAGACCTCTTCAGGCATGGTTTGCATCAACTTTTCGCCCAGGATGCAACAGACTAGATTCAGTGGTCACCCTAGAAGTGCAGGTCCTCCAGACCCTCAACTGGTGGCTTAATCAGCAGGAGGTGTGTAAAGAGGGCCCCTTCCACAGGCCTCAGCCTTCCCTGTCCCTGGTAACAGACGCGTCAGCCCTGAATTCGGGCACTGACCCGGGCGTCTTGCAGACACATGGCCTTTGGTCCCAGGACAAGCTCTCATTCCATATCAATATCAAGAAGTTGAGAGCTGTGCAGCTAGCATGCCAGACCTTCCAGGTGCCCTTGCAGGGTCAGTGCATGGGAATCATGACAGACAACACAACTGTGATGTTTTACATAAACAAACAGGATGGGGCCCATTCCTCTCCTCTATGTCAGGAAGCTTTCCAGCAGTGATGAGTGCCAAAATCTTAACAACTGGTTCCTTATAAAAAGTTCTGATTTAAGGGATGTTCCACAGTATGTATTTTTTTTGTACCTTTCTCCATAAGAAATGGCAATGCATTGACGTTGGGAGTCATACTTAACAATAAAAAATTTTTTTTTACGTGTTTATTACAATATTAATCATGTGTTCCTGGGAAAAATAAGTCCTAATGAGCCAAACCTGACGATTTGTGGGGTCAGAAGACTGGATCAGAGGCTTATCAGGGATTGGTGAAGAACAGTTCAATGACTGATACAAAGGAGAAAAATAATATTATAATTTATGTTTTAAAGTATCCCACTGGACAAAACAAAACCCTACACGTTCACACTGAGTTTAGGTTTTGATGTAAGTTCTGCTAGAGATTTTTCTGAGTAGGTGAAACAGGGCTGCAGCTGCAGGATAGTGGAGGGACAGTTACCCCCCCTCACTCCTGCCCTTCTTCTGAAATGTGTTGTTAGTTTATGAAATGGAAACACTAGTGATACAGGACTGTAGTACAGGATAACAGCCACCACGATATAAAAAAAAAAGCGCCCTATTATTTTTTAGTAAAGCACTGACCACAGTTTTCCTCGTAACTGTCATAAACAGTAGTAAGGTTAGTTCTTTTACTTAAAGGTTACAAAGGAACCAAACCTTACCAGAGACCATCAGAACCGGATTTTTCAAAGCTTAGGGAGGGATGTTTTGGGTCTGTGTCTTTTGTCTGCTCTCAGCTATGGGGGTCTTTCTTTTCAAGCTTCTAATCTTCATTTCCAAAGTTGTGAGTACGTAGAAAACTGGTGTTATTGTTTTTTTGTATTTACATGTGTAGTGCTGGATGTTAAATTGTATCTCTTTTTGAATAAGGCTGTTGATTCATTTTTTCTTTTAGCATCCTTGCTTCGTATTATTGTTCACCTTGATACTGAATTTTTATGTCTTTTTCTTTGCTTTTTATATAAAGCTTTCTTTTTAAACCGGTTTGAGTTTTATCTCTGAGTTGGCTGGAATGAAGGAGGGAAATCTCTTTGTGTTAGCTTGACTAGGTTTGAATCTGCATAGCCTCAGGGGAAGAAGGAGGGGGGAAGGTAAATTGCCCTCTCTGTTTTGCATTCAAGGAGTTTAAGTACAGTATCGCCCAGGATAACCCAGGGAGGGGGAGCTGGGGATGAGATAAAGAGGAGACATGGGGAGGAGGTTGTTTTCCCTTTGGTGTAAGACTCAGGGCTTCTGAGTCTTGGGATCCCCCCGAGAAGGTTTTGGGAGACCAGAGAGGGAGTCAGGCCCTGGAAATTCCTGGCTGGTGGCAGCGATATCAGATTTAAGCTGGTAATTAAGCTTAGAGGGTTCATGCTAGCTTCTCAGTTTATGAATGCTAAGGTTCAAATCTGAGTAGGAAGCTATGACAGTAACATATAATTATTAAAATACTCACAACCAACAATTCTAAAACATTGTCCCTATAATGGAAATCATATTTTTTTTAAATTGCAAAAATATACAACTTTCTTCCATCAGCCGCCTACCTCCCAAGTAACCAGTGGAGGGAAGTGACACTATTTAATTAGAAAGCTTGCAAGCAGATTTGGCTCTTTAGGCTGCCTCTCTGTCCCCTCTAGCTTTCTTCCTCCTGACCGCCTCCTCCCCAATAATTGTGTAAGCAGAGTCAGGATGAGCGCTACCCTGACATCTGGTGGTGAATTGTAGGGAGTGTGGAAAGAATTTCAAAAATTTCAAAGAATGTGGAAAGATTTGCATTGGCATCTACCCCCCACTTAGCATAAGCCCACAGCAGACTGGGATGGTTATTTTAACAGCTCTGGGATCCCCAGTTTCTTTGTTATTGGGGCAGGAGGAAAAAAAAGTTCGTCACCCTGATTGTGTGAATGGGGAGCTGTGGGACTGCTTTGTGACAGTTGGGTGGTACTTGCTGAACATGGGACATGGGTTCCAAAACCCCATGAATTGAGAGAGGTTGGGGACTGGTGTGTGTACCTGATGGTAAGGGCCCCTTTTGAGGGCCTGGAACACCAATTGCACATCCTCCTCTCTCCAATGTTAAAGAGTAGAGCTAATTTTGATTCCGTTAGGAGTCCATCTAGGGACTGCTGAGCTGAATTCATGTTGGGCCAATGGTGCACCAGCACCAGGCTCCCCTACTAAGAGCTGAAATCACTGAAAGAGCTGAGCTGAGATCACTGAGTGCTGTGTTAACCCATGGGGGAGCCTGAAGACCTATCGCTAAGTGGGTGGCAGAGCGGAGCAGTTTGCAGCGTGTTGGAGCAGCCCATGGAACAGTGATTGGAATGAAGTGGTTTGCACGGACAGCTGGAGGAGCGGCACAGCTGGTGTGGTGAAGCGGGTTGTGGTGAAGGCTGCAGCAGAACTCCACGGAGTGGCAGAGCAGTTGGCCCTGCCCCAAGTAAGGTGCCCCTTAATATCCTGTGTGGAATCACCCCTGCCCCATGTCCACCCAGGCTGGCAGGGGTTAAAACTCTGCACATAAACTCTTGAATTCTGGGGTGGCACTGACCAGAGACTTTTGGGTCGTAGGACTTTGGGGTAACTGGACTTAAGACCCTAAGGGGAAAAGGACATTGCTAAATGTATTTGGAGGTGGGTTTTGTTTATGGTTTGTGTTATAATCCTGTTTGTGGTGTTTCTCCAATGGGATGCCGCATTGTTTCCTTCCTTTATTAAAAGGATTTTGCTACACTCAGACTCCGTGCTTGCGAGAGGGAAAGTATTGCCTCCTAGAGGCGCCCAGGGGGGTGTGGTATGTAAGTGTCCCAGGTCACTGGGTGGGGGCTTGAGCTGGTTATGCATGGTGTTATTAAAACGGAACCCCTGGATACTGAACCCGGCCCTTGTTGCTGCCAACTCAGAGGGGCAGAAGGGTTACAATTGCAAGGTAGCTGTTGATGTTTTTCTTACACCCGACAAAACAGTGGAGCTTTTCTGAGCTCCTGCTGCTCAGCCCGTCGGCTCTAAATGGGAGGAGCTCAGCCCTGGAGACATCCTCGTGGGGCCGGGGGCCCCTGCAGGGCCTGGGGCCTGGGGCAAATTGCCCCACTTTCCCCCCTCTCTGGGTGGCCCTGGAGCTCACAGCCCCCCCTCCCCCTTCTCTGGTGGCCGCCCAAAGTGGCAGGACTCGGGAGCTCAGCTCACTGCGGCTGTGTGGGGGAGGGGCCAGGGGAGCCTACCCCTCCCCAGCTGGGACTCCTGGGAGCTCAGGTGGGGGACAGGACGGTCCGGCGGGCCAGATGAGGCCCGTGGACCAGAGTTGTTTGTCCACCCGCCCGCCCCTTAACAGCCGATTCTACACCGGCATCTAATTTTAACAACTGGTTCTTACGAACCATTGGGAACCGGCTCCAGCTCACCACTGTCCTCCAGCTGTGGGAGTTTTGCATAGCCCACTCCATTCACCTGGAAGCAACGTATCTCCCAGGATCTCAGAATGAGATGGCAGACTACCTCAGCAGGTCCTTCCACAACCACGAGTGGTCCATCTGGCAGACATCTTCCAGAGGTGGGGAACTTCCCATCATTGATCTCTTTGCCACTCGAAGCAACAGGAAGTGCCAGCAGTTCTGCTCTTTCAAGAACCACAGCCAAGGTTCCATCATGGATGCCTTCCTCCTATCATGGTTGGACCATCTGCTGTACGTATTCCCGCCATTTCCACTCGTACACAAAGTCCTTCTCAAGATCCATAGGGACAAGGTGGCGATCATACTAGTAGCGCCGGTGTGGCCATGCCAACACTGGTACAACACACTCATGGAGCTGTCGATGGACGTTCTGGTCACATTGCCACTGTTACCGGACCTGATCATTCAGGACCACGGTCGCTTCGTCACCCAGACCTCCAGTATCTCTGCCTCACAGACTGGAAGGTTCATGGCAAGCCCCTTGGAGCTCACGTGCTCGCAGCCTGTCAGGAAAGTTCTGCTCGGTAACAGCAAGCCCTCTTCTACAGCCACCTATCTGGCAAAATAGTTTGCACTCTGGTGCTCCCAGGGACACACTCCACTGTTGAAGGGCCCATTCCTTTCATCCTGGAATGCCTGTTACACCTCAAGCAGCAAGGTCTTGCAGCTTCTTCCATCAAGGTACACCTGGCAGTTATCTCTGCATTTCACCTGGGAGCAGCCGGGCACTCCATCTTTGCCAATTCCATAGTTGCCCACTTCCTCAAAGACCTCGAGCTTCAGCAGCCGATCCCTACATTGGACATCAACCTGGTTCTTTCCAAATTGATGAGACCACCCTTTGAACCATTGGTAACTTGCTCACTCCTGTATCTATCATGGAAGGTAGCTTTTCGAATTACCATTACTTCGGCAAGGAGGGTCTCGGAGCTCAAAGCCCTCACTTCTGACCGTCCATACAAGGTCTTCTTCAAAGACAAAGTGCAGTTCAGGCCTCACCCAGCTTTCCTTCCAAAGGTCGTATCCCAGTTCCAGCCAGGACATCTTTCTGCCTGTGTTTTATCCCAAACCTCATGCGAACAGCAAGGAGCAGAGGCTCTATTCTCTGGACATTTGACAAGCATTCATCTTTTACACTGAATGCACGAGGCCATTCTGAAGGTCAAACCAGATATTCGTGGTGGTGGCAGACCATATGAAAGGTATCCCAGTCTCATTGCAGAGGATCTTTGTGGATCCCCTTGGCATGCGCACCTGCTATGAATTAGCCAACATTCCAGCCCCAACTCTCATGGGTCATTCCACAAAAAGCACAGGCCTCATCGATGGTGTTCCTGACTCAGGTGCCGATTCAAGAGATCTGCAGGGTGGCGACATGGTCCTCGATGCACGCTTTCGACGCTCACTACACCATCACCCAGCATGCTAGAGATGATGCAGGCTTTGGCAGAGCAGTACTCCAGTCTGTCGTACCATAGCTCTGACCGCACCTCCAAGGTAGAGCTTGGGAGTCACCTAACTGGAATCAATATGAGCAAGCACTCGAAGAAGAAAAAACGGTTACTCACCTTCTCGTAACTGTTGTTCTTCGAGATGTGTTGCTCATATACATTCCAGACCTGCCCACCTTCCCCTCTTGTCGGAGTAGCCGGCAAGAAGGAACTTGGGAGGCGCCAGGTCGGCAGGGTCATATATTGAGTGCCATGAAGGTGCCACTCTAGGGGGCTCCACAGCCGACCCCACAGGTGGTGCTAGGGGAAAAACTTTCCAATGGCTGTGCATGCATGGGCACACATCTAACTGGAATGGATATGAGCAACACATCTAGAAAAACAACAGTTATGAGAAGGTAACTGTTTTTTTCTGTTAGTTTTCCCATGGCTAACCCCTCCAGACCTCTCTTCTCCCTACCCCCAACACAAACTCATGTGTCATTTTAATTATAAAACAAGGAACTGACCTGATGAGTAGTTTCCCGAATAAAAAACCACATTATCTCGTGTCATGTTGTTATAGCTCTGGCTGCGCAACTCTCGTGGATGTTCACCAGGCTGCTGCATTAGATCCAAACCTTGGATCCCATGTGCTTTTATGCCTACTGCCTTTAAGTATGGTCTTTCTGGCACACTCCCAGGGTACAGGTTCAAATGCTGCTATCACTTCTTGAGATGTGGGGTCATGTGAACTAACTGCCATAGGCCCCAACACCAGTTCTGACCCCCAGCTCAAAGTCACCCCAGTAGTTTAAGCACATCCTCTCCAGAGGTCAGCCCACATGGTCACTTTCGTTCACTGTTTAATCCTTTGAGGACTTCGTGTCAGTTATAGCTATAAACTTGCAGACTTAGCAAAGGCACTTCTAAACACACACACAAACACACACACACACACTTTACTCACAGATAAAGTACCAGAGGTATACATCTCTATGAAAAAATAACAAACACCTGCACACAGCACGCTCCCTTAGTTTCCATCCCCCCTGAATGCACTTTAAGTCTCAGTCAGTGTCCTTAAAATAGTCCAGGATCCTTCTGCATCCCCATGTCCCTTTGCTGGGCCTTCTCTTCTGGCTGTGGTCTACTGACTCTTTAGATCGTCCTTGTGGTGTCCACTCATTTTCCACCCACAGAACTTGCACTTAGTGGTGGAAGAAGACCCCCACAGCTCTGTTTTGGCCCACATATTGTCCCAGTATGGTCACCCTGTGCGGTTGTTCTCTCTATTCTCCACCTTGTATCCAGCGGTAGATTAGCAGCACTCCCCTCATTCCCCTCATGCACGGGATCTCAGGCTCTCCCAACCCTCCAAAACATGTCTGGGCTTCTTCTCCTTGGCACTGTGGTGTGGGAGGCTCCATGAGTCCCTTGACCACCACTAAAGAGCTTAGGGTGTTTCTCTTTATCATTCCTACTTCCTTAATTCATATCCCTCCCCTCATCTTTTTCAGGACTCTCTTTTCCTCCTTTGTCACCGGAGTTAGTCTCTGTTGTAGGGGTTTCTAAATTTGTCCGAAGCCTGCTTCTGGCTCTGCACTACTAAATAGTGTGCAATTTTCAAACAACAGGCTAGAGACCCACTGTTTATCGTGTGTAACATGAGTGGCCTGTTAACAACCCCCCGCTGCAGCATTAAGGATATTCCCACCATTTGTGCATGTTTTTCCCATTAACTTTCAAGAAAGCTATGCATGTGCATCCAGTGAACAAATAACAAAAGGCAAGAGATGGCCACTGGGGCCTACTGATAGCTGCCTTGTTTGTGTATAAATGCTATATCTCTATATTTTTTTAGGCAAGGATCCTTTTTGACTTTGAACCATCAACCTTAAAGTCTATGAATCTATGAGTAAGTCATGCATATTGCTCCTTATGTAACCACACATTCCTATCCCAGCCATCCCTCCTGCATTCTCTCCTTTTGTTTGTTACACCCACTTCCATTAGACTGTAAGCTCTTTGTATGTTTGTACAGCTCCTAGCAAAATAGAGCCCTGATCCTGATTGAGGTCACTTGGTGCCAGTGGTCCACAGATATAATAATAACATCAGCAACAACAAACATGATTATCGTATTTGATATTGCCATACCAACAGTCAGAAACATCAAAAAGAAACAGGAAGAGAAGAGGGTAACGTGTGAAGATCTCTGCCACAAAGTGGAATGATTGTGGAAAACTAGAACAAAGATAATCCCAGTGATTATTGGAGCACTTGGAGTGATCCTTATGGATATGGACAAGCAGCTCAAGAACACTTTAGGAGTGCATGATATCATGATCAATGGCCTCCAGAAGACAGCAGTGCTGTTAGGTACTGTGAGAAATTTAAGAGCAGTCGAAGGAGAATAAGTGCATTTGAGCACCTAAAAATGCAGGAATTTTGTGGAGGGTTTAACAAAACTCCTACAGTCAGTTTGTGATTGGGGTTAGTTGGTGACTTGGGGATACATTTTAGTAGCTTTCCCCTTTTTATGCTTAAATATCTTGTATGTTGTGTAGGCTATTTGTTGTAATACTGAGAGATAATAATGAATAACATGGTTTTGGGTTCAGGAAATGTCTGGTAAGAACTATTTCCACACACAACTCATGTTAATGTATCTAATGTTAGCAACACTGTATGGAACCTGACAAAATAAATAATCTTTATTTATTTCCAGGTTTTCCTAAAATTACCCTGGTGAGAGGTGAAAAAAAAAAAGAAATCTGCCATTAATTATTATTTAGCATGAGATTCAGAAATGCTCTGTTTCACAGACAGCAGGGACACACATGTGAATTGTGTCTGAAGGCAAAAACTCTAACAGATCTAAAGGGTAAGCAAAACTCTCTGCAGGTTCACAAGCTCTTCAGACGTATTTCTCTCCAGTAAAGAGTTGTCTACTTCCTTTAGTCATATTAACAATGTTGACTTCAATACTTGTGCCTCTAACCTGTTGTCTGTCTAACTGATATATGGATTTCTAATGCATCCAAATCTATGAGGCCAGGTTCTCAGCAGAATCATTCTGCCTTTTAAGGACTTACACTGATTTATAGCAGCTGTGAATCAGGCCCATCGTATCTAGGGCCTGATGCAATGTCCATTAAAGCCGTCACTCAAGGTATCTCTTCTGTTGTCTGATGGAGTTTATTTCTGTCAGCTAGATTTATAGGAAAGCTTGATGGAAAATCCCCATCTGATCAGAAAGAGCTGGTGGATTGCTTCTCATCCTTTTCAACCTTCTGGGTAGATGCTTGACTAAGCTGGAGTAAATTGAGATATAAAATAGACACTATCAAGAAAATAAATCAAATATATGTGTGTGCATGTGCAGGTGTATAATCATCAGTATATATTAGAAGCCAAGTAATATATTTATTAACTAACTAATGTGGTAGGCTAGGTGGGTGAGGTAACACAGCTACAACAACCAGACTGCATATAAGATGGTAGGCCCACATTTTCAAACATGGGTACCTAGGCTAAACTTAAAATATGATCATCTAAATCCTGTTTTGGCAGCTGAATAAAAGTGGCCTGGTTTTCAAAGGTGTCAGACACCCATAGCTCCCTCATTTACTTTTCTCCACTTCAGTTATTTTGCTTGATCTTTGTATTTTGCCTATTTTAAATAGTGCAACTAGGTGGGTGGATTTTGCTTTCTGTTTACAGTCAGTTTCACTTTCTCATTCTGGCACTGTTGTGCGCTGTAACCTGCTATGTAACCCTCTTCATGCTATTATTGAAACTAATGGGAATTTTGCCATTGATTGACTTCACTGGTAGCAGGATTAGGTACCATATCAGTTTCTACTCTGTTGAAATGAGCTTCCAGAGTGGTTGCTCATGCAACCATTGTATCCATTTCCAGCACAACAACAGATCTTTCTTTCTTTCTTTCTTATGAAGGAAAAGAAGAATTAGAACGACAATGAATTAGGAAAAGTGTAAGGGCACTTTTAGAGATTGTCATTGTGTAACATAATATGTTTACATTTGTTCACTTATTTATGTTGTAAGAAAACTCAAAGCAAAAGAATCAGAGCAAAGATGTATAAGTCACTGGAAATGAGGGAAAGATGACACGTAACATAACATGTCAGCCAGCAGAAACACCACTCTGAGCCACTTACTCTCTTCCTATCTTCCAGGATTTCCTTGTTTCAGCCATTCTGTGGCAAAGATGGCATCCTTTGGATGTTCTTTCTATTATTATTAGAGGTTAAACACAGGTCTTTCCTTCTCCTTTCAGTCACATGCTCTCAGAGTTCAGACATGGAACATTTATAACATGATGAAGCAGCAGCAAGATTGTTTAAAGAGTTATTCACTCATTTCCTGCCTTATATTCATTTGCAAAAATTCTCAGTGCCATTCATTAGAGATGTGACAAGAAAGTGTCAATTATTTCATTGTGAGCTTACTGGGCAAGAACTGGAGCTGCACACGGTAAAGCCAGGCTATTAAGGTAGACAGGATCACAGTTGTCTGGATCTCTTGTTAATAGCTCACAAAAGCTGTACTTTAAATGTTTTTCATATGAATTCTACCAATTCTTGCTCAAGGTTTTTGGTTGTATGGTTACAGGTTGTATGTATCTCCTAACATGAAACTGATGTATTTATTATAGTGTATTTATTTATTGCCACCATAGCACCTAGCAACCCTAGTCAAGGACTAGAACCCCATTGTGCTAGGCACTCTACAAACACAGAACAAGAAGAAGGTCCTTGCCCCTCTAAGCTTACAAGCTAAGTGGAAGACAAGAGACAATAGGTGGAGACAGACTAGGGTTGCCAGGTGTCTGGTTTTCGACCAGAATGCCCAGTTGAAAAGGGACTCTGGCAGCTCCAGTCAACACTGCTGACTAGGCTGTTAAAAGTCCAGTCAGGGGCATAGCGGGGGCCCCAGGGCTAAGGCAGGCTCCCTACCTGCCCCGTCTCTGTGCAGCTTGCAGAAGTGGCCGCCAGGTCCCTGTGGCACCTAGGTGTATGGGCGGCCAGGGAGGCTCCACGTGCTGCCCCTGCCCCGAGTTCCAGCTCCGCAGCCCCCATTGGCTGGGAACTGTGCCTAGGGGCCACAGGGACCAGCCGGACACTCCTGGGAGCTGTGGTAAGCACTGCTGGGACCCCGCAGCCTAAACCCTCTTGCACACCCCAATCCCCTCCTGCAGCCCTGAGCCCCCTCTGCAGCCCAAACCCCTCATCCCCACCCCAGAGCCCCAACCCCCAGACAGACCCCTAACCCCTGTGTCATAAATAGATAGCTAAGGGTTAATGTTTCTTTCACCTGTGAAGAGTTAACAAAGAGAAACACCTGACCAGAGGACTAATCAGGAAACCAGATTTTTCAAAGCTCTGGGACGGAATGTTTGGGTCTGTGTCTTTTGTCTGGCTCTCAGTTATGAGAGGGGATCTTTTTCTATCTTCAAGCTTCTAATCTTCAGTTTCAAAGTTGTGAGTACAAAGGTAGAAAAAACAATAGGTTGTTATTGTTTTTTTGGATTTACATGTGTGTAGTTTGCTGGAATGGTTTAAATTGGATATCTTTTTGAATAAGGCTGTTTATTCATATTTTTTCTTTTAAGCAATAGCCCTGTATTGTCACTTTGATACAGAGATTAATTTTTTGTCTTTTTCTTTCTTTTTATATAAAGTTTTCTTTTTTTAAAACTTGTTGACTTTTCTTTTTTTAGTTATGGCAAGGGGATATGAATCTTTGTGCCAGGATTACTGTCTCTCTTAGGGAAAGACTGGGAGGGGGGAAAAGAAGAAGGGGAAGGTAAATTGTCCTCTCGGTTTTGTGTTTCCAGGGATTGAAGCAGGGAAATCTCCTAGTATACCCAGGGTGGGAAAATCTGGGAAGGAAGTAAAGAGCAGGAAGGAAGTGGGTTTATTTCCCTTGTTGTGAGACTCAGGGCCTCTGAGTCTTGGCGGTGGTCCCCAGGGAAAGGTTTTGGGGAGACCAGAGGGAGCCAAAACCCTGGAATTTTTGGCTGGTGGCAGTGATATCAGATTTAAGCTGGTAATTAAGCTTAGAGGGTTCATGCTAGCTTCTCAGTTTATGAACGCTAAGGTTCAAATCTGAGTAGGAAAGCTTTGACACCCTGTCCTGCATCCCAACCCCTAGCCCAGTGAAAGTGAGTGACGGGGGGGGGGAGAGTGACAGAAGAAGGGAGGATGGAGTGAGTGGGAGTGGGGCCTCAAAGAGAGGCAGGATAGGGGCGGGGTTGCGGTGTTTGGCGTTGTGCATTTAGAAAGTTGGCAACCCTAAGACAGACAGACAGGGAGTATGAGCAAACAATGAGACAATATTGGCCAGCATAATAGGCAATGAGTTTGGCACACCAGCAGCCTAGCCATTGGCAAGGTTTTTGTAAGCATCATGGCAAAGAAGCATTGAAGGAGGGATTTGAAGTTGATAAAGAGGTAGCTTTGTGAGTATTTCTGGGATGTTCCTTCCAATTGTGAGGGTCAGGATGGGAGAAAGCAGCAAGGAGCTTGTTTGAAAATTTAACAAGTGGACAATGGGGGCTGGCATCATGACCAATAACTGACTACCTGTGCTAGCTTGACTTATCATTTGTCCAGCAGGATGGCAGGTAATTACTTCTACAATCTGGTCTCATTTCCTCCACAAGGACTAACCAGTAGAAGTGGTTCGAGAGAGATGAAGCCTTCAAACTCCTGGAAATTAGGCATAGATATAGTTTTATGGCTCCAGACGAATTATCAAGATTCAAAAACCTAATAATAGTAATAATTAATAATAAATTAATACTTTGCCTTTATATCATGCCTTTCATCCAAGGAGTTCACAATGCTTTACGAAGGTGGGTAAAGAGATTAAAAGACAGTGGAACTGAAGGTCTAGCTTGTACATTTCTAGGAGATTTTTAGAGAGAAGAGGCTGCTTCTGCAGCAGCACATCACAAGTCTAGCATTTCCTAAATGTAAGTGGAGGGGGACCAGACTGGGGGAATTGGAGCCAAAGCGTGGTCCCATTAAAGTCAAAGGTAATTTTGCCATTTATGTCAATGGACTCGGTATGTGACCCTTCATCTCGGGACAAAGAGGTTGCTCCAGTTATGGAACTGATAGTCCACCCATTTAATCAGAAGCAGGGTTGGGTCCTAAATTAGTTTCACACCAGTCCTGGTTGGTGAGTGCACAGAGATGTGTTGGCATCTCCGTCAAAGAAAGCCACTTGCCTTTCCTCCTACTTAGAGGTAAAGATTGTGGGCGTGGCTGGTGGTGAGGAAGGATAGCCTTGTGGATGCACTGGATAGGGATGCAGGAGATCTGGGTTCCGTTTCCAGATCTACCACCAACTTCCTATGTGACCTTGGGCAAGTCAATTCACCTCTCTGTTCCTCAGATGTAAAATGGGGATAATAGTACTTCTTTGCCTCACAGGAATGGTGTGATGTTAAATTCACAAATGCCTGTGAGATGCTATGGTGATGAACACCACAGAAAAACCTAGATAATAAAGTAATTATCATTACTAGTGAGATAGGATCAACTAAATTACATACAGCAGAAAACTAAAGCAGTGTCTTCCAAACTTTCCCAATTCAACCGCAAAGGTATTTTGTAAAGTATAGTGCGTCCTTCATTCATTCAGTAAGTCAGCCTTCAGATTTTTGTGAATCAGTTCAGTTTAGTGACAACATCTTACAGGCAATACCAGATTTTTCATACTAGTCAATGCTAAAGGAAGTAAGTAATTTTGCATAGCAAAGCCCAACAATCTCCAGCAATTCTCTTGAAGCAGAACTCACTTTCATTTCCTCTTCAGACTTTTGATTCTATAACTGCTCAAGCCCAGTGTAACACAAATCAATTCTCTTTACAAAGAGTGGCTTATATTCTCTCAAAAGAAGGAGGAAGGGGTCACCAACCTTTAAAAGTTCATATCTGTCTTTGAAAAATGTGAAGTTCCTGTTAGCTGAAACAGCTGGTTTAGTCAATAAGCTAAATAAACAACACTCATTTGGAAAGAGTTAGACAACCCATCAAGCAGATGGGGGTGAAGAGCTGTGTGTTTGGTGTTACTGTGTGAACTGAAACATTCTGCAGACAGTCTGAGAGGAGTTCCCTGACCCCATTTGTTCATTTGGTTTGAATAGAGGCTCCTGTGGTTTGTCTTCCTTCACATTGACTCCAGCTGCTTGAAATAAACAGCCTGCTTTCCTTTCTGTATTTTATACACACACACACACGCACACACACACTTTCTCTCATAATCTTTGTTTAGACTATACAGAAACCCCATCATTGGCTTCTCTTATTCAAACTGAGAGCAAAGCCAAATTATTTACAACATTGTTCCAAAGCAATTGGCAAGTCAACAGTCATGGTCAACAATTATTTTTCAACATGCCTTGAAGTCAACAGGACAACTGGTGAGTAATGGCTTGTCTACACAGGGAAATTGACTTGCCTAACCATTGTGGAATAAATAGTTATTCTGAAATAGCTCCTCCCTGTGGATACTGTATTCCAGAATAAAAGTGATTTTATTCTAGAATAATTGCCCTGATTTGATAGAGCACTAATTATTCTAGAATAAAGGGAGTTTATTCCAGCATAGTTTGTTCTGCAATAGCTATTCTGGTCAATTTCCCCATGTAGATAAACCCTAAGGCTCTGCAGATGCAGGCTTGTGCTAGCCAGAGGCTATGCTGGTACTTTCAGTCCAAAGATTTCCCACTGAGCTAGGACAAAGCAGAATGCTCTGTAATTATTTTGGAGCATTATTTTCATAGTTATGGCTGGTTTTGTTTGGTTTATGCATCTGTGCATGCAACAATGGTCCTCTTGAACTTTTATTTGTTCATTTATTTTGAGTATTTCAAATTATTTCCATGAATTGATTGCAGGTTATTTTTTGTTTGGGTTGTTTGTTTTGTTTTGTTATTTGCATTCTTCAAAGAAATTGATGCTTGACTCTTTTTGCACTTCATGTATGTTTTCCTTTTGAGAGGCTGTGCAGTGCCTCTTTCAAAAAACAGGTGACAAAATCTAAGGCCCCTTATCCTTCAATGAGCTCTGTTTGGTGCATTCCTGCCTCACCCCACTCCCTCCCAGTGAAGTCTGTGTGGGTATAGGGGTCCTTCTGTGTGGCAATCATTGAAAGATTTTTCAAGTAACAAAAGTTTAAGTACAGCTTGGGCCTCATCCTACTCCTACTGAAGTCAATAGGAGATTTACCATTGACTTCAGGACAAGCAAGTTAGGCCTGGCAAGGGTATGAGTCTTGAAACTGAGTCTTGAAAAACTATCTAAACAAAGATTCCTGGCCAAACAATAAGAAGAAGAAGAATTAATAAGAATTCTTTATAATCAAACAGTACGTAATCTTAGGGTATGTCTATACTATGGGATTACTCTGATTTTATAGAAATCGATTTTTGGAAACAGATTGTAAGAAGCCGAGTGCATGCGGCCACACTAAGCACATTAATTCAGCGGTGTGCGTCCATAGTACCGAGGCTAGCGTCGATTTCCATAGCATTGCACTGTGGGTAGCTATCTCAAAACTATCCCATAGTTCCCGCAGTCTCCCCCACCCACTGGAATTCTGGGTTGAGATCCCAATGCCTGATAGGGCAAAAAATCATTGTCACGGGTGGTTTTGGGTACATGTCGTCAGGCCCCCTTCCCCTCCCTCTCTCTGTGAAAGCAGTGGCAGACAACTGTTTCGCGCCTTTTTTCCTGGGTTACCTGTGCGGACGCCATACCACGGCAATCATGGAGCCTGCTCAGCTCAATGCAGCAGCCATGAACATTGTAAACACCTAGCACATGATTGTGCAGTCTCGAGGCATCTAGACAGACTTATGTGTAGTGCTGGGGAGGAACTGGTGGTCGTGGTACATGTAGGTACCAATGCCATAGGGAAGGGTAGGAGAGATGTCCTGGAAGCCAAATTTAGGCTGCTAGGGAAGAGACTGAAATCCAGGACCTCTATGGTGGCATTCTCAGAAATGCTCCCAGTTCCACGC